>NC_072852.1:22304147-22646290 GCF_028858705.1 Grus americana | reverse complement strand
TTCATTCTGAGCGTAAGTCCATGGCTTTTAAATAAGTAGAATATTTGACTAATAAGAAATATTACTTTCAGGTTTTCCTATTGCAAATACAAGCTGTAAAAATCAAGAAGCAATTTATGATTCAAGTATGTAGACTCCCAAATGTTACAAGCTGTATTCCCTTCTCTCTGAAGAACTAAGCTTAGAGATAATGTTCTTACCTGGACAAAATTTGGTGTAATTGTCCTGAAAAACCTCCTGCTTCCACACTACTCCAGAACAAGAACAAAAGAAACTCATTATCATCAGAGCTGAAACTACTATCCGTCTTCTGAAATGAGGGTGCTAGAAGAGCACAGGCCTTCCATGTGGCTTCTGATCATCATGCTTCTTCCAACCCAAAGCATCAATATTATTGCATGCACTGAGAAACCGAGCAGTTGAATGTCAGCACAGTTAAGACTACGCGAATACCCTCTTAGGATTTCTATCAGTCAGCGAACACACCACATCTATTACAAATACAACTTTACTGAGTGGCACGCCAAAGCAGCCACACCAAGAGTCTGCATTCATCATTTCAAGCTTTCTACACCTCTTGCACTTGATCTACAGGTAAGCAAAGAATGTATTTAGCAAGAAATGACACCACATTTTCATTCCTCACTGTTACATTCAATTTCTCTTTTTAAGGATAAAATTGCTAGCAAGTTATTTTGAAGTCTCTCTCCATGATTTTGGCATTGTAAGTGCAAAATGTATCTTTAAATGCAAAATAATTTGGTAGTTAATTCAAGTTCTCCTATGTCCAAACACAGGGTTATATCATCATTCTCCTTCTCCACACCATTATTAATAAAGATCTACTCAACCCCCCCAAATTAATATCAGAATGCTGTTAAAAAGACTTGATCCCTTAAGCGTGGTGTAAAATCATTACTTTTTAGACCATTCTGGTAAGACAAAAGCTTGGGCAGAGCTCCTGCAAAACACTGTTCCCCTCTGCCTCTCAAAACGAAAGATATAAATTGAGAACCAAAATCAGCACAGAGTTCTGTGGATCAGCTTGGAGCAACGTGCCCCCCATCACTCCCTTCTGGACTGGGCACAGCGTAAGAGACCACTGGTTCTGCAAATTTGTCAGGGGTATGTTTGAAGCATCTTTCAAACTTCCAGCACACTTCCCTTCCCTGTCCCTCCCCGGCGCAGTCCTTTTTATCCAGCACTGACTTTCTGTTCAAGTTTCCATTAAATGGTTCGTTCCAGTACCCCCGAGTGCAGAGGAAGGATAATCCCCGATGACGGTCTGAAACACCTACAAAAACGCATTATCTCTAGAAGACAGCCAGCTGCACAGGCTCCCATCACTTGTTGCCCACTTCTTCAAGGTACTTCCCCGTTCAACTACACCATTCTTCCATGGACTAGGTAAATACACCTTCAAGGTTGTCCTTTTCCGCAAGGACTCCGAAATGTCACAGAAAGCGCCGTCTTTGTCAGAGATTCTAGTCTGTCACAACTCATTATCCAGCATCAGTTTCTCCAGGTCGAAGGCAAGACAGAATGAATGTTTACATTCAAAGCATCACCTATTTACTGTGGCAGCAAGGAGGACAAATTCATTATTAGCACAGATGGATAAGCAGTAGCCCAGCTGTTCTCCCTGGTTTTCCACAGCTCGTATGTTGAGGAAGACTTAAAAGAGCACAATTCAACCTGAGCTAATACCAAGCTTGCACAGAGGTGGAGGAAGAATTTACTAGAGTAGGCGTAAACTCACAGTGTAAGACAGCGGTCTCTTTGGAAGAGAGAAACCTTTGCATTAAATCAAACTTTTCCCAAGATTTCAGGTATCTGAATCAGTAGTAGAGTCCTTTAGAAAGAAGCTTAGAAAGGTAAGTAATAGCTAACTACGGAACGACTTTTTTTTGCTGACATGAAATACTATCAATAAGTAACCTGCAAGCAAGTCAGCTCCCATCCTTCTCCCATATCCTCTATCATCTTTTACAGATGCTCAAACAGCGTGTTCCTGAACAGCAACTTTCAGTGTAAAGATTTTCAAAGACCATGGAAGCAAACTAAGCAGTACAAGACCAGAGGCGGAATGAAAGAATCCCATGGACCAGTGTGAACGAACAGGTGCCCCACCTGTGCGCTTCTCATACAAGGAGACTCTACGAAGAGTACACAAATATATAGACAATGAACTTGGATTTGAGTACTGCGGTAGTTTAAGGTTCATTCTGATTTGGCTAACTGACCTTGCCAGAGTCAATCAGCTGACAAACTGCATCCATGATTTTAGTAAATATTTACACATGTTGTATGCAAACATACTGAACCTGAATAAACTTTACCAGCATGATTTTCAAGTGCAAATATACACAGTCTCCCTTAATTCTGCTCTTATTGTATTTAAAAACAAAACACCACATTCAAGTGCTCACCCCACCTTAGCCTGCATAAATTCTGTAAAAATAGATAACCAGTCTGAAGGTTCACAAGAAATGAGCTACTTAATTAAATGAAACATAGCTTAAAACAAGCAACACTGAATCTATTCCTCTGTTAGAGGACTACAAGTCCCTGCATAGAGAAAGCAGTAAATAAACGTGAGAAGTACTATTAGTTAAGACATCAGACAAAAACAGATCAGATTCCTGACTTTCGCTATTTTTGTCTTCACATAACAACTCCATTTGGATGTTCGAAATTCAGCCTGCTTCAACAGAAAATATTGCTCTACTTGCAATGCAATATGAATAAAGGGAAGACTTTCAGTCTCAAAACATTTAAATTACTGATGTGTATGGACTGTCGATTGTCATTGGTTTGTTCCAATATCCACAAGTGCTTCAAATCAAGCACAGCTGAAGACTGTTGCAGATGCATCCAAATGTAGGGTTGTCTCGATAACTTAATAGCACTTTGATGTTTGCCTTGCTGAATTCTTCACTGCTGAAGGAGGATGAGAGTCTTCAGTTTACAGCAAAAAATAAAACAAGGCAGTTACGAAGATCATGTAACACAGAGCTCTGAAGCCCATAGTGGAGGTTTACTGCAGTATGGTAGTCTGCTTCTGGTCTCTTGAGCACAAGCAGCTGCTGTAGCACTTGCTCCCTCCTCTTCTGCATCTTCCTTTACCTCCCTGAAGCCTTCTGCTTCTTGGAATGGATTCTCCAGGAGTTTCAGTACATTTCTTACCTAGAAAAAAAAGATAGCACGATTATGACAATGTAGAAGGTAAAGGCAGAATCATGTAGAGAAGAATCTCACACCAAATAACGGTTGAGTGTATTTAAGACACAAACTCCAGACAAGCCAAATATTAAATAGATGAACAATATGCATATCAAATAAACAGAAAACTATGAAGTCATAACTCTCTGAGTTTGTGTATCTGTATGGAACTCAAGCTCAAATAACTTGAAATGCAAGTCTCAAATACAAGTTCTTATGTAATTTCTCAAAATAAAATAATTTTCCCATATTCTGCATGTAACAACCCACATACTGAACTCCACAGGTGAAAGCCAGGACTTTTAAAAGATAACAGCACAGCACGGAACAAGTATAAATTCATCCCCAACTGCCTCCCATGGTAAGTGTCATGTATAAGACAGTAAAAGCAGAGGTAAGCGCCTTGTCCTGGGATCAGCCTACAAAAGCTGGTGAAGTTCAGATTCAGATTTTCAGTTCCTTTCTTTGTTCTGCAGTCATCAAAATCACGGCTCCCTCAAAAATACTACAGACCGTCTGACCAGCAAATTCCCAATCCCCTAACTGCCTGAGACGCCAGAATGAATCTTGCCTAACATAATGTCCGTCATCAACAGACTATATATCCACACAAACCTAGAGAGATGTTCAGTAGTAATAGCATACCTCTGAGAAATCCCCATTTTCAGCTGCTTCTATGGCGTTCTGGGCAATATAATTTCTCAAGATATACTTTGGATTGTTTGAATTCATGACCTTCACACGATCAGTATTCCAGGCATCAGCATCACTAACACTTTCTATTTCTTTTTGCAAACGGACCCTGAAATTAAGCAAGTGAAAGCAACTGGTTTGGTTCAAGATCCACATGGAAAAGTTGACCCGTTTCCTTGTCTTGAGATCCTTAGTTTACAGTTCTTAATAAATATTACGCCATCTATAATCCTCTCGGTTTATAAAATCCAGCACAACAGATTACAAAACACCATTTCATTTAAAAGCAGCATGACAGACGTTAGCAGGTCCTGACCAGGCTTGAGGAAGTGGCACACCTTGCACATTCTCTGAAAAGTCAGATTAAGACACCCCCAGCACCCCCCCAACACACACACACACTGGTGCATTGCTCTGCAAAACCCTTCACATTCAGAATGTGGCTTAAATATTTCTACACATATTTATTTGTTAAAGCTTTTGATGTTCTGTTAAAAGCAAAGGGATACAATACAGAGGCAGATTGATCTACCCACTAGCAGGAATCCTTGCTAAAATTCTCAGGCCCACTGGAGAACAAGACCACAGGCAGCCAGGTGAGGAAAGGAGTCCTGACCTAATCCAGGCAGCAGACACCACTTTCTTTATAGAAAAATTCCTGCCAACACAGAGTTTTTAGGATTTTAAATCATGCTTGTTAGAATAGTCTGGAAATTTTTTTTCTGGCCATGTTACTCTTTGATAAAGAATACTTCTTGCTTTCTATACACAGACTTTTCTCTCAGGAAAAAAAATGTAAAAGGATAAAATACTTGAGACCAGTTGGCTGCAGTTATTGAGCACTTAATAGGTCACAAATGAAATGAGTCTCTTCTAGAATCAACATTCTCAAAGCACTTTTAATACTAGATTTGATGCACGGTGATTTATATACCCCCACCCCTCTCCAAAATCTACTAAACAAAATACTCAGGTGCCCTGGAACTTTCACAGCAACACAGATACTGATCTTATAGTAGTTAATATTTGGAGCTGCATGCCCCTCACATCCCTCCCAACCTATATACTTTGAGACAGGGTGTCTTTTGTGAGACAGGCATGCTGTTCTCAAATAAAATGCAGAACAAATACACTGCTCGGAATACTGACAAACCTTACCTGTATTTCTCCAGCCATTCTTTCCAGTTTCTTTTATTTCTGCTTAGTAAATCAGCTGCCGTTAACTGCTGCAATTTAGAGAATTGTTCAATGCGTTCTAATTCTTTATTTATATTAGCTTTTGTTCCAATTAATGCAAACAGCTGAGGATTAGACTGAGCCAACATTAGCATCATTGACAGTTGTCTGGGAACAAGAGAAACAAACAGATGAGCTGCCTGTCAAGAACCATCTTTTTGCAACCATAAAGTAGATATGAAAACATTCCCAATAACCTATGATTTCTCTAGAGAAGTTAAATAACAGTACTTTATAATTAACAGAAAGATTTATACTAAGTTATACTAAATTTACTGTTCCTCTCCCCTTCCTCAGTGTGTTTAATTCACATTCCCATGGTACCCGAAGTGCAGACAGTAGATTTTCAGAATTACCAGTTGGGCTTAGATGTGCAATTCTCATTAAAACACCCTTGGAACTTCGAAAGGAATTTGAAATTTGATCTTACTTAGGTACCAAGATAATACAGAATCCATAGGGTTGGGGTTTTTTAAATTTCTTTTCCTAACATTAATACTGTAACAGCATGCAGAATAAGGATCCTAATCTTACCTACTAATCTTACCAGTACTAAGAAAACCCCAAATCAAATGGGGAAAGATACTTCATTTAAATCATATGAGACAACAGTTTATTTATTTATTTTATTTAGCCAGTCTAAATCATAAAATGAGAACTGCTTTGTGGTAGTAAATTCCTAACAATATCCAGGCTATTTTGCTGCAAGTTTGACTAGGATTGTATCTTTTTACATTTGCCTATGTTAGCTGGTGCTGTACAATAGCTTCACCTTATTTTCGATACCATGCTAGACAACTTTTATTTTTCCTGGATTAGTAAGTGCACTAGAGCAAAAAGTAAAATAAAAAACCCAAAGAGCGTTAAGTTGCAGCGTATCAAAACACACCAAGTGTATTTTTATTTCCTTCTATGAAGGCATTTATAAACAAAGGAGAAAAGAAACATTATTCCCTGGCCTCAAAACAGACTACTCATTATAGCAGACTATATTTTCCTACTTTTCATAAGCAGAGATAAGCTAGGTGCTTTGATTTTTGAGCTTATATAAACTCAAAATTACTATTCAAATCTGACTTACACATCTGATGTGCCCAGCTCTGTGATATCCAAGTGCTGTGACAAAAATCAGTTACGTACTCACATTAACACAGGACTATGGCCCTGCAAAGCTTTACATCCATATAAAGATGATTTATGGCTACTTTTCACGCTCCTCTGAGCCTGAAAATCATGTTTAAAAAAAACATTGTCTTATCTGTCACACGAGCTATCCTCATATTGCATGATACCTGTTTACAATTTCAAAGTAGCTGAAACCTGGAACTTTAATTAAACAAGCAGTATCCACCACCTTAATTTAGTTCCCTTTCATTTTACTGTATCATCACGAAAACTTAAATAATCAGTAATATCTCAAAAATTATAGATTACTATAGCCAACCACCTTGGCATAACACCAAACTTGTATGAACAAGTTTCACACCAGCCCATCTTCCCAACTCCCTGCTTTCCACAAGCTAATTGTGATATCAACACATAGAAAAAGTAGGTTCATTACCTTCAGGGAACACTTATTAACTAAGGGGGGGGGGGGGGGGGCGGGCAGGGAGGGGGCGGGAAGATAAGACACAACACCCTATCCAAAATATCCCCACTGCAATTTCTTCCCCCCATCTGGGAAGATGCTAGGAAAAAAAAAAAAGAAAAAAGAAAAAAAAAGGCAAATTCATGGGTTCATTCCCTCTTTTCCACTGCCCTAAAAAGTGAAAAACGCTGCAATCCCTATCCTAAGCACCTGTTGAACAAAACTTACCATTTTTCCATGCCTGGAGCAGCTCAGCTGTAGAACTTAACCCATCAAATGGGATACGTATCGCACCACAGTTTTCAGAGCCCAAAGCGTGCATTTAGGTTATACTTAGCCCAGAATGCAGTGATTATTTAGTCAAATATTACACCACGTGCAGAGTTCATTGTGGTTATGATCAAACTAAAAGCATGGGCCAAAAGCATTTCGGTAAAGAAGAGTATTACCTTGGATCCATCTGTGGTTTGAAAGCAACTTTCAGTTCTTCCACAGATGCACACTGACTTGTAAGCTTTTCTAAGAAATCTTCCAATTTTGAAGGATCAGAGTCTATTGAGAATGAACTCAGCAAGTAGAAAATATTTGTGAAATCTCCACCTGAAAAAGAAAACTCTGAGTAACGCAACTAATAAATCAGCAGGAAAACAGGTCTGATATTTTCTTCCTACCCACCCTGCGCAGCAGTACAGGTCACCTCTCTGAATAGGGAAATAAACTGCTCCCTCAATGAGGGTGCAAGTGCGAGACACAGGGAGCCTTCTATCAAGGCAATGACTGCCTTGAACACAGTTCACAAGAAGGTAATTATTTTTCAGCTTCTTGCTCTTCTCTCAGATGACAAGGTACCTGCACAAGGCTGCTATGTTGTAAGGGCAAGACAAAACCTATATTTTGCTTTGACTGTAAAATACTGACGGGCTATGAAACAACAACCCACTGTGGTGTTCCTGACCAACCTGTGAGATGCATGGTTTCAAGGAGTTCAGACACCAGTTTACTATCTTCTTCTAATTCCAGCTGGATTAGGCCTAGTTTCTTCCTCATCTTTTGCAAATAATGTTTCTCAAATTCTGCATCATATTCCTCTTCCAGGATGAGTTCACTTATTTCCAAGGGCAGCTCTGGAACTAGAGCTTCTGCAAGCTTCCCCAGGTTCCACTTGCAAATCTCTGGCTGCTTGTTGTAAGCATAGCGCCCTGTATTATCAGAACCATTGCAAATGTGCTCAGGGTCATATCTACAAATGAAGAAATTGTTAGCATTCTTCTAGTTATCTGGACACCAATATTGTGAGAAGTATCATATTTATTATTTTAGTCTCCTCTAGGAAACTAAAAAATTGGAAAAGGAACACTCCTTTTTGATTCTTTTCCCAAAGTTACCTTATTAGATATTTTCCTACCCTCACAAACAGAAACTCTACAGGCTACAAGAACAGTCTAACAGCTAGAGATGTTGTGAATACAGTTAAAAAGAAGTTGAAAAGAAGAATTACAGGACAACTAGAACTAAGTTAATCTATTTTGCCATAGAGAGGGTTCATAAATTTACTTTACAGTTAAAATATTAAAGCAATCATGAACATCAGGATTGTTCTACATAGCAAATACGTACGCACTTTTCAAATATTATACCACACTGACCTGTCCATAAATCCAAAAGGGCCGTAGTCAATGGTCAGTCCAACTATGCTCATATTATCTGTATTCAGCACACCATGGCAAAACCCAACACACTGCCACTCTGCAACCAATCTTGCTGTCCGTTTTGTTATCTAAAAGAGATTTTTTTTTTTCCTTTTTCAACACCATGTATTTCCAATACATTCACGTATTTCCAAGCATTTCCTAGTCTGAACTGATCTTTCTACAGCTCTGATGGAAACTGATTCTGGCAGTACGCCATACACAGAAATATCTTAAAGACAGTTTGCCTCTTTCCTCCTGTTAGCGACTGCCCTGTTTCTCACTCCCCCATTTCTGCTTGCTTCCTCTTCTTTCCTTCCACACTTGACTTGCAAGTCAACTGGACAGCTTCAAAATGTACTGCAGACAGAACACTGAAGTAAGGTAAACTGTTTGACACCAGGCTTGCCTACTACTCTAGACATTACACAAACATATTCTTTTGCTTACTACTAATTTTAGAGACCCTTTAACTACAGGCAGGAGAAAACATAAGCAAAGCCTAAGAAATAAAATTAACTATGTGCAACAAAGCCAAATGTAAAGTTAGTCTTTTGGTTTACCTGGTATATAGGAGTGATTTACAGGAAGTCAACTGGTTTACACAAAAAATTATACCCTGCTAAGAAGTTTTAGCATTGATAAGCACTTCCCTTAATTTGCTGAGAGTGGAAAAAAAGCTACAAAGTTAAGTAAAAATATTCCAAGAACAGGAATTTTATTTAAATGCAATTCTTCAAACGCATGCTTCACCAGAGGTTTTTCAGTTGCTTAACTGAGAGTTATTGTTGTGGAATCCTTGACTGTAACCACTGCATGTGCCTCATTCTTCAAATAAATAGTGTAATATTTTAAAATAGTTCTAGTTATTTAATTAAATTAGCCCACCTGCCAACTACAACTAGATATGCCCTATGAAATCTAAAATTCAGGAAGCTAACCTGGCTTTTAAATAAGCCTGGGTGTTTCTAAATACTTTACCAAATTGCTGTAAATAAAAATTTTATGTAGTCATTAGCTCAAAACTTTTAAATCAAACTATTTTCATAACTAAAAATCACTCATCTTCCCAAATAGCTATCAATGCACAGAAATTTAAAGCAACTATTCTCCCCAAATGCAATGTAAGTGCATTGTATTAAGGTTGAACAAAACCAAGCTAGTTAGCAGAGGAGAAGGCACTCCAAGTAGCTACATGTGTCCAAAACTGATTACCAGCATGCCATAAACCAGTAGGGGAGACACACCCTGCACAACGGCTCTGAGCCAGGATGATGGCAAAACTTAAAAAAATCCAGGCCACCAGGGCTGGGATGAAAGCACGCCAGCGGTAAGGCAATTCATGACTGCTGGATGTCTTTGTAGGAATGCATCACACGCTGCCAGTCTTCTGATAAAAAATAAATGCTGCTAATGAGAACACCTGAAAGCAAGCAAAGCTTGGGCACGTAAAGCTTCAGAGATGTGTATACTGATTAAAAAGAGATGGCTTTGCACTCACTTTGACCTTTATTCTTTTTAATCACATTTTTCTACTGCTGGCCATGCTAGAAAACAAGTATGGTGTATATATAAATAAGAGCATTATCTCAAGGACATGCTCATTTAAATTTAAATAACACCTACAAATTATTTGAGAAGCATGGAAAATGGTGTTTACTTTCTAGACAGCGGTGTCAAATGCTATCACTCATACTTTTTTCTTCCATTTCTTCCAAAACAGAAAAAGAAAGATAAAACACATCAGAGTTGAGCTCACAGCACTTCCCCACTATTAAAAAAGATAGACGTGTTTGTCAAATTAGGTAAGGGACTGACATGCTTTTCAGATGGAGACAGGAATAGGAAGTCTCCACTAAGGAGGAGAGAAAACATCGGGAGGCAATGCTAGCACACACATGGAGCACGGACAGGCACAGGCTGGAGGAGCACAACAAACACACACAGCAATGGAGATGGGGGCAATAAAGAAAGGATGCCAGGATGGGAGGAGTAAACCAGTAGTAAATGGGCCAGGAAAAGCTGCAAGAGGCAGGACTGGGCACACACACACACACGTCCACAAAGATCCCCAAGTCCCACGGCTTTTCTGCCATCAAAGTAAGCGTGCCATCAACTACAGAGCTAGACATGCACTTTGTGGGTGACAAGACAGTTCTCATCAACTCCGATCGTTCAAACACAAAAGGCCTGTCCAGTGAAGTTAAACTCTTCGGCAGCCAGTGGTGGACTACACCACACCCTGCTTTTGAAGGACTAATGCAACTATGCACAGGTTGTGTTAAAGAAAAAAAAAAAAAAAATCACAAACCCACCCCACAACACAAATTCAACACCCACAAAATTTAGAGAATGTCAGATTTTAAGCCTGCCTTCTGACCCTTTATTGGTCTGTTATGAACATGCATTATGTTGCAGCCATTCCCTCAGTCCCTACCAGATCATTTCAGATTTCAAAGCATCATGACTGCTTTTACATAGACTAATTAAATATATTGGACTGTGGTATTTTTACATTATTCTGTTTACTGGCTAGATTTGGGTTGTAACATTAGTTGAACTTCAGGTGATCCAAATCGGAGCCTTTATTACAGTTCTCCAGTAATTTCAAACTGGATGCCTTCTGCAAGGCTAACATTATTATATAGTAATCACTAAAACACGAAGAGAAGCATCTTATTCCCTCACTCCAAATTCTTTCTTTGCTCACTGAGACAAAGGAATATAGCAATAGAAATGCAACATCAAGAACAGCAATACAATATCATCGGTGAGGCAAAAAGTATATACAGGAGATAAAGTTTAGATACCAATTAATTTAGCTATATTTTACTTCAATTAGAAATACAGCAATTCTACACTTACTAATGTTATAGTTCTGATTTTTATTATGGATCTCCTGTAATTTTTAAGGTCTAAATTTATACAGTAATTGAAAATGGGTTCAAAATGGGTCTCAGAAATCACCCAGCCTCTCCTCTGGGCCACTGCAGAACAACCTGATACTACACCACATCTAAGACATATTTCTCTCACCTGATCTTCCCATTCCCAAAGTTGGAGGTTTTGCAACTTCCTCAGGCAAGCCCTCGCAGTGCCTGACTGCCTTTAAACATTTAAATTCTAAAGCCTGAAGTTAAAGTGATTGGCAGTCAACATTCCTGTTTGTAATATGGAAAATGAGACAGGAAGTAACTCAACATTCTCAATATTTTACAAGATGATGCCTTGCAAGTGATGTCTCGGTACCGTCAACTCATCATCTTACAGTCGGACCAGAATTCCACCTCGCAGTCTAAAACACTCTCAGCAAATGGAGACCAGTCTTGGGAAGCTCTCCCAAAGCAGAGAAATCATGATATACTATCAAAAAGGTTAAACCGCTTTCATTAGTTTGATCACTGTCAATATTGCTTTCATTGATAAGCAGCTCTATTAATAAGAGCGTTTTCTCCAAAGAATAGTTCAGGCAATCGGACAATACAAGTTATTAACCGACTTCAGTCATCTGTGCTTGCAGATGAAGCTCCTAAAGACAACCGCTATGGATTTACGAAGATAATCTGAGCTTTCTTACCTCCTTGAAGAAAGCAGCATTCCTCTGAATACTGTTGTCTGAATAAGCCTCCTGGATTTCTGGATAGAAAGTGCTAATCACATAATCAAGCATCTGTATTCGAATATCATTTCGGTTAACACTGGGACCCTTGCGTCCTGTGTATTCATCGGTAGGTTTAAAGATTTCAAAAGAACCAAATCTGTTTTCAAATAATAAAAACATGTTTTAGTATTATCTGGTAATGTGAAATGAAGTTAATAGTACATGTAGTAAAAACATTTACTGCTGTTGCAATAACACAGCATCTCTTGAGTTTAACACCAATCCCTCAACTGAGTGAGAGAAAAGAGCCGCAAGATACCTACAGCAAACCTAGGGAGGCTCAGTGACTCAAGGCAAGGAAGTGCACACATCCACATGTAACTACACTGACAGATCAAGACCCTAGCCAGTACTGAAGACCAGCTCATTAGTTTCTTACAACCACTTCTACAGAAAAATTCTTATCCTGAGTAAATATAATGAAATAGGACTTATTTAAAACACTAGCTTGCGTATCACGTGTGTAAGAGATTTTTCCACATATATATACACACACATGTACACAGGCATGCACACACACATACATGTACCTGTACCTATTCCTTATGCCACCCCCTCCTCTAATATTATATCACCTTACAAGAAGCAATGCAACTTCCTGAAACTCCTAATGTTTTGTATCAGAGCAGGAACCTCATACACTTCTCAGGCAGGGAAAGTACACCCAAACTTTGACAATACTACATCAGAATAGCTTTGGAATTAAGGGTAGAGCTATAATCCACCACCACTACCAACATAAAAAAGCATGTATTCTGGGTGGGCATAAGCATGAAAAACCTCTTGAGGTCTGCAGAACTTAGTTCTTCTTTCTACCAGGCTCGCATCCTTAGTGCTTATCTGCCTGGGTGCAAAGACACCAGCACATCCCATCTGCTGGACAAGAGCAGCAGCTTCCAAGAGTTCCAAGCCTCCAGAACAAGAAACATGCAAATGGCACTGTTATGGAAATAGACTTAAAATGGTATTTTTGGTATTTTAAAAGACTGCTGTGCTTGGTTTTAAAAACAAAACAAAACAACAAAATAGTCTTCTACCTTATAAATGTAGAAGCTATTCTCAGAACAACTGTACACTTTTCACTTTTTGGATTCCCATCATAAAATATGTCACGGATGACTTTCGAGTCTGATGTCACACATGTTCCAGCCCTTGTTGTTGGTATTCCTAGGTGAAACATAGCCTCGCTGCACAGGAACTCCCGTATGCTTGACCTCAGGACTTTCCGACCATCAGCTTGTCTGCAACAAGAAGACACGCACAGTTTTCAGGCCATAAAGGCAGGAACTCCTGTCTCCCCCTTAGCAGTGGAGAAACAAAAGCCCAGAAGTGACACACTCCATCCACAGTCAAAGTAGTCGCAGATCTGAGAACAAAAGCAGGACCTTCAAATTTCTGTTAAAGTTTGATTAAACCGACAAAGAAAATAAACCTTCCAGTTACACATATCTCTTCTAATCATTAACTCTGTTGTGTTTATTGACGCAACAGAGTCTTTCAAAAAAGTTTTGGACAAGTATATTATATAATAAAGCACTGGTTTCCTCTTACTGAAATGGCTACTGTTATACCTCTTGAAAAACAGTATTATTTTTCATCTTTCTGGGTAAGCAATGTAGAAATGGGGTGTTAAATACAGGCATGCATGGCAGTTGCATTAAAAAAACCAAACACCTGAACAGACAGCAGATATCAAACTAGCTTATTTAATAGATATCAAGTAAATGGCACAGGCACGGGTGGTTCTCAGCCCACGCTCCCAGCACTGCAGAAGCCACAGGGAAGCAGGAGAGCTGCCCAGGGCAGACCTACAATGCTACCACCATATCTAGGATTTTCACTGGGATTTCCTTAACCTTTACAGACCTGAAAAAGGTCTTCAGAGCACCATGTGCATGAAACTAAGGTGTTATTGAGCCTGTGTACAGCTGGAACAGAAAATATATGAAATGCAAGTGGGAAAAGTGACCTGAAAGATTTAAAGCAGTGCAGACTAAACCAGCTAATGCAGATAGCCATCCATCCCTTGCAGGGATTTGGTCAGTATGCCATTCCCTCCCACAGCCGGGAAGGACAGAGGGAAGGCACTGCCAGCAGCAAGCAGAAGGACCGGCAGCACAAACTGAACACCCGCATTTTAAATACCGTTTGTGTGGGCCATAGGACAATACGGCAACAAGCAGTCAGGTGGCTATTACACACTGCTCTCCCCACTTTCATCACTGTCTGCCTCTTCCTAAGTAGGGAAAAACCTCAGAGGAGGATAACCAGGGACCGAGGTAACGTACCGCCTGAAGGAGATGCAATTACAGCCTTACTTTCCAGAGGAAAATTTTGCCACCTTCTGGTTTGGCATTTAAGCATTACACTTGCTGCACCGAAGATAAAACAAACACACACGAGGGCTTAAGAGACGACCTCTGCCTCGGGGAATGACCCTCGGCACAAAACCAGCTGGAAAAGCACCGTGCTAATGCAGTTAGCACCCAGGGAGGCCCTTTCCCAGTCTCTCCCCGCAGGGGGGCATGGAGGAGCAACTCGTCCAAAAACGGGCTTCACCGGGCTATCCCGGCATCGTCCCTCCCCGCCGCCCCGCTCCCCCCCCGGGCTGGGCCTGGCCGGGCCGCCCCGCAGGGCCTTACCGGGAGAAGGGGGTGAGGCCAGCGCCCTTGAGCTGGATCTCCCAGCGCTCGCCCCCGGAGCCCAGCACCTCACCCAGGTACATGGCGGCGCCGTCGCCCAGCTGCCCCGCGAAACTGCCGAACTGGTGGCCGCAGTAGCAGTGCGCCGCCGGCTCCGAGCCCGTCAGCAGCCGGTTCCCGCTGAAGTACAGCGCCGCCTCGGCCTCCGCCGCCTCCCGATCGGCCGCGGGCGCCTCCAGTCCCAACAGCGCCAGTGCCGGTAGCGACATGGCCACCAGCCGCGGGTTCTGCAGCGGGCTGGGCCGCACCCGGGAGAAGCAGGCGCCGGACACGGCCCGCGGCCCGCCGTCCTCTGAGGCGTCCACCGGCAACGAGCGCAGCGCCAGGTTGTCGAAACGCAACGCGCCCAGCCAGCCCCCGCCGCCTGCCTGCGCGCCGCCCTCGGGGCTGCCCGGCCGCGCCGGGAGAGCGGCGGGTTGTTCCATGGCAGCACCCAGGGAGCCGAGCCGGCCTGGGCGACCCGGACCCGTCGCCGCCGGCAGTAGCAGCAGGGAAAAGCGCCGGCCACTACGCAGCGCCGCGGCCATCCGCCTGCGTGCGGGACGGAGGCGGGGCCAGGGCCACGGTGCCGGAGAGCCCCGCCCACCGCTCGGTGAGGGGCGGGGACGTAGCAAGGCAGGGTCCGGCGGCGTGTGGGAGGGAGGGAGGTGGCAGGGGGTGCACAGAGCGGCCTCAGCGCCGGGAGCGGGAGCGGGTGTGGGTGTAAAAGCCGGCCCCGCGGCGGGGCAGGCTCAGCTCACCCGGAGGCATCGCGAGGGGCAGCCGGTTGCTATGGGATCAGAGACGATGTTATTAGATTTCGAGGTCCTTCACTCTCGGCTAAATCCATCTGGATAATGGGAGTGGGAAGGGGAAGATGAGGTAGAAGCCCAGTTGTGGGTAGGGGAAGATAAACTGGATGGGTGGATGATTCTGGTAAAAGGGGTGGGGGGGAGGAGGGCAAACATTTTAGGAATGAATTTCCTGTCTCAGTTCAAGGTAGATCTGTCCAAGGGAAAACTGTATTGTGCTGCTGCCTCAGAAAGTGAGGTGATTGCAGGAGTCCCCAAGTCAGTGAAGTGCCAATCTAAAAGTACAACAGAAACAAGGGTAGTAATTGAAGAGTACAAGGTAGGTGCAGCTGGAGACCCCTTCTTTCCGTCCCAGTACCCCTATGGTACCAAAGCACAGAAGGGTCATGAGAAGACTCAGGGGGTGCAACAAAGGCTGAATACATTGTAAAAATAGGGATTTTAAATCCCAATTTCTGTGGAAGTCCAGGGGCATGGAGTATGTGGATGATAGAAACCCCTTGCAACCTTGGGGGTTGGACTAGATGATCTTTAAAGGTCCCTTCCAACCCAAACCATTCTGTGAACTGTAAATCCATGTTGGTTTATGCTTTTGACCCCTGGAAGCAGGCACCGCTTGAGCAGCAGCAAATTGATTACGTGGGCCCCTCGATGAGGTTGAAGGAGGGTTTGTATTAACTGACTTCACCAGTAAGAGAGCACAGACTGGACAAAAAGCTGGCACTAATAAAATAGATATTCACCTTGGATCCCAATATGGGTCAGCCACAGAAGTTGCATGGGATACAAATGGCACCTTTGCAACCAGTGTGATAATAGGGGGGTGCAGCTGTATTGCCTGATGGGCTCTTAATTGTTCAGATGGTGCAGATTTAGTTTTGGCCACCAAGCAGATCCAAAACTAAAATCATACCATCCACAAGTATCCACAAACCCTGTAGGACAGTGTCCATATTAATCCTGTAAGATGGGGAATTGATATGTGAGGTATGAACCATTCAAGAATACATCCAGAGCGTGACCTGTATGTATAGAGGTTGTGCCTCTCTTATGATTGCAAAGTCTCCATCCTTGGAGATACTCAAAAGCTGTCAGGAGATGGTCCTGGGCAACCGGCTGTAGGTGACCCTGCTTGAGCAGGGGGTTAGACCAGATGATCTCAAGAGGTCCCTTCCAACCCCTACCATTCTGTGATTCATTCTATGAAAATGGCAGCAACGTTGAATCATACAAGAAGTAAATGGGTAACAAACTTCGGCCTGTTGTTTGATGCAACAGCAATGATAACTACCTGGGATAACCAAATGTGGCACGTGGTGAAAGCAACTGCCAAGTTAAAAAAACAAACCAACAAACTATAAGGGATTAAATTCAATAATATTTCTATGTATTGTACTCAAGCTCAATTGTTAGCTCTTACAAGAGCTTTTTTCAGTTGGATTAGCTCTGTTCTCATGGCTAGTATGACA
This sequence comes from Grus americana, assembly GCF_028858705.1. NCBI lineage: Eukaryota > Metazoa > Chordata > Aves > Gruiformes > Gruidae > Grus > Grus americana. The sequence continues at coordinate 22,629,240 of NC_072852.1, read as the reverse complement.
AAGAGGTCCCATATTACAAGGAAAGTTTCACCAACTGCTGTTGCAGATGGACGACTAAATGAAACGTATGTACTAGTTCCGTGCAATTGGTTGTGGACCACAGGAGGATAGTGGCACACGTCGGTGAAGCAGGTCAGCGTGGGAACACGGGTGCAGGCTGTGTATGCATTGCCTCACCTGTAATGGGAGAGTGGGAGGATAACATGACCTCTGTGGCTCCCGGAGAAGACCAGAGATGTGGCATTGCATCTGTTGGCGGTGTACATACTTGCCTGTTCTCAAAAGCAGGGTTTTGTCCCAGACCGAGGGACTAATGATGTCTATGAGCTGAGAGACCTCACTGGGATGAGGCATTCAGACAGCATGACGGCATACAGAAGGGAGCCAAGAAACCAGAGAGCAGACAACAAGTTGCAAGCCTGAGGACCACCTTGGCAAGTAAGGATCTGTCAGAACTGGAGACTGAAATGGTGAACTCTGCATTGTTGGTATGACATATCCATGGGTTGGCTTCTGAAAGCTCCTACTATGCAGCACTTAATGCACTTAATCCTGTACTTGGTTTTAGTTATGATAGAAGTTATGTTGTTCTTTATCCTTCTCGATATGCTTTGCTTGTTTCAAAAGGAAAGAGTGTACTTGCATACCCAGTTGAACATCTGACATGCACTGCTAGCCTAACAGTCATGATGGCTTCCAGCTGGAAGGGATTGAGCTTACGAGCACCCAGAATGGTCTGAATGTCCTTGGAGGGGGTCAGGCAGACCAGGGGGTGGCTTGTGAGCAAGAGGTCCCACTGGAGCATGCAGCCCCACAAAGCAGAGGCCACAGTAGTGCTGGCAGAAGGGTGACAAGTGCCTCTGCTGCTGCTCTGCAGTATGTAAACTGCCAGATAAGGTCCTGTTAGCACTTGGTCAGCTCGCATGGGGATCGAGGCTAATGTGGAATAGCTCTGTCTAGTAATGGCAGGAGGTAAACTAAACCCAACGGGACAGCTACAGGGGAGTTGTGGGAAGCCAGGCTGCCCACAGTGGGTACTCCTGCCAGTAACACTGTGTAAGGCTGCAACTGCCTGGTAATGGCATCAGAGGTACCCCGGTTAGGCATGGCTGCAGCAAAGCCAGGGCCTATGGGGAGGAAGTAATCAGGGGCAGGTTGTTTATTTGGCGGTGATTGGGGTGGAGGAGAGGAGGTGGCAAAAAAGTGAGGCCTGATGCTGAAGAATGAAGGATGAGGCTCTGAAGACCAGAGGCCTCATGCTAATGGTAGGAGTGTGGACGCCTACGGCTGGTAGCAACACTGACCTGCAGACTCAAGCCCTGGGAGGCTGGAAGGCATTGCCTGGGACAACCCACTGGGCTCGCTCCATCAGGTCTCTGGCTGTATGTCGTGGTGTGGGGGGATGAACCTGCACCTTGGGACTTACAAAACTGTCACTGAGGGTTGGCCATGCATGAGAGTCATCAGATCTGAGATTGAGAGCCTGTAACTTCACAGCTGTGCCTTATGGTGTGCATAAATACATAACTTGATCAGTGGTATGGTACTTGGGTTGTTGATTATTTTTCTGTTTTGCTAGTTTCCTCATAGTGTGTTCACCAGTCAATAAACAATGTGACTCAGCTATGTCACGGGTAACTGGTCGGGAGAGGGGAAGCACACCTCGGCACACCACGGAGCTGTAGTCCATGCCATGGGAGTGCTGCCTGCCACGAGCCTTCTTCTAACAGGCCTGGGCATCTCAGAGAGGATGTGGAGGACAAGGTCTGACCACCACATGCCCAGGAGCACCATTAGTGGTCTGTCTGTGCACAGAGAGGTAGAAATCTATGCAGTGGCCAGGCAGAAATTACTGATAACCGTGATGAACCATCAAGGCTACTGCAGGTTCCCCGAGTCCTCCCACTCTGCCTCATGTTAAAGAGCGCCACTGAGAGCCTGCCCAAGCGGTCACAGTAGACGTGGTTTTGGGTGAGAAGCCCACAGAATCTCAAGCTGCCTTAGAAGAGCAGCAGTCCCTCAACACAACAAACAAAAATATGTTAAACTTCTAGAAGAATGAAAGTAAAGGTCTGCTGAGGTTGGGTCTTATATGATGGGCAAATTAAGCCTATCCGTGAAATGTTACAAATGAAGCAATCCACACTAATTTCAATTGGTTTAAAACTATGATTCTTACAAAATAGTAAAATTAAGGTCTAATAAGGATGTTCTTCTCTGGCAATGTAATTCTGTATTTTCCATAAAGTACCCTAGCAGCAATGTACTCATGCTTTTTGGCAGATACTTAACTTTTTTAAGTGAAGGTTAATACATTATTGCCAATTCAGTGAGAATCTGCCTCTCAAGCATCAATACAATCACAAGAAGTAAGAGAAATGGGTGTGTACTAAAGTCAGTAATTATTCAGGATGCTCCTGTTTTGTGTCGCTTCAGTTAATACTAGGTACCACATCTGTGAGTCAAAACCAAACCTCTCGGAGGTATGCACACTTACCTTCCTCTCTGAAGAATAGCCTCAGCTCCAGTCGACACCTCCACTTAAAACCAGACATACCAGGTAAACCATCTGCAGTCGGTAGATGGCACTAAATTATTACTATTGCTTGTATTTTTCAGCTAAGTCAGAAGGCGAAATAAAACCACAACACTGGGTCTCGGCTCCAAAGGACTCGGGCTGTGATCACGAGGGGAGAGGGAACACAGGGAGGTAAGCAGGGAGGTGGAGGGGAGATGCTCACGGGCAGGTGGTGCACACCAAGAAACCTGCTGCACTTCCTCAAAGGTAAAGCACCAAGCGGTCCTGCCAGCCCTGGCTGCACACAGCTCCAGGGAGCGTACAAACGCTCCTGCTGAGCAGGTGTGCAGCTCAGGTGCTGCAGAGACACAGCACGTTAATAACCACCACACTCTAATCACAACATCGGTCTTTATGACTTTGCCTAGTTTGTGAATCATCTCCGTAGCCAAAAGCAGGGACATTTTACCACTGAAAGAATATCACTTAGCTGGAAGGGGACACAACCTACTGAAACTGAAAGAAGTGTATAACAAGGCTTTCTTTTTTGTTTTTTAAAGTCTGATTAAGCCTGATTCTTTCCACTTTCCCTCATGCATCAGTCTTGATGCATCAGCATCAAGTATTGTGGATGAGGCAAGTGTGAAAACGGTAGCGTGCATCTTTTCCCCCCCTCAAACTGACACCACTAGAGCTTCCTCGTACAGTACCAAATGAACCAACAGACCAAACATCAAACAAGCAAAAGTCAGCATTTCCACACGTGTCGCCACGGCCACCCCCAGCACGGAGCTACCCCAGCAGGAGCCAGAGCCAGGCAGCAGGACCCAAGGGCAAGGTCTTGTGATGGAGAAGAGCACGCATGCCCCAGTTGCCACCCTTCTCCCTACTGGGAGTGAGGATAAGGCCAGCTCCATCTTTGCTGCTGTCTCCTCCCCAGAGTACACAAAGCTTCATTTGTGGTAAGGGAGGGGAGAATTAGACAACCCCTCGCCAGCCTCTCCAGCTAGGACCTGCTGAACAACTTCAGCTGTTCTCCCTCCCCCTTCACATACAAAGGGACACAACAGACCCGCTGCTGCGGGGACATGCGCAGCAGTTGTATTTTTACACCTGAAGAGTCAGGAGACCAATTTCTGCTTTGTGTCTTTGGAGCTACTCGTGCCTTGTAGTTGATCTCTTCCACGCGCATTTCCACAGCCAAGTGCAAGGGCTCAGCACCATGCTGAAGTCTGTCTGTCCATCAGAGCCAGAGAAGTGACCCCTCTGCAAATACTTAAAACCCCCCAAGGCTCCCAATAAAATCAGTCTCAAAACACTCACATCTAAAATTAAAGTTTATTTCAGTTTTAGAAAGAAACAGGGAAATAAGTACATGAGTATCTTAAAGTTACACAAGTGACAGTGTATTGTTTCTTTTCCATGTGTAGTTCCACTACTGCTTGGCACTTTGAGATAACGATATATTTCTCAGTGCCTTTTAGATATTTTACAATACACACAGAAAAACAGCTTCCAGTGGAAACCCAGGCAATATTAATCCACCTCAAAAATCAATGCTTTTTAATTTGGTTCAGTATAGAAAAGACACATCATAAACACAACCCAGGCCGGCAGTGTGCACATAACGCTGGTGAACAATACCCTCTGACAGCAGGCAGCTGCCTTCCATGTGTGCGGCTGTGCAAAGCTGAGGCTGCCTGACCCAGCAGTGCTTGGCAGCACACGTGCTGTGCAGCACATCATCCGCCAGCACCAGCGGCAGGTTTTGACTAGAGTATTTAACCTTTTTTTTTCTTCCACCTACACAGCTAACCCAGCACTTCTTTGCAGATGCAGCTCCACGTGCAACCGAAGGGAACTTTGCCTGATGAAGGAAAAAGGACTGCACTTCGCTTCACACGTTTGGTCAAAAAGTATGGACCACTGATTGACAAAGTGCACAATCAACAGACTATTCACCTGGTGCATTATCTATCTGGAATACAGCTTATCAGTATGAATACAGGATCTTTTTATTAACTTTTTTTAAAGTAATGGTAATATTGATTTACTTGGCTCAATTGAAAGATTAAATTCTTTTTGCCACTAAATTCAACACCTTTTCCACTTAAAGGGTCTTTAATTCCCATGCAGAGGACAGCACTGTAAGCACAAGTGACTGTGCCTGATGTCAGGCCAGTGTTTGAGCACTTTGCTGGACTGGGACTAAGGCCATCGATTCCTTGCACAACCGAGCACTGCAGAGATGTTAGAAGAAAAGCAACAACAAAAATGACTCTGAATTTAGGTACTCAGGTTGAGAAGTCAGTCTCCCTGCATATGTTCAGTACGGCAGGGAAACTCATCCTTTCCTCTTAACTGATTCCATACGGTAGGTAGGTAAACTAGTTTCCCTACTTCAGCATGACACTCAGCTGCCTCTCAGTGGGAGGTAGTTACTCCAACTGACATTCTTGTTCAGAAAAATGTGTTAGATGGTGAAATTATCATGTACTAGATCTAGCTAAGCAGTGTTTGTTCTCAAAAATACTGAATTAATAAGGAAAACAAATGCCTTCGAGAAATGGTGGTTAAAATATTTTATTTTTTATATCATAGAACATACTGCTGTTTACTTTAAATCACTTTAAAGGCACACATTGTTAAAAATACTTCAAATTTACATCACATGTACAAATGCATAAAACAGATGTACATGTCACCAAAAAAATACAATATGGCTTCATAAGGTTGAGGCGGGGCTGGGACAATTCAACATATATTTAAATTTTACAGGATGCTGTTAACACTGAAAGGACTGACTAGAACAGAAAAGAATGGACCTAAAACACTGATTATGTTACATAAACAGTACAACACATCGAATATACAACATTGAGCATTCGTGTATGGATTCATAGGATTGTTAGTTCGGCAAATTCATCAGGCTTTCCAGTGCCACTGAATAAACAGTGCATGCATATGATCTGCCGGTTTGCAATACTGGGAAGATAAATTGCAAATTTTCCTTCTACAAACAGGCTCCTTGAAGAATCTGCTGATATGCTTTATAAAAAGAGTGTGAAAAAGTAGACTGAAGGTATTAACTGGAGAGAATAACTGAATAATGAACCGACAACTTACATGGTAATCACTTCTGGCTAAAAAGCATAAAACATTAAGTCTGCAAGAATGCTCCATGACAATCATTTAGCATTAGTCCCACCCAAGTTTAAGGCTCATATCTAAAATTTACCTTAGATTTGTTTTCCTTTGTGTAAAATCACCTGAGCACAGATATCGAAGATCTACAGCGCTTTTAAAATATCTGCAGATACCTTAAAAATCTGTAGATAACTTAAAGCAAAACATCAATATATTGAATTCTACCAGCTAAAAATTCTCAAAAAAACCCAACCAACAAAACATTATTTTGGTAGGTCAGTAAAGCCACGAGAAGAATGAGCTTAAGCTTTTGCTTTCATCTTTTAAAAATGTACATAAAATGTAATAGAATTATTCAAATAGGACTGCTTAATTGTAAACAATACATTAAACCTTTAAAAAAAATCAGGAATCAAAATCCAGGCAGTCACTCTAGTCTTCTATAAATTGTTTACAAATGCTGCTTTTCCTCTTGCTAGAGATGGCTGGTGATTTCTTAAGCACTGATAGACGGAAAATAAAAGGACCTGCCTCCACTGTATTCTGTATTATCATTTAGACTTTGTGTCCAAGAAGTGTGAATTGCTGCCATTCTCACTTGCTAAGGTTTATTGCCTGCACAACTGTACAGCCCAGATCCAGGCAAGCACCTAGCATCGTCTTAAGAGCTCTGCAGGATCAGGTTAGGTTTAATAGGTTTCAAGAGAAACATGCACTTAAATGATTTGCTGCACTGGGACTCATAAAATTTTCGAAGTGCAAGGCAGAAAAGCATCAGGTTGCATGGACAGACCAGCTCCCAGCAAGTCAATGCCGTCACAGAGAAAAGCGTTAGACCCTTAATTTCATTAAAAAAGCTTGAAAAAAAAAAAACACTGCACAGAAGATACGTGTACGTACTTTCAGCAAACAAAAGACCATGTGGGACGATTTCCAACACAAGGCTTTGGAAATACACCCTACTAAAAGTGGTTTGTTGATTTTATTGAACTGACTGAAAACAACAAAGAAACAAAACGCAACATCACTTTTTCCTCCTCCTGCCTCACACACTGGTTCCTGTCTTCCATTTCCAAAAGAAATTAATACAGATAAAAACTTCACTTTAAGCCATGAGCAACGGTATGTGAGCCTGAGGAGCAAACGGGACTCTGCCATTCAAATACATCAGGTTAAAACTTTGATATGACAATTGCAGTTATTTGTGTTGTTGAACTGGGACTAGCTGATTGCAGAGGGCACTTCACAATCATTGACAATCCTCAATACAGGGTACCAAAAAAATTCCTATGAAATACAAACCTAGGATTAAAAAAAGACTGATGATGGATGGCTGTCCTGGAAAATCAAGAAAGAAAAAAATCACAGCAGTTTGAAGTACCCATAATTCTACGTATAAATAGCAGGTAACCCAAACAAAATGCTACAGCTAGTTTGAAAAACTAAATTGAACACTGCTTTTCTATTAAATAGATTAAAATATTCATCCACTGAGAAAATTACATTGATAAATAAAATATTTTCATGTATCAAAAATGAGGGGCAGGTACTATCAATTCCAGACTTCTTGTCCCAATAATGAAAAGTCCGAGAAACAAAAGTAAATTGTACAGTAGTTCTAGTCTCTTAAATTTACAATACTGAATCCAGCAGGGTTTGGCTAAATAATACAGTTTAAATAAGCTAATCTAAAGGAACAGAGTGTCCTGTAAACATCCGACACAAACCACATTGCGTTCTGATGGCGTGGCTATACCTTCTCTATGCAGGAGAAAGACAATTCAACTGGTGGTGACGACAAGGGATGCAATCTAAAGGCAACGTTCCTGTTCTTCAGTAAGGCTTGTAAAAAATTTGAGCAGTGTACATATGACAGCCTGTACAATTCTGAAATTTTTGGAAAGCTCTTAAGTTTAAAAAAAAGCCTAAATGTTTTAAGTATAAAACACACATTGAGAAGATGTCCTTCTAAATTATGTGTAAAAGTGTCTGGCACCAGAAATGACCACTAGGTATTATTATACCTAAGGAAAAAAAGCAAAGATCACTCAAGACAAGTGTCCCTGAACTTCAGAGCAAATGCAGCCAATTAGGTTACTTTGTGTTGTTCTGTTCCTCTGGAAAAGGTCATGAACATACACTCTTTAAGCTGTCTGTACTACATCATCAGCGATATATATTATATATACAGTATGCATATATATAATATATATATTTGTGTACATATTTCTTTTACCTCAATCTGGAATCACGTGGTTTCATGCAACACACTTACCAGCAAACCTACTCATTAGATCATAGCTGGTGTAACTTTAGTATCAATTTTTTTAGTATACAGTGATTCAGCATTGCTCAGCATCAATGATCTCTGACTCGAATCTTCATCTCCCTCTTCTTTCAGTCCAGTTCACATTTGTTGCCTCTATCACCCTTTTTCAGCCACCTTCTTCACATAGTGCCTCCACTTGATGTTCAATGCTGAGACCTTACTTCTGTCAGCTTCTGAAGATAGCTCTGTGCTGCTGGCATCGAGAGAATAAACTGAACTGTCCTTTGACCTATTCGGTAGCAGCCGTATCCCATCAGTCCAAAAACTGTTGCTTTTATGACAAATTTGAAAATCTTACTTGAAGCTGATGGAGGAGGCACACTGAAGCAGAACACAGAAAACAATGTTAACAATGAAAGCAGTGGGAAAGAACAGGCATTTTCCTATCAAATCAAGGATCTTTTCTCCCCTTCCCCCTTACAGTGCGGGAGACTTTCAGGTAATAGATGTGTCATGAATGAACAACGTATTCTTTCACATTCAAGTGCTACATCCAAATTAAACAGTAACAACAACAAATACAAAAGCTTTTTCCACTTATGTGTGATGCCACTCTTAATGGCTATGGACCTTGACTTGCCCATCACCCAATCAAAATAACTAAGACAACATCAAGACTTCTTGAAGAATACTAGAAGTTAATATTGTTTGTTGAACTGTTTATAACATTACTATGCATATCTCTGCACAGAGGCAGAAGTCAGAAGACACAGAGGACGCAGCCTAAGTCCAACACCTGTACAGTCAACTCGCTGTCATTCAGGGTAACGGAGGAAAACAGCTTGGATATTCCGGGTAACGCGTGTCAGGACCTGGTCAAGTTTGTGTGGCCAAAAGGGGCGACTCTGGAGCGAGTCTGACCCCTGCACAGATTCGGGGCGGTGTTTCACCAAGGTGATGCCAGGCAGGCATACCAGCCTAGCTTGCAGCTTCCAGCATGAGCCGGCAGAGGCCAAGCCCCTGCAGCGCTCTTGGCCTCTGCAGCTGTAGAGGACAGTGCAGACAAATCAGAGAGGCTTTGCACAAAGCTGTCTCCGGTCTGGCAGCTATTGCTGGCTTTGAGATCTTCACAGAGTCACTTGGAAGTCTCTTCGCTGGCCACCCGGAACCAGGAGGGCAGAGGACAAAAGGCACACCAGGTGTACTCCTGCCTTCAAGCAGTCTTATTAACTCAGCGTACGAAGCAGACAGTTAATATTACCTTCAAAATAAAGCTGTCTTTGAAAGCACAGCAACAGGCACAAGTAGCCCCGCATCTTCACTAACAGGCTCTGCAGTAGCTCAGCTGGCCCTGCACCCACAGAATGCCTACACCGCAACTCGGATAATCCTCACAGGGGATGGGGAGGGCTCTGTGTGTCTTCTCAGAGCCACCACAAGTACTCATTTATTTATATCTAGAAAATGTTTCTCATGTATTCAGAAGCAATCAGTTACAGTAGTGCAAAAACATTATGGGCACACTCAAACCAGGTTAGATGTGCTGAGATTAGGATACAACTAGACTGACTTTGGATCCATGTGCTCAAACTAGGGCAAAGTTATTACTGGTAAGATTTTGCATATTAAGGGAATATACAGGAAGAATTTTAAAAAAACATACACACTGAACAAAGGATGGGGTAAAGTCATCCCTTTACACCTTCTTAGATGCTTCCCTACCTATTTTTTCCTCAATTCCAGTCCCTCAGCACAACTTAAAAAAAAAAAATCAATTCATAACAGCCTGAAGCAAATAGTAAGGTACACTCAGAGTCAGGTTCAATGCATGAACTTAAAAACTGGAAGTCTGAGAGATGTATATGTTTCTATCCAGATGATTTCCAAGATCACTTTGCAACTTGTAAAACCTAATTAAATACCTGTGAAAGTTTTTAAAACTTTTCACTTTAGAGAGGTGACAACCACTAAAACAAACCCCACCTGTAACTGCAGTGCAACAGCACGAGGGGTAAAAAAGTTTAATGAGAAATGAGTCTCAAACACTGTAATCTTATGTCATTTCCTTCATATTATTTTAGAAAGTCAAGTTAACGCAATACTCATGTCTTATGAAAGATACTGGTAACCATTCCACTTAGTTATGGCACTGGCATGGTAAAGACAATCAAGTCAAAGAGCCGGAACTTTGATGAAAAAGACCCTCTATAGGTAAACTTGAGGACACATAGTCAGGCTTTTGGCTATTCAGTTCTGTAACATCAATGATGCAACCAATGCTATCTGTACAGTTACATGGATCGGGGCAACTTCATTTTACAGGTTATTTGCGAGAGTGCAGAGGGATATGGACATCTAGTTTGTGACTTCCAGGTGGGGCTTAGCCTTGAAAAAGACTTATAAAATGGCTAGGCAAGGCCATTTATATTTTTCTCTAAATCGTATTTTAGATGCCTAAACACACCGTTCAGGTGGGGCACAGTCTTTTCTGGTTTTCAGAGTCTCTAAAGAGATGGGTGAGGTGCTTACATAAACACAGTAAACGCATGTGATAAGGTAAAGTGCCAATATTTGAAAGGCTCCATTATGCTAAACCACCGCAGACCAGTACTACCAGGTCATACTATAATCCCTCCTACATTTCTAAACTACTGACCTTTGTGGCTTTATAGGATACACATAGTCTGAACATTTTGGTTCTTCAGTTCCTTCTTCTACAAAGCACATACATCTATTTTAATAGGTACTTTGGAGTGAGAGTTCACAAGATACATGGCTTAAAACAGCCCATATTTAGGTATACATGTTAAAACATGTTATTACTTATAAATATCTACAGTTAAAAATAGGATATCAGCAACTGTGATAGTAAGCTTGCCACAGCCAGCAGTGTCCTGACACAACAAAAGCTTTGAATCCAACAGTTTATAGTTACCTAAGCTAGACTGGAAGCCTGGTTTTGTTTTCACCATCTTCTACAGCCCTCATCTGAATTCTCATTTTAAAAGCCTTAAATGTGGATCAACAAATTTTCTTTTTAGACATGGGCATCTTCTCATCTCTACTTCCCTCAATATCCAACTGTTTAGCTTTCTTCCTTTGATATTTTCTTTTCCTTTGCTGCAAGCACAATCTGCAAGCACCGCACAGCGAGTCAGTGAGCTGACAGGGCAGTGATGACAGCAGTGATGTTCATGCTGGGACAAACAACCAAAAAACCCCAAACAAACCAATCACTGCTGTCTTTTAGCAACAGAAGCTGTTATGTCACCACATAGGAAAGGATAACTGTTACCTCATTATTTCCTGAATGTTTAAGTCAGAGTTCCAGTTCTTTTCAATTCCAGGTACGTGACCCATCCCAACAACACCAACTACAACAGCTGGGATATATTTTCTAGGTTCAGCTTAGAAAGAGATGGAGAGAAAGGAACACATTAGTGAAAGAACTAATTTCAAGCTATAAATAAATAGGTAATGTGTGAGATTACAAAACTGAATTTTCCAAGAGGTAGGGACTCTTATGACTAGATACTAAAACTGTTACATACTAACAGTTAATGCTCATCTCATCTACTGCCTCTTAGGTTTGTTTCAGTAAAAAGACCTGGCCAGGGCTCATAGTCCAGCCTCAGAGTGAACAGCTCAGCAGATGCAAGCTGAATTCCTTCCCTACGTGGGTCACGCTTCTGTACTGCTTATCAGGAACAGCCCTGGTCTTTGCTGTCTCCCGAACAGAGAGCTTTCTCCACCACTTTGGACAGTGGCAGCTGCCACACGTCCATATTGTGACAAGACCTGGGCTAACAAGCAGAACGAACAGTCGGAGAACAGTGCTTGAGACCACACCTGCCCTGTTTACTGCTGCAGACCTGGGCTCAGCAAGTAACAGCAAAACCTGTACTATACGTGTGCAGCAGCTAGCCAGTCACCATTAGACCACTGCAACACATGCCAGCTCTCGCCCTCACCTCCCATCTGCCATCCAAATTCCACAACGCCCAGTGGAAGTTAAAATGTCGTTCCTGAACATTTTGGGATTACCTCCCCCTCATCGGGGAAAAAAAAAAAAGGCATCATGCCACAATAAAAAAACAACTCACAGAAAACTTTTTAAGTAACAGTAATCAAGCTGTTTTTCTATGGGGAAAATTATACATAAATATAAGTTCCACTGTCTTGTTTTAAACATCCACCCTTGATTTTTCCAGAAATAAGTAAGCAAAAAAAATCCGAAAAGCACTCCCCCCCGCCAATGAAGCAAAACTATTGAAAACATTAGAACTATTATTCACATTTTCAAAATTCTTTCTTTGGATTTGCCTTTTCTCAGCCTATTCTAGGGTTGCTCTAAACCAGAGCTGCAACCACACCACAGGCAGAGCACAGCACCTCAGCAGAATGGGCTGTCCACAGCACACCACATCCTCTCCAGCCTCCTGGAACCTATACATTCCTGTCTGCTTCTGGGCAGGACTCAAAGATGACACCAGAAATGTTTAAAGCTCTGCCTGAAACTTTGTCCTGCAAGAAACTTTTATCCCTCTCAGAATATTTTGTGTGGAGTAAATATAGAACGAAAAACTAAATATGAAAGTTTCATTTGCAAGCTCTTTGGAAGAGCTCACCCAGGCAAATAGTCAGACAAAGGCTAGGAATGACAAATCAGACCTAGTTTAGGAATGTATCAGACTAAAAGTATATTTGAGTCCTGCAAATAGTGTCCAGGAATTTCCCCTTACTATGTCCCTACAATAGCAAATGATTTGGACAATGGTGATGATGCCCTATTTCTGCTCATTTGAATTGTGGGGGTTTGTATTTTACTATGAATCTTAAGTATATAATTTGCCATTTTCCCCCCTTTTTTCTTTTTGCCTCTCGTGAGCATGAATGCATAGAATAGATTATACATATATAATATAAATGCACAGCTTCTAAACAAAACTGTCTCTGGCATTGTCTCTTATTAACTAAGAGACTGAGATACAGGACTATGAATCAGGTAGTCCCTCACATTCTTGTCTTTTATGGTCCCATCTTCTATTTTAAGTCCTTCATAATGCATATAAACCCCTTCCAGTTTCATAGGCATTCACTAAACCAGTGATCCAGAGGCTTTTAAGAAGGTAGATTTAAAAGGAGAAAAAAAAAAAAAGAGCAGGGGAACTGCTAAACAGTTCCTCTTGTGGCTCATGACCCAGCCAGGACCAACAATAAATGTTCAGCCTGCTCTTTAGATCAAGTAACTGAAATGCAGCTGTGCCTCCCTTCAGCCGCATCAACTGAGCTAACAGGAAATACTGTGTGTTTGGACAAACTTTATGAAGGCAGCATTCAGGTAATTCTAGGCAAGGGAGATCCAAGAACACAAGTGCAATCCTCTCACTGTTTCTGCAATCACAAGACAGTGCCAGAGGTCTGCACTAAAGTGATTACAAACGATACCTTAAGACAGCAAATAAGAGGTAACCCATATCTCAGTATGCTTATATATAGGAAGGGCATGCAGATCACATACAGCAGCAAAATACTTCCAAAGGCTAGAGAAATGCAATTATTCTGTATCCTTATACCTTGCTGAAACATGCAGAGTCACACATTCATTGTCATCACTAGCTGCTCAGGAATGCATTTCTTGCTTGAAAAACGACAATGAATTTGGTGAGGTAACAAGGTGGAAGTGAGATAGGGAACCAAAGTCTAGACCGTCCCATGCTGTGCTGTAATACCAGATGCCTGGCTTTTTCAAAAGTTGTCAGGCTAATTAGTATTTTACAGTTTTAAACAGAAAATAAGAAAGGAATTGTAATTTTAAGTCTACTGCTCTATGAAAATTCTTTACTTCTATAGGTGGTTGCAACAAAAGAGTATTATCCCTTTTTAGTTTTTTAAGCACTGTAGTCTTATGTGACATGTGGCACTGAACAACCCAGATTTCCTGAGAAGGAAGGAACTTTGGATTAGTACACAACGAACACCTTGCTGGTTATATCTGCTTTAAAAAAAAAAATTACTTTCTGAAGCTCGAGGTAGTTCTATCTGCTTTGCTGCTTGCTTCAGCATGTAGGTCAAGTAAATATCTCGTTCAGAGACAATCGTTCGATGAAGATCAGGAAATTCTCCAATCATTTCTGCCATCATCTGCTCCAGTAAATCCTTCTGTTTGCATTTCTCCACATCATCTTTACTGAAAGAAAGGTAAGTTTTCTCAGTATCTGTTATGCTTTTAAAGGCCAATACAGACAAACCAATGAATAAAAACAACTGAGTATTATACACATTATTCACATAAACCCACACTCCACAGTTCTCCTCTTCAAAAGCAAAACGAACTCCCTAAACCTGTAAAACCGGATACCTAACAATACCTCTACAGTGAGGGAAAGGGAAAGAAGAGAGGTCACTTGCCTTTAGGCAGTACAACTGGATTTTCACCCTTCTCAGTTTGAAGGCTGACAACTCAACTGAGCAAAAGCACTAGAGCTTCAAAGGAAATAAGTTATCACGGTGCCCCACTTTCGGTGTATATTAGTAAGATCAGAAGAGGCAACACAGAGCACTCCTGAGGAAGCAAATCTGATCACTGAACACACAGAGGCTCTATTTAAAGAAAAAAGCACACCATAAGGCACAGTCTGAGGAGATGGAAAGAGTTGTGCAGGTTCCTAGTGTCAATCACAGGTCTTCAGCAGGGAAGTCAAAGTTATAAATCAATTCCCTGAACAGAAGAATAGGAAACGGGCAGGAAATAAACAAATAAAAACTGCAGGAGTAAATGTAATGAGCTTTTATATTTTTATAGGTGATGTTAAAACTTCTGTTTGCACCCACAGTTGTGGTATAGCCATAGTTTATGGCAACAAAATCATCTGGTTTGGCATCACTGTCTACTGAAGAATGATGCCAAACATGCTTTTCTTTAGTTTCCAAGATCAAAAGGACACTACAAATGTCAACAGGGACAACCAAAAAGAGAAATGCATTGCTAGCTTTCAACAGATCATAGAAAAGCTATCAGACTGACACAAATTTGATGCTCAATTATGACTCCATTTTCTGTAGAATCTCATGCTGATGCTGGGTGCACAATACCCCCCTCTCCCCAACAACTTCCCAATTATAAACACCTTTCCTTTAAAACCCATACCCATGATATTTTTTAAAAATCAACATAACAGATCGATCAATTGTACAAGGACAACTGAGACATTACGTCCAAGCTTCAGTGGGAAGCTAGTGTGCATACACTGTAATTATCCTAATATTGCGGGTGAAAACCAAAATGTTCTTAGGATGGATGAAAGAATGAGAGAATTTCCAGAGAAATATATCCTCCAATGCCCCCCAAAAACCTGCAAATAGCTTCCTGCTGGTATTAGACTAGTAGGTAACAAGACTTACTTTGCACATGAACTGCAGTTAACGGATTGAAAGAGGGTAAAACTCATTTTACAGATGAATGTAACAGCAAGTATTTACAGGAAAGGACAATTAAGTAAATGCTAAAACTGGAAAATGGAAGATTTGATTGACCAGACTACAGTTTGAGCCCTGGCCCAATTTTAAAAGCTTAGAAAAAAAATGCCACAGATCACTTCATGAGCTGTGCAGAGCTCTGGCCACAGGGTATGAGAAAGGCACTGAGATTTAAGGACCACGTGGACAGGGAACCCATTTCTGGCAAGCCTCCCACCACTGCGAATCTGGTAAAAGCAGATTGAATTTAGGAGGACAGCTGTGCATGTGTTCTCACCCAGTACAAGCAAGTTATCGCACACCTACTCGTGGAAAGAGGAAGCAAACTTGGCACAGGGATGTCTCTGAAGGGCAGGGGAAACCAAACTGAGCTAGAGGATAGTCTGTGAAATATTACTGTAAAGCAAAAGTTCTTAACATCCCTTTATAAAGACAATAAACATTAAGAGTCCACATGCTGCCCACAGACTTTAAACATTTTCTCTTGTTCCAAAAATCTGCTCAGACAGCAGATTCAGTTCTCAAACTGCCCCGATCCAGATGTGACTTAGCACAGCTGGCCCAAGTCCTTTGGAAATCTTAAGAAGGTATAAATTAGCATAGCAAGGCCCTATTCTCTTCCATTTACAATATCCACACACAGTAGCGGGAAAGATTTTATTTTCAGCATACAAATAAAAAATAATTTTAAAAAGTCTTTTTCTTAAGTACACTAGGAATTCTCCGGCACCAAATCTTTTACTTGACCTAGAACTAACGTATCAGAAGACAATTAAAGAAAGAGTTGGAATAAGATCAGAAAGCCAGCTTTCTTTTAAAAAAATATGGATTATTGCAGGGTAGTTTGTATATTTATCCTTCTGACTAACTTCAAGTTTCACTGCATCAGGCTGGGTACTGAGGACTTCCAGCTCATACTAAAGTCAAACTGAAGAATTTAACAATTCACCCTGATAAACATATGTGATGCTTACTCATACCTGATTGGGTCAGATAAGAAGCAAAGGCCCCAGGCAAGCTTGACTTTTTGCCAGAAAGAAAGTGCAGCAATTGCTCTCTTAAATGTAACAGGGATGGGTCGGTCTCCAAGGTGGAATTTACAAAAAGGTACTTTACTGGCCTGAAAGGGAAGATACAAATCACTAGTCAACGTTTCATACTGCAGCACAGTACATCCTTATTAAGAGGACGTTTGTTTTATTGTGTTATACAAGGTATCTTAAAAAAGAGCAAGTAGTGTCATACTTCAACATCAAAAAATATTTTGGCTTTGCAGTAAGTAAAATTTCCAAAATACTACTTCATCAAGGAATACAACAGCTACAAGATGCAGTAGATATTACAGTAAAAACATGAAGTTGTAATACCACCCTCTTTAAGTTACTTTTACCTAAGCAGAAAACTCCTGCTTACGACCACTTAAGGTGAACAGATGGGGTTCAGTATCTGTCTGGGTCTGAATAAAGTCTAAGGTGAAACAACTGTGGTCATTTTGCTTTTACCTAGGGTTTGTCAGGATCACTAACCTATCAGTTTGTCATGGCAAAATATATTCAAGGAGGAGCTTATGAAACAAGAACTGATGCCAGATACATGACAATGTGAGGTGAGACTTTGCTGTAGCTCAGACTGACAAATTTTAGAACAGTATGAAATTTCTAGAAAATTCTTTCCTATGCATACCTGTTTAAAAATTTCAAACAACTACTTTACAACAGGACAGAGCTAGTGTATATATATATATATATTTTTTTTTTTTTTTTTCCCCCTTAAAATGGGAAACACTTTAAATGTTTCACTCTAGTCTGGAATGCTCAGGAAAACAAGCCTTGAAACAGTTTTCTTTTTATTAAGGATAAATATACTAAATTATTCCAGATTCTTTAACAGCTATGTTATTTCAGATTTCCTTACTAGTACCTAATTTACATACAAATAGCAAGATACATTCTGCAGTGAAAATAGTGTCTCACTACTGCCAGACAAAAAGGAATAGCTGTGATACACAGTAGAAGTCCAGCTACTATTTACTTCCCAGTATCACAGCGGGCAGTAGTACAAAAGGGAACATTAAAAGACCAGATAGGATTAACAGACCAGTCAGTTATTTCACTTCCCCAAACAATCTTTCTAGATGAATGTGTTAGATCTCATTAACGCTTTAGAGTTGGTTTTCACAGCCTGAAACCCTGACACCACCAACTGTGGGACCAGGATCCGTATCCAGAATTCAAAACCAATTATCTAACAGGAACAAAATAAATAAATTGTTAATGAAATGAGAGCAAATGCCATCAAAAATATCGTCAGGAAAAACCCTTATAATTTCAGAGTTGCTTTCATGCCACTTAGGGCTACAAACCTCTGTACTTTTGAGTACACTTTGAAGCTCAAGATGATTCTTACTACTTCATAAGCTTCAGCACAAGTACGGCCAGAGTGTTCTCTTCTTGTCACCAACAAATGGTTTTAGTTCGACTCTGGGAGCAAAAGGCCAGTAATTTGACCTCAGAAAAGCCATTTCAAGTTCGCACCTCTTTGAAAGCTTCCCTGAATTCTCCTCCTGGGGCCATTCCCAGCTGTTCTGTGATGTGAGCAGAAACCTTCAGAAGCAGCATTTGCATCAATCCAGACATGACTCCATTCTGGTGGAAGAGGGAGGAAAACATAAACAAACAAAAAAAATCAACAAGCTGTGTGGATTTCTCAGAAGAATGCACTGTTCAGAGTCATGAAAAAAACATTAATCATCTTAGTGAAGAAGCAGCAGTGAAGCTACCTTTTTGAGCCAATTCACTGATCAAGACAGCTCTTACTTCGGTTTGTACCAGTTGTGAAGTACCTTTTCACTTCAATGTGTGGCCAAAGTATTCTCCCTTTCAACAAATATGTATGGCAGTGTTAAGAAAAGAAAGGAGGGCAGCCAGACTTACTTCAGTCTATATTTACTCCACCTGCTTGAAGAAAGTGTCTGAATAACTGAATGGTGAAACAGCTCATACTGTGCATTTAATTTTGCTTGATCTATCTGGTTACAAAAAAAAAAAAAGACCACAAGAGTATATTCCATTGAACGTGCAGTGAATCCCGTGTTACAGAGATACTGAAAGGGAAATAGCTAGTGGTCTAATCATAAACACTTCCACAATCCTGGGAAACACTAGGTCAGGGACTAGTTAGGTTAAAAGACACAGAAACACAGAGAATCTAGCGCTGTGCAAGAAATTGCTGTGCATGACTTCAGCACATAAGACCTTAGAAAAGACCTCACAGTCCCGAGTATGACTCACTCCCACAAGCAGACTGAAGGCCCCTCCTCACACAGTCTATTACTTTTTGTACAGAGACCTAAAACCAAGACTTTTTTTTTAAAAAAAAAAATCTCATATATATATACGTATGCAAAATTTCCCTTCCCTATCCTTTTACAAAAATAATTAAAAACATCTCAAATCCGTTCAGAGCTGTTCCTTCTGTCCAGCTCTGGCTGTCCTCAACCAGTTATTTTTATGACTTTTTATGGCTGTCCCCAAGCATAACCTGTACCTTGGTTACACAGCTCCTCCAATTTGGCATCATAGAATCATAGAATGGTTTGGGTTGGAAGGGACCTCAAAGATCATCTAGTTCCAACCCCCCTGCCATAGGCAGGGACACCCTCCAATAGACCACGTTGCCCAAAGCCCCATCCAACCTGGTCTTAAATGCTTCCAGGGAGGGGGCTGCCACAGCCCCTCTGGGCAACCTGCTCCAGTACCTCACCACTCTCATGGTAAAGAATTTCTAACATCTAATCTAAATCAACCCTCCTTCAGGTTAAACCCATTACCCCTTGTCCTGTCACTACACTCCCTGATAAACAGTCCCTCACCATCTTTCCTGTAGGCCCCTTCAGGTACTGGTAAGCCGCAATTAGATCTCCCCGGAGCCTTCTCTTCTCCAGGCTGAACAACCCCAACTCTCTCAGCCTGTCCTCATAGGAGAGGTGCTCCAGCCCTCTGATCAGCTTCGTGGCCCTCCTCTGAACTCGGTCCAACAGCTCCATGTCTCTCCTGTACTGGGGCCCCCACAGCTGGACGCAGTACTCCAGGTGGGGTCTCACAAAAGTGGAGTAGAGGGGCAGGATCACCTCCCTCGACCTGCTGGTCACACCTCTCTTGATGCAGCCCAGGACACGGTTGGCTTTCTGGGCTGCAAGTGCACGCTGCTGGCTCATGTTGAACTTCTCATCAATCAACACTCCCATCAGTCCATATTGCCACCAAAAGGGACATTCCCCCCCCCCCCGCCTTGCCAAAGGTTCATTTCCTTCTATATCACCAGCTTCATGCAACTGAAGATGAGGTTACATGGGATAGCTTGAGTTAATACAACTGCTTGAAGAGACCAGAGGAAGGTCCTGGTCTCCATTCCTTGCTTCCAGGGCCATGCTCAAATGACCCACCCTGTGCCACATCTGATGCTTGTGTGACCTCTCCAAAGGCTGTAGGCAGTTTCTGCAGTTAAGTAGACTCAAGTTTCACTGAGGACCAGAACTGGCAAAAGAGAGGGGCTATTTTCAAAGCCAGTTGATTATCTCCTTGATCATGCTACCAACTAGCAAGCATGGCAGAAACACAGGGTGCTGGGCTCCTGGGGAGAGACGAGGAAGAAAGAGGGCAGTGAGAAAAAGGCTTTTCAGCATCCTTAAGATCCAGTTCAAAAACCCAGGGGATAAGGGTTTCCAGAAGTTCAGAAAAGATGCCCACAAAGAAAACTAAACTAGGATAATGCAGCCCGAGGTTATTTGCTGGCTGATCTCCCCTTCAGGATTGATGTATTTGAAGTTGCATTTTTACACTGTGACAGAAAGATTCATCCTGCTGGCTAACAGAAGGATGTGTCTTTGAAGTGCGTCCCAGTCATTTGTGCTCTTAACCTGCACAAAACTCAGTGCCTGTCGTACTTTCTCAGTATCAACGAGATAAAAAGTGGCAAGAAGCCGTATGTAGCAGCAACCAGTAACGACTGGCTAGCCAGAAAGTGTTGGGGGATAAAGAACAAAATGGACGAAAAACAACGGGAACAAAACAGTAAGAGGTTATTATCAATACCAGATTATTCAATGTCAGAGAAAGGAAAGCTGACCACAAAATAACATTAAATCCAAGTGGCTGGCAATAATTTCACAGGTTAGATGCAACAGCCATATACACAAAGCAATGCACAAGTAGAAAAACTTAACTGCATAGGCAGACGGATGCAGAGTCAATTTTAATCAGCCCAGTGTTCAATAGCAGTCAGAAAGCAAGAAGAGTGAGAGGGATTACCAGGTAAGGAACAGAATAGAAACATCAATGTGCTGCTGTACAATCTTTAGAAGACTCCTGTCTTGAAAACAAGATAGTTGAACTAGAAAATGTGCAAAGAAATACCAAACATACGAGAAGAGATTAAACATATTTAATACTCATGAGGCTTGGGAAAGGATGACTGAGGATGATACACTATCAGACACCACGACTAGCATGGAGACAGTGAAAAGGACAGGAAGAGAGAGGAATACCCAGGCAAAGTACAACTGCAGAATCTAATGCCTTTCCCCAGGCACCTGTTACTGGCAGCTGCCTGAGGGCTGCTGAAGCAGATAAATCTTCCACCGGACTCAGCACAGAAACGCTTATACTACATATGGGAACACAGCCTAAAGAGCGGGCGCTGGGGCTACTCTTCAACAGTACACCAAATCACAGATCCAGTACTAACTGCAGAACTTCAGGCAGAAACAAACCATTTGTATTTTAGTCTTCTGGATTTCTTCTTTTAAAAACCCCAATTCCCACGGATACAGCCCTGTGCAAACAAAGCTTTGCCACCTGGAGACTGGAACTGGTTTTCCTACTGCTGCAAGCGCACTGGAGGTTAGACTTGAAAGCACAAGTGAAGGCAGCAAGTGACAGCAGCCTGCTCCTGTCCATATGGATGTACCCGTCATCTATGAATACATGTTATATCTGGTTTATTTAATGGGGCAATCCTGTAGGTTACCTAAACATGGAGGGCTGTATTACATGGTGCAAAACAAGAGCTTTTTCACTGGCCAGAAGCATAAAAAACCTCCCAATGTTACAATATATTCCTGCACAGGTAACTTGAAGTTAAAGGAGCAAGTTAAAAAAATGAGTTTGAGCTAAGATTTTGCTGCCACCAGCCCACTTTCTCTTCTGCCCCAGATCAAGGTTTCTCAACTCCTCCTCTGTGTCAGGACTAGCAGTCACACAGCCCCACAGGGACACAATGCAGCTAAAAGCAAGCCCTGGTCAGACTGCTGCATGGTCATGGTACGGACACGGAAGGGACAGTGGAAATGGGAAGCCAGGGGAGAAGGTAAGACAAAACCAGTCTTACCAGTTTGGTTTAAGCCAACTCTTACTGTGCGTCTTCAGGTAATCAGCATTTGAGCCAGATACCAGCCTGCACTGCCTTGCTTTGCTTACCGGAAATCAAACAGGTAGTTCTCTGCAAACAACTGTAAGGGTTTTGAAATTCAAGGAGGGGCTGGAGGAAAGCTGTTTTTAACCTGCACCAGTTGCTTGATAAGCTGTGAATACCAGTGACCCATTGCAAGTGTGTAATTGTCTCATATTAACACTCTGCTTGGTTTCCAACTTCAAGTAAGAGCAATGAAATGTAATTTTCTGCTTAAGATTTATACAAGTGATTATAAAGACACAGGTTTTTTTTTTTTTCCTAATTTCATACTCAAGGATGAAAGTTGCAAGCAGTTTTGACTTTTGGTGTAACTTTTGGACCTGAATGCACACTTCAATGACAGAGGACAACTGAAGCATGACTGAGCAACTTACCAGCTGGTTTGATTTTTACTAGAGAAAAACAAAGACACTATAATTTAGCATGAGACAGTTATACTGCTTTTCCCTATATAACCCATGCTGCTACTGAATCAAAGGGGGAAGGCTGGGTTGGGTTTTTTTTTCTTGACAGTATAGACGGAGAAATATAGTATTTAAAAGGCACACATTTTATTATTTGCGTTATCCCTGGTGACAAAGGAGACTAAGATTGAGCTGTAACAATAGGAAGGGTCTTTGTCTTATTCTTTGGCTTTGGAGCCAACACAGTCTGCATTTCCTACTGTCTGCACACAAGATCACTTCAAGCCCTGGTAGGACGTGCTAATTACAAAGCTGCCAACATGAATTTGCATCACAGAAAAAAAAGTGTCTGCTATTTTATTGTCATTGCCCTTTTCTTCTTAACAGAGAAGCACAGCAAAAACTGTTACATTTGGCTTTGATACTAAAAAAAGCTTCTGTGCCTGTTTACTAGGTCAGAAGATGCCAGCTATGCTGTTCTGGTTGTTGTGAATACGCTGCTTTTGCCTACAAGCATCAGAACAATCCGCCTTACCTAAAATAAACAGATGGATGCAGTAATTCATGCAATATGCAAGCGTTTTGCAATGTTCTTTCCTTTGATAGGACATAAATACAGAAAACAGGAAAGACGCATTATTGCCTAACTCTTGAGTCAGAAAGCTTGCCCTAAGACATTATGTACACACACACACTCACAAGTAGACTAGCCCCCAGCCTTCTGCATGGATGTAGATTATATTCTTACGAGGGGTGCAATCCTGAAAATTCCCCAATTACATCAATAAAACAATTCCAATATATAATTATCACCAACCAAAAAAACAATCTATAAATTTGTTAATTCAGCTGGACCCTGGAAACTCTTTTTACTATTGACCACATATTGACATTCTAATCAAACGTCCTGTCATTTTTAAGTCAACTTGCTGCTGTTTCACTGTGCCTAGCTTAAAATTACTTAAATACAAGCTGAGTGAAACTGAAAAAATACAGGATGACACTTGTTTTGCGTACACATCCCAGACAGCCTCAAACTGCCAGAGTAGTTATAATTTGAATAGAATCCCGTATTTTTCATCCCGAATTTTTCAAAAACCTCCCTCAAGGCCTACTGTCAATTACAGACTACTCCAGAGACAAGTGGACAAGAATTAAAAAGAGAGAGCAACACACTAGGATGAAGAAGGAATGCAACTAAACAGATCATGACAAACAATACCAAAATTAAGTGCTCCCCTAAATAGCTGTTATACAGATGCAGATTGCAGGAATAATAATCACATTTAAATGTATTAGCAGAGCATTACAATTACAAAGTTAGACTTGTGTCCTGCAAATGGAGCAGCTGTTAAACCCAGGAGGACTCCTGCCGAGGTCAACTGCCCAAACAATCCCGTTGTGGAACAGAAGCCCTCAATACTCCAGCTGGAAAAAAAACCAAACAAAACCCACAACCAAACCTAACTTTGCCACTCTAACAGTACTCTCACCTAGGTGATCAGCATTAGGTTCCCAGTTCTGGTTGTAACTTGACAAATTGCTCTTAACACAAGCCTTTAATTCTCACTGTGGGAAACATACCTGCTTTATAGCTTGTTGAAGTTTTTCCAGATTTATTTCTTTGGCTTCTTTTAGTAATGTCTTTTCATCCATCTTTAACATGGAAACTCTGTACTGGCATAGTTCCACCACAACTACATCAGGCTGCACTTCTTGTATTGTCTGAAAAAGATGAATTTATTTATACCAGTTTAGGAAGCATTAAACGGAAGTGCAGCCAGTACCAATACCATAATGAGAAAAGGGACTTAATAAAAGCACACTCCAGCAATCATTTTCAATTAAAAGAACAGTGAAAGAGTAAATAAGACTTCTCCAAATAGCTATGCATTGAGAAAAACATTAAGGAAGGTGACAGTGAAACATTTTAGTTACTGGATGCTTTGGGACAGGAAGATGGAGAACACATTGCGCTGGGGAGAGGGGGGAAGAAAAACTTGATGTTAAACTTTTCACATTCACAAAGTTCCTTTGACCATATTCTGCCACCATTTGCAATCTGAGTTAGAACAAGCTTTGTAAGAACCAGGGTTGATGATTCTGGCACAAGATTCCTCCCCCTCTAGCTCCTGGAGCATAAAACCACTCTAAACCGCAGACTTTGCATGAGGTACAGTATGAAATAGCTCCTACTTTCATGAGAGCTTTGGACCTATTTGCACATCTTGAGAACAGAATCCAAGTTTGGGGCAGCATGGTTTTACAGCTCAGTATTATACACCCCAGGCACAGAGAAGTTGTAAATTGCAGTTTCTGTTCTTGGCTTTGCATCTTCTCAGCACATCCCCATCACAGTGAGTACGCAACAGCCACAGTATGCACTGTCGGTGTGACATGATGCTGTATGGTGACAGGCAACGTAAGCTTCGCTAGCAAGACTTCTACATTTAACACTGGCACTGTACCTGCCTTTGTTGTTTAAGGACAAATAAAAGTATTTGAGATGGGACACCAATGTATTGCATCAAATATTTTTAAGATAATGTCTGCCTCTTAGTTCATCTCACAGTACTGTTAGGTCTCCAACAGCTAACAAGAAAAAACAGAGTTTAGAGGTTACAGCACAGAACCAAGTCAGAGAGATGGACTTCATTCTACTTAATGCTAAGTTGACAACAGTATGAACAGGCTGCTGAAGGGTTCCCACTTAGTATTCACCTTCACTACATCCTTTTTGCTGCTGTCACTGAAGTGGGCTGTTCCAACCACATATACTTTAGATCCATCCTCGGTGTCAAGCTCAGTCACAGTGCTTGGTAAAGTAGGCTTTTTCTGCCTTTTCTTCATCTTCACCTCCAGAAGAATTTTAAATGCATCTGCATCAGCTATAAATGTACAGAAAAATAGAAAAGCAAAGCACACATGACTATAAAGTGCAGGTAAGTAAAACAGAAAATAAAAATGTCACCACTAAACAGCAGAGCAGAGCTAAAAGGCCATTGATTTACCACTGTAATCTTACATTCAATTCTGAGGCTACATCATTGAGAGTGCCACCACTGGAGAGGCTGCCTCCAAGCATGGGTCTCAGTCCAGGTTTCCTACCCTGTGGACACTGGGACAGGTTGTCCACGCAGTTCAGTAAGGGAAAGAGAGAAGCTGTGTGGCAGGTAAGGTGGATAGAGAAGCAAAGAATACTTAGAAAAGGTATACACTAAATTGGAAAAAAAAAAAAAAGAGCATTTTTTTAATTCTAGAACAAAAGCGCTCCCTTTTGGGATTTTATCTGTATCAACAATAGCAACACATGTACAATGGTGTGAGTACGCTGGTAAAGTTACCTGCACGTACTGGTATATACAGGATACCTACAGTACCAATCTTAGCCTTTTCTGTGATTAACACACCAAGGATCAGTATACAATTGAAAATTAAACCTTAAGAGGTATTCAGGTCAGGAAACCAATCATTCTTCACTAGTTTCAACAACAAACTATTTAATACCAAAATGGTACAACATGAATTCAGCCCACCTATGTCAAGCTTGCCATGGAAAACAGGATCTATCAGTTCCATCACAGCTGCTTGTTAAACGTCAGAAAGCCTCATTAACCAAGATACAGAAGCTTCAGTTTTACATCAATGGGAAATAGAGTAACTTTGAATGAGTCATCTTTATGCTGTAATGCATCTTAGGAAAAAAAAAAAAAAGCACCAAGTAGGAAAGCAGAGTTTTGTTTCCAACCAACTCTCTTTCTCTGGCAAGCTGCTGCACAAGTTAGCAGAGGTCTCAAATGGTCCAGAAGCCTGGAATAGGATCATAATCCCAGGGAAAAAAAAAAAGGTTAGTGAACAGTTCGCAGGCAGGATGTCGAAGATGCAGGTAGATTACAGCTTCCTACCATACATTCATTCGTTTCACGAATCTGGTTTAACTGTGTGGCTCCAGCCCCAGATCTGTCCCACAAATACTTATCTCACAAGATTTTATGTCAAAAAAAAACCCAAACCCAAACAAAAGCCACCTTCCAACATCCTTCTTAGCATTTTAGCAGCCTACTACTTCATGGACAATACTCAAGAACACAGAGTGCTGCAATCAGTACAGTCTGATCAAAGACTGTGTTGCTGCTAAAATAGATGGTGATGCTAAGGAGAGAGTGGGGAAAACATGACTGTAAAAGGAAGGAGAAGAGGTAGAGCTTTTGCATTTGTAGCACTCTCAGTCACATTATCATAAAAGCAGCCATAGTACATCAAACAAAATCTACCTAAACAAATATCCTGCCTCCCACAATTGTCAAAAGTGGATATCTAAGGAAGAATATAAGAAATGTGAAAGTGCGCAGAATACCTTCCCCAAATACTCTCTTGGTCTGAAGCCATTTATGGCTCAGATTCCCCAAGTTGCAAGTGGTTTCTACTTATTCAGTAACCCTTACAGGATTTAAATTTCTATTAATTTTTCAAGTCTTCACCTCATACATATATTCAGAACTGGCCTGAATAATGTTTCATGTGAAGAAAAACTGCTATAACAGTGCAGTACCAGATGTTATCATTTAAGAACATAATCAAGGAAAACATTCTCAGGAGCAGCTATGGTTTTTTATTAAACCAAGTTCTATATCTGGAGAAAAAAGCAACATAAAAAATTAATCTGCTTCTGTAGGTCTGAATGCTTTTCCCATAGCTTTAGTCAAGGCTCTGTTTGCTCCCATGATTGTTATTTCTGAAAGCTGCAATCCCTAGGGATTATTTAGCAACTTCAGCATTATAGTAACCTTGCTGTTACCCGTTAATTTGCCCTAAGGTGGTTCAGAGCCCATTATTTGCCAGAAGGCACAATCTGAACGTTCCTGTTGTCCAAAAGGAGCATCATATACATTAACATCACACCAGTATATCAATAAACACAAAGTAAATCCTAAGTAGTCTTTGTTTTCTCCTCCTGAGAAAGAAATGTCTGTCATTATCTGATCCTTACCACTAAAAGGTAAGGATTGATACTCTTCCTGGGCTTCACAAGACAGTTTTGGCTGGCATACTTCTGTTCGACATCCCGCAGGCTTGGCCTTCATATCAAAACATTATCATGCTGGCAAGGGCAAAGGATTCCTCTTGGGACAACTGATTGAACATCGTAACACTACATGCCAGAACACCAAAGCAAACGTACTTATCCATCTCTGGCTTAGAGAGCAACAACCGAGTTTAAAACAATAGTTGAGTATATTTATTAAATCAAAACCCATTTACTTTCTTTTGAAAGCATGGGAGCAGCAAACTGACAATCGATATGTCATTGCTCTTTCCAAATTTGGTTTATGCAGCTGGGCCTTTCTACAATTCACAAACAGATTAAGTCAGATATGACCTCATTCGTATCTCCCTTTTGTGCTAACAGCCACATCCTTATTAGGTAAGGAAGAGGCATGGACATTTAGCTTAATATACTTTGAATGTGATACACCCTCCCCAGTCAAACCAGAAACATACAGATATTCTGCGATACACTTGACGTTTCCTTTGGGCCATCTTCTGGTGCATCAGAGGAGGACATTGGATCTGCAGCAGCCTGTATGAAACAAATTCAAAAGGAGGCTGGGAATTATAATGAAATGTTTTAATACATCTTTCCCCTTGTGAGTCTGCTCGATTTGAACCTACATATAATATTCAAGCAAGTAAATAATTTAAGCAGCGTCAACAGTTTAAAACATTGTGGTTTTACAACTGGTTTTCTCCTAGCTGGATAAGTATGAGAAAGAACATATAAACCCGCCCCCCCATTTCATGCCTATTTTAAAACGCAATATTTATACCTGACATGGAGTTAAAAAAAATAATCTGGTTCTAGAATAAAAAGAACAAATTTGTCTCTAACACCACTATAGCGTTTCCTGTGTTGGAAACTAAAATGTGCACTGATTATTATAATATCATTGCCATTTATAAGATGCCGTATTTGACTCAACTACCAGTCAGCATTAGTCTGTCAGGAGTCTGACAAAGTTAATCAGCACTTATAAGAATATACACATCCATTCTAGAAGAGCATGCTCAAATATTTTACTCTGTTGGAATAAGTGTAAGGTAATATGCACGTAACATGCACACCCAATCTTATAAAGTTTACGTGTATCTTTATATACATCAGAAATAAAAATCAAAAGGATGCAAAGCATCTGCATAGTTTTGTTCTCTAAAAGATCAGAAGGTCATTGAAAAGTTTCCCAAAGACTGACTTTTAATATTATCACTAAAAGTGTATGAGGCAGGTCTTTGGCTAACAAAACTATTCTTATTTTTAAGTAACAGGCAAGTTTTAAAACCCGTGCATAGAATTCAAACAATTCCAGTCATTCAGCCTATGTCATCCAAGCTGGAGAGGCAGAGGCAGTACAGAAAGAGAGACTTAAGAATCAGAGAAAGCTCAAGTATAAACTATTTTTAGGCAACTGTATTAATTCTAAGTTGAATCAGGATGATCATTGTGAGAATTTGGAATTCTTGAACAACAATAAGTCAAAAAGTTAGACACAGGATGTGATTCCATCATCATTCAAGTACCTTCCAAATGAAAGGCAGTATTAATGAGTCCACAAGCAAGTAGCCAAGCTCTCCTGAAGGATGTCAGCTTTTTAGCTAGAATGACTGGTTTATTTACTTTGTACATAACCTGGTAGGATTTAAAACAGGACTGTACAAAGCACATCCAGTTGTTAAGAGCTTTCAACAAGAGTAATTTCTCCTTGCATTCCATTATGCCAAATAGTAATTTTTCAGATAATAAATCCTGAGTATCTTACCTTGGCCCCACTGAAGGTAAGGCAAAATTTATCATACATTTCATGGAGTAAGACCAAAAAGTACAACAGCTTTACAGTGCAAAGTTTAAAACTCTCACAGCAACATACCATCCTTTCACTACAAAGCAAAAGTCTGTTCACTGACAACTGCAAACTGCAATTGCACTGCAAATTGCAATTACATTCACAAATCTAGTTTAACACCAGCTCAGCTTTTGATCACAGCATATGGCTTGTCTCCACTGCTTGCATACATAACTCCAGTCACAAAAATATTTTGGAAAAATGTATCCATCTCTAACATATGGAATTAATCCTGTCACTTATGTTGGCTTTGTCATCATAACAACCTTACAACACTGCAGTGGGAAAAGCAGTAAGCACCACATTAGGAGTCTGCTGTTCATTTGTGGTTTTGTTTTTTTTTTTTAAATTAACTAACATGACACAGGAACTGACATTCTTATCATTCCTAAGAAAAAAAAATTTCCTCAGCTTCACCTATTACACCAGAAAAAAAGGTTTTGAGATACATGGACAGTACTTAACCTATGTACAGTGAGATCATTCGTATTCAATCAATTTGTATAACTTACAAAACATTTTTTCCTCCTAAAAGCTTAAGCTCACAGGTTAGGCTATTTTCTGCAATTCCTCACTTGCAAGTAAATTAATACAAAAGACCCTTTTTAGCTTAAATTGGAAGGAAAAAGACCCTGAAAAGAACCACCTAAATATGGTAAAAAAAATAGCACTCAGCTCCCACTCCCGTTTTAAAAGGGATCTCACACTGGTAGTCTCGACTCTCTGACTCTGCAGACATTCCGTGGGGATGAGTGGAAGGACCCAGCTGATTCGGTCTCTTGACCTTCCCTACAATTCTACCAAGAAAAAAAATCTTCAGCTCCAAGCCCTACCTCAGGCTGTTGTTCCTCTTGCATCCCTGCAGCGTAGGCTTATTTTCACCAAGCACACAAGAACTGCAAGAAGTAAAAGGAATGGAAGAGAATTAGTGGCATAAACAGGAATATTTATTTAAGAACTGTAAGGGGAAAAAAAAACCACAGAGGTGTGTCTACAATTTCTAATAAAAGTTGAAGTAACAAAAGTGGCAAACTGAAGATGCACAAATGCCACCTTCTCAACTCCGCTGCTATTAAAAAACCCCAACCCAACAAACCACAAAAAAAAATTCCAACACCACCCCACCGCCACCCATCAGTAGGTTAAAACTAGTCTGTTTCAATATGGTTCTTGTGTAGGCTCCAAATCCAGAGCATAGTCTTGTTCTCACACACAATGAGAATATCTTGATAAACAAGGGCGCATTTCATGGGAACTCAGAATTTGCCTTTTTTGCTGTCTTAGATTCTGAAAAAATGCCTTTTTCCTCCAGATCACTCCCAAGTAATTGAAGATACAGGATGGCTGTCAAAAAGGTTTAAGCAATAGCAACAATCTTGCTCAACTAGATCAGTAGTTCTGTCTTGTCGAAAGAAACTACATCAAGAGTTTTTAGGCAAATTTTAGGAATCGTCTATATTTCTAGGACTTCACTGCTAGAAGGAATAGGAGAGCAGTTGCGGTCTTAATATTCAACTAGAGCACCACACACACTGTTATCTGATCTGTGCCATGCTATCATGTATATATTTACAAATATGCCATGGTCAGAACATCAGTCAGATCATGCCTGTGTGAAATACCCTGGGAACCGGACTTTCAAACCCTTAGTGAATGGTTTCCATGTCTCAGTTTTAAGATTCCTTCTTCCATCCATATTGTTCAAGTGCAGAAGTTCTCTCTGAGGCTGGCAGAGTGCTATGATGTGCCTTTGACGGCATTCTAAGAGGACTGCACAGGACACTGAATGCATGACTAGTGCTCATTCTGCTTATTCTCCCTGCTACCCCACTAAAATTGAAGCACTCAGAGAAAGTACTGCTTCTTCACTACAGCATTTTGGGTGACCTCCTACGTTTCTATAAAAAGGGCATTCGCCTGGGCAGCGTGAAACATGCAAGTGTAATTCAGACACCTGGCACACCTCCCTCCACACATGTACAGAGGGACTTCACACCTTCGTTTTGTCCACTGCTAGTGGTCAGCCAGTGAAACGGAAATCACAGCTGCAGGCTGGGCAATAAAAATGCAGACTGGCCAAGAGCTGGTTTTGCTACAATGCATAATATAAATTTAAAACTATGACCACGCCTTCTCCCTTTTGAAGGAGTCAAGTGAAGGAAACATGCATTTCAGAGTAAGCTGAAACAGCAAGTGAAGCTGAAATGCTCTTTTCTGCTTCAGTGTTTCTACGATTTACATGCAGTTGGACAGCAGAAGGAAAGAAGGAACCCCTTGCCCCGAGACCCACACCCTGAAGGGGGACGCACCAGCCCACTGACACCTCACACCAGACAGCCTGGCCAGAGCTGGGTGGTGGTGTTTGAGGGCTTAACTGAAACCAGCACCTGTTTTTACGCTGTCCTGTCTCTGTTAGATTGGTTTAACTACCTGTTGACTTGTGCAGTAAACCAGACTGGAGAGTGGATTCAGGTTAAAAAAACCCACCTTTTTTTTCCCCCACCCTACCAAGGCATTTTAAGCTCCAATGACCAAACAGCTGCAGGAACAACTCCGGCAGCAAAACTGAAGGGAAAGTATGAAGTGGAGATGCTGAAACAAACACTGGCCTCTGAGAAAATATTTGTCCAACTACAACATCAGTCAGGGCTGTACCAACACTCTGATGCTCAGCTCCGGGCTTGGTTCTCAATTGGTTTACATGCAAAATACCACAGTGGTTTTCTGCCAGTGAATCAGTTGGCCCTAAACACAAACTGAAGTTCTAAGCTTGGTTAAGGCCTGCCAAGGTTTTAAAACATGTCTCTTATCTATGGGAGTGCTCTTAAAAATAGTGAAGTGCAAGTTTCAGTTAAAGAATAGACTTCTATACAGAAGCAACGAGTGACTTTTTTTTTTCCACCAAGTGACATTTTAGAAAACCTCATCCCGTTCTCACCACTGGGTAAATGATGTGTCTGATACTGGACAGAGAGAGATCTCTGAAGTTTACTCATACTAGCTAGCACTGTTTTTTACTTGACCTGTATAACCTTTGGAGAAAGTAAAGCTGTTCAGTGTGGTTCCCAGCTCCACCATAGCCGGGTTCCAGCTTCTGCAGGGAACCATTGGCACAATACCATGATGGTCACACGAGAGGCTGGGCAGCCACATCAACAGGCAAGTCTGCTGCTGCTTTCTTCCAGGAAATCTTGTTCTCAGATGCTTAGATCTGCTCAAGATCCACTGGAGGTGAAATGCTGTTGTCAGCAGCAAACTCCGTCAACTGAACAACTGTCATGAAAATCTGTGTGTGTTCAAGCCTTTCCTTAGCGTGAGGGATGACAGGCACAAAACATGTCAACACCAGAGTACCGACAAGGCTGGCTACTCAGCTAGCCAGTGTCCTCATCAACAACATCGGAGAAAGTACATATATTCCGGGATCTAGTCAAATACCACGGACTCCAGGCTGACCTAGCTCATCCACGTGGAAAAGGTACCATCCCTGTATGCCCATGTATTCACAGAAGATATCCACATCCCACGATACTTGAAATACTAATCCTGAAACTTCTGAGGGAGGACTGAACATACCTTGCTGTTACACAGTTAAGGACCTGAAGCACATGAATCTGTACGCACTTCCTCCCACCACATCCAACAAAGAGAAAAATGGTGCTGATTCAGATCAAAACCTGGCAAACATCTGGGCAACTTAAATCCAAGCATTTCCAAATGTCTTAGAACTTGATTTTTTCAACCTTGCAGCTTCTTTTTGTTTTTTAATAAAGTTCAACTTCCTAAAGAAATGAGACTAGGTAACAAGGCAAAGCATATTTTTCTGTGCTTGCTAAGCCACAGGTGAATTTTAAACAAACTTGGCAGGGAGGTAAGAGTCTCACACTCATTCAGAGGTGCAGCTCACAGCACTTCCCAGCCATGAAAAAAAGATTACTGAAGATTACAGGGGGTAGTGCATAAGTGTGTGAAAAAGAGGAGGTCGGCAGAACCTGCCAGGGAGCAGAAGGAAATTCAACCCCCAGTTGTAAAGCCACAGGCAAAAGCAGCTGTTCAGACAATTATATATTGTGTCCCATAATATGTATACCACATCATCTCATAACCTCAAGTTTTTCTAATTACCATGGGATTTGGCATGAACATGTGAAACCAATCTAATCCCTTTCCTCCAGCTACTTCAAAAGCCTGTAAGAGGCCCTCATAAGATAAATCACATACTGAAAATCTTAGATATGACAGTGCATTTCTTTCAGACAAACTGGGAGATGCAGATTCTAGGCACTCAAAGACCAGAGATTAGAAAGTATTTCTGTTCTCTTATCTGCCAGGACACTGTCTTAATCTGGGATTCATTCCTTCTGCTGAGAGCGCTACCAAGAAAATTCCTGGAACCAGAAGAAACAAGGAGCCTGACCTGGCTCCTTATGATCAAGCAAGAGTGGGGTTTGCCTCTGGAATTTTCTTGAAAGGACTCCTTCACGATTTAATTCCTAATTCAATCATGTTTTACCCAGCAAGTGGAATTCTTGTGTTTGTTTCATCTCTGCTAGTCCTAGAGGGCTTGCCATTCACTGGGTGATTAAATATTGTTCTTTATGTATACACGTATGAACAAATGAAGCCCTTCTCCCAACTCTTAAGATACCTAGGCAACCAAACAGGAATTTTTGAGACCAAAGAATGGCAAGCCTAAAAATTTAGCCATCACTGATCTTACCGACAGGCACCTATTTCCTTTCAAGGTCTTCTTGTCCTGGCAGTACATGCAGTGCAGCCCTTCACACTGACAACAGCACCGTGGAAAAGGGGCTATATTCTTCCACTACACTTTGGGGATTGTTCTCTTCCTCCCAACACAAAAAGCTCAGAAAGAAGCACACTGGTAAGTGCAACATCTTCTAGCAATGCTTATCCTGCACGGTGGCTGACGAAAGCAGGGAGAGAAAGACCTCTCTGCCATGCTCTTTCACATCAGTCCTCCAGCTTTCCTAATGTAAAACAGCTTCAGCAGAGCTTCCTCTTTGTGTGAAATCTGCTCATGAACTACTGCCTCGTTTTTCATACCAGGTAGTCTCAGCTGACCTAAATGTTTCGATTCTAGCTGCATATTTAGGCATCTGAAACTCTCAGCCAGCAGTCTTGAGGAGACAAAGAGGTATGCTCACAAGTCAGGGGTTCTAGCAAGGCAAGTTACAGGCACTAAAATGTGAGCTATTGTTAAATAACAAATGCCCTTTCTAGTTTTATTTCAACTAGGTGGGTCAGTGAGAACATTCAAACACAACACAGAGGATGGAGAGGCAGTTCATTAAGGTATCCTCCTACAATAGGACTGAATTTCTTCCTTTATTGTCTTGTCTAAATTTGCTTCCTTCAGACAGTGATTCAACTGAATCAATAAAAAAGCTTTTTTAAAAACTATCATGCTCCTACCTATAAAACAACTTAGTCAGCTACTCTTTAAAAAGAAGATTTTTATTGAATATTTTCTTCCTTCTGAGCTATACAGAAATTCAGGAGCAGCATTTGCTTTCCTCAACATGTTGACACTGCAAAAGGGAAATAAATTTCTCTGTAGTCTTCTAATTGCTCCATATTTTCATGCATGCACATCAGAATAACTAGTAAGAAACAAGCACAAAACTACCACAACTTGTTTCACCTTCTATTGAAAGGGAAAGTCAACAATTTTTATGTTTGATTCCACCCCCCCCAATCTAAATGCATGTATTACTGCTTTAGATAGTTACAATATTCACTAGCACTGCAGAAGGTATCCACATCTCTCAATACTTGGAGTATTAATCCTGCAGCCTGTAAAATGGGATTATATGTACTTCCCTGTTTTACAAATAAGAAACCGAAGCATATGAATACTTAAAAACATCTACAAACCTGACCTCTGGTATCTAAACAAGTAGTTAGGAGGCTGCTGGAGCTTTCAAAGCATTTCGATTTTGCTTTTAATCATTGGCCCTTCGGAATTGTTCCCCCACAGCCCCTGGGACAGCACTTCCTCACATTAACACGCCAACATCACTCATTCTTGTTCCTCTAGAGTCAGTGTGGGAAGGACGAGAGGTGTGCTAAGGACTGAATTTGATTGAAGAGCAAATTGAACAATAAAGTGGGCATCCTCTACTGAGAATACAGCACACCTCTCACAGGTCATGTTGAAACTGAGCCAGAACTGACCTGCACTGGATGTAAGCCACAGGGCACATACAAACAACTATTTCATGAACAGCCTCCTGACCCAGCCCTCTAACCACAATATCCCGGGCCAGAACACAGCCTCCATCCCCTCAGTATGAAATGCAGCAATAAAAATTTACTTACATCTACATGCACGAAGTGTGCCGTGTTCCTTTTATCCTCTAAACCTGCAGTTTCACTAGCAATGGATATTGGATTTAGCTGGTACAGCCTGTGTGCTTCAGACTCATATAATGCACTGCACGAGCACATCTCATTTGAATGCTGCTATCCATTAACAGTACCACTTATTTTATGTAAACAGAAAAGGCGTATCAATGCTTCAGAAGATACGGACACAGCTTTTCTCCCACTGACAATCCACTGCACTCATTACGCACTGCCTAGAATACCTAACAAAGTACTTTCCATGCCTAACATTTAACCTGCTAAGGCAAAACCAAATGAACAGATAGCCACTTATGTCTCAGCACCATCCTCTGCAATGGAAGCAGAGTAAGATTGATGAGGCTTCTTCCATGCTGTTGTACAGAAATCTTACAAATGTTTACAAACTATCATCAGCTCCAAATGGTGTCTCTTCTCTGTTGATAGACTGCTCATACTCAGAAGGATACATCAGCTGAAGCCTGACTGCCAATTAATGCATCAGCCACAAATTCAGAAATTGGAACACGTTTCAAAACCATCACCAAGGTGACCTACTCTACATACTGCATGTATCTCTTTGACACAACCCACGCCTTTGAAACTTAACTGAGCAACTGGTTCTGTGATCACAGATGGTTGTAGATCGTGGCTCTGGTTTCTCATGACTCAGAAGTTCACAAATTTCAAAACACAGATTTTTACCCTGAGCATCAATGAGATGCTCCGGCAACATCAACTGTGCTGATGTATGCAGCCTAAAATAAGGTACCTGCGTGCTGGAGCCAATATCCATTTGCATACTTTGGAAGCTAAAATATAATAAAAGTCAGAGAACTAAATTAATTTTGTTTGAAAGGAGGTGTTGGAACATGAGAATACCTGGCCTGGGACACTGATGCACTGGAAACACATTTATCAGTGAAAGACAGGAAGGCATTCCCATATATTTTTTGTGTTTTTAGAAATTACTGGTATTATACTGACTAGGGCTACTAGGCAAAATGACTAAGTAGGAGGTGAATCAGGATGCCAATGCAGAGCAGAATTGAGAACAAACAATAGGCCAAATCCCTACTGTTTTAAGAGGCTGTAAAGAGGTTGCTAAATTTAGAAACATGGAACAGAAAGATCGGAGTGACATAGTCTGGTCAGCCACTCAGAAACTCACACACTCTTAGAACCTACACATCTACCCAAGTCACTTTTCTATTTTATTCGAATCATCTGAATTCGGGGAAGATTTGGAACCAAAATAATTTTGTTAGACTCTCCTGTGATCAGCAGACTGAGGTCAGATATCCACTGAGCACATCTCCTCCCACTAGGCCATTCAAAACTATGAACCAAATGATACTTCTGATTCTGGGAAACCCTCTGCAAAACACTCCCAAGCAGAACAACAGGAAAAGAGCACAGTTGCTGCATGCACAGTTTCTACGGAGTTCTACAAGATGCAAATTTTCCACTCTCTGTTCGTTACCTACAAGCAGCCAGCAAAGGAGATGGGTAGAGAAGTTCTGCCATGGACAGCTAACTAGTGGCTTGGAAGATAACTGACTGTGGTCCACAAACATGTTGCTAAAGTCTTCTTAAGCTGCACATACGCATTTATTCCGCAAGTCAACGGCTGTCTGCTGAGATGTGCAGAAGCTGGGTTCCACGAGTACTGGCAGACACTCACATTCATTCATTCGTTTTGTTATTGTTCATTTTGTTATGAACACTTTTAAATGCAATCTTTATGACAGTAAAATTGACATTTTGTAGGGAAAAATTATTTTGCCCAACTGCCAAATACAATATTTATCAGTGCTCTTCTGACCGTCCCTTCCATCCCAG
Organism: Grus americana; assembly: GCF_028858705.1. Classification (NCBI taxonomy): domain Eukaryota; kingdom Metazoa; phylum Chordata; class Aves; order Gruiformes; family Gruidae; genus Grus; species Grus americana. The sequence goes on along the minus strand of NC_072852.1, from coordinate 22,591,845 downwards.
TCTCCAAACAGTAGCTGGGAACAAGCTGATCTACTCTTTTTCAAAAACATGAAGTGATCACAAAAGCAGAGAACATCATTACATGACACGGGCTCACATGCTGGCAACAAGCAAAGACACACAGCTCTGCTGTGGCAGGGAACTGGAGAAAGAGGGTCAGGTTTCAAGACAGACCTAAAAGAGACAAAGCCCCAGGAAAGCAAGTTAATTCCAGCCTGCTGGCCTGCAGACCCAGGAGCCCCATATGTTAGCGCTAACCCTTCAGTACTACAGATACACTCACAGCAACCAGGAAAGTCCTCTCGCTTGCAACTCCATCCAGCTGCTGCACTGCTCATTTAACATGTAAAGCACCCTGCACTTGACAAGTTCAGCAGTTAAAAAAAGATCTTTCCTCAAAAGATTATCTCCATTTCCATTCCTATCTGCTGCCCTCCAAAGAAACGAGAAGACCCCTCAGCAATTCCTGATTCGGGTTCCTAACACACAGACCTTATCGATTACCCTGTAACTAGCTGTCTTACTGTCCTTCTGAAGGATGGCTCCCAGTTGTGCAACACACAAGGTACATGTCCTACCGAGGTAGGATCAGGATCTCCAGGTGTACTGCACAGGTAAATGGAGATCTTTTTCAACTTCATCAGCATTTGTGTTGCTGTTCAGCTACTGTGCAAGCTCTTGCTCCCTCTCGCACGCATGCACACCCTTCCTGCACAGACACACACGCCTCTCATGTGTGTGACCTTGCACTGTCCATACAGACAAGGTTTTTTTGCAGACAGCCTGCAGGCTTAACGACTGGAAAACATGAACTCCTGGAGCTCCAGTGTAGTCTCTCCTGCAGCTTGACGTGTGGTGTCATCAGGACGCTTAAATTCTTCTATGTGGAGATGCTAAGTCCCTGCATCCCTCAGTGATTTCAAACTCCATAGCATGCCAACCAAAGGTGGGGGGGAGACAGGAAGAAAAAACAGCCTTTTAAAAAAAAAAAAAAGTAGAAAGGAAGAGAGCTTGTCACTGAGTGCACGCACATTTTCATACAAATCTATAAATTGAGGTTAATATTAAATTATATGTCCCTGAGTCATTTTGCAGGCAGGAAAAAAAATTCACTCCTACTTGTAGAGTTTTTAAGTTCAAATGCAGAACCACAGTATTAGCTAACGTGTTCACAGCATCTCAAATCTGAGTGGCCCTTTACAAAAACCTTCAATAATTGAAGGTCTGATATCAGAAATTATTCACACTGGAAACCTATTTGCAAATACTTATCTAGTAAAAACCATTACCAACAGAATTTATTGCCAAGATTAGTACTAAATCACCTATGGCAGACAACCAGTGCTGCTAACCACCGTGGACTTTCCCTGGCAGGACAAGGAGAGCTGCAGAATCCCTCCTTCCTACTGGCGCTGTCTGGCAAAGTGTATCACCTCAGACAGCCGTAGTTACGCACCACTCCCATTAAATCTGGGGCAAACTTATCTGTGGCCTGCTCTCATTTTTTCATTTCTAGGACTGTCCCAAATCCCCTTCTTTGCTTTTTCCGAGTAGCAAATAAGGAAAAAGATGCTTTCTGAGAAGTACTATTTTTAAAAAAAGCAATTGGATGACTCTCCCACAACTAAAAGGCCAATGCCACTGTGTTTTATTCACAGCTGTGGTGGCAGCAGCAGCAATGTTTCATTATATTTACCATATGGAAGAAAGAATGCACTGAAAAATACATATAACTCTCCTAGCACTGAATTAAACAATATCTGAATCTACAGTTAAGACACAAGAGTGCCAGACACTGCGATGACTGACAAATTTACAATCAGCAACACAAGTTACTGAAGCTTGAAAGTCTACCGAAAGCCACAAACTGCAAGGCACAAACCAATGCCACAGCCATAACCCAGTATTTTCAATTAATAAACTCATTTAGCTTAGGATAATTAAATGTATGTGTGTTTTTCCCCTACTGCTTAAGGTCTATCACCTGCTAAAATACAGCACGGAAACACCTAAAATCTGTTTGGTTTGTGGCTTTTTTTTCCTTCATTTTTTTGCTTTACTCTGCTTTCCAAGAAGGAATACATGCATTAACGAGCTGAACAGCAGGTGCACTGATACACATCTCTACAAAATGGAGAAGTGAGGCCATTCCAGGCACCACTGGTATTTCTTGGGACTACTACTGACACCACCACACGTGCAAAGTAGAATCTAACTTTTAAAAAAACCATCCTCTCGCTTTTCCAATCCAGCAGCAACCACTCGGCAGTTGCAACTTTCTGCAAAGTTTTACGAAACAAAACCATTCTCTTTCTTGCTTAGAGCTAGCAAAAAATAAGCGCCTTCGTTGTACGGATACCAGCGTGCAGGATCATCGGTACATGTATTTTCCTCAAGAGAAAAGCACAGGCTATGCCTGGGACACAAGTTATTTTTGAGACCTGGGTTAATTAGAACTATTTTCAGAGGTGAATTCAAAATCCTGATTTTGCAGTTTATTGCATGTGATACACAATACAGTCTGAAAAAGTCACAGCTGTTAAGAGATCAAAAAAAATTAGGAAGAAAAACTGTGAGTTTCTGCTTTTCTCTTCTCCAGCTCATCAACCAAACCCACAAACAAATCCCACGCTCTCATCACGAAGCACCTACAAACCGTATGACACCCCGGAGCGCCCTGCCCACGCCACGCTGCCACCTCCATGAAGCCCCAAAGCCAGGAAACGGCCATAACGAAGCGAATGGAAAGGGGCAGCCGCTGGTTTAACCACACACTTCCCCAAGTTCCGTGCCCTCCTGCAGCTCGCTGGCCGGCAGGACGAGCCTCCTTGCAGGGCTCCGGTGGGGAGGGCACGGGCAGCGGCCTCCCGACCTCCTCTTCCCCTCCGGAGCGGGGATTTACGCTTCAGCCTCCCCGCTACGAGGCCGAGGAGGAGCTCGCCCGCCTGGCGGGAGGCTGCCCCCGCCCAGAGAGTGCCCCCAGTCCCCGCCGCCCGCAGGGTCACCGGCGGGGCAGCGCCGAACCGGCCCCGGCCGCCCTTCCCCTCGGGCGCTGAGGCGCCGTCCGCAGCAGTCTCGACCCACTCGCCGCGGGCGCAAGGCCCGGGGAGCGCTTCCAGCGGCGGGAGGGGAGCCGCCTCGCCCCGCGCCGCGGCTGCCTTCCCGCCCGACGGTACCTCCGGGCCGGCCACCTGGCAAGGCAGGGCCGGGTGTGTGTGAAGGGGCTGGCGGCGAGGGGATGCGGCCGCGCCGCTCACAGCCGACTCCCCACCTGCGGAGCACCGGACACGGGGACGAACGCGACTTCCCCGCCCCTCGCACACACCCGGCCGCATGGGGTCGGCCCCAACATGGCACCGCCACCGCCCCCCGGCCCGGCAGGGAGCGGGCACCGCGCCTCCCCTCCCCCGGCTCGTTCACTTGCCGTGCTCGGCGGCGGGGTCGGCGGGTCCCGCCGCTGGCTGGGGCGCTGCAGGGGGAGGCGTCGGCGGCGCCGCGGAGCTCCGGCGCCAGGGACACGGCGGCCGGACAACATGCGGCATTAGTCATTCATAAAGGAGGGCGGGGCCGGCGCCGCTGGGCAGCCTGGGCCTTGTAGTTCCCCGCCGCCTCCAGGCCCCGCGGCGGCGAGGGGCAGCGGACTACAGCTCCCAGGGCGCACGGGCGGGCGCATAGGCCGCGGGGCCCGGCAGCCGCGGGGCGCCCGTCTGCCTCCTTCCCCGGCGCGGCTGCCCTCCGCTGGCGGTCGCTTCGTGTCGTGAGCTGCGCGTCCCGGTTTCTGTGCCGGCTTGCAGGGGCCGCTTGGGTCTGTGCCAGTAAAGGGGCGTCCCGGAGTATACTGGTGTCTCTGCGGGAGCCCCGGGGCAGGGAGAGGCTCGGCGGAGCGGGGAGCGCGCGGGGGTGCCGGCAGCGGGTCTCTTCGGCTGCCCTCGGGAGCAGGGGGCGTCAGCCGCATCCTCTTTGGGGCCACTTCTCCCAGGTCAGCTGAGGCAGCGCTGTGGGCCGCTGTAACTGCCCTCCCACCCGAGCCAGGCCTGCCGAGCTCGGCGCAGCAGGTCTGGTTTGGTACCGACCTTCAAGTCCCGAGCTTTAACCCAGCAGCGCTTTCCAGGTGGCTGTGCCTGTCGGACTGCTAACGAAAAGGCTCCTGCTTTGGCGTGCTGGCTGTTGCATGGCCCCTGTTTTGGTGGTTTGGAAATGTGAACAGACGTCGGTCCCTGCCCTGTGGGACTGCACGGTGTGTCCATGTGAAAACATGCTGTGGTCGTGGGTCTAAGGGAGATGGAAGACGTAGGGAAATCAAACTCCAAACTGCGTCATCTCTGAACCTACTGCGTGCAGTCCTGCTGCTTACCGCTGCTATTCCGTCCGTTCACTTTTTCTCCTCCAGTGGACCTTTCCTCTTCTGCTGGAGAATAGTTAATGTTTCACCCATGAATCGTGAAAAATCCCTGTTGCACCACCTGTTTAAGCATAAACGGCATTTTATGATACTTCAAATTATTAGGCTGACATATTTTATTGATCAATAAAACTTTTTTGCAAGAAAGATGTGTCAAGAGTTGATTGTAGCTGCTGACTGTTTTCTGAAATTTTCTCTATTCTTTTTCTTGCTCCTCTGTTCTGTTTCTGATAGGTCATAGTTCAAGGACAGTATGGCTAAAACGCCCATTTAATCTGAGCATGTATTTTATTATCTAAATACAGTTTCACTAAAACAGATTTGAGGGTACATTTTCTGATCTTTTATTAAATATTTTACTTCATGGAAATATCCTAGCCAGGGTTAGTTTAGGATTGGGCTGAGCTTTGGAAGTACGTGATATGTAGAAATCAAGTACAGACACGTTGAGACAGTTGGGAATTTCACTTCCCGTTTGGTGTAATAATAGTTTCAACTTGCTATAAGAGCACAGAGCAGGCATTTCATGCATGAATGTTCAAAATACACATAATCAAGTAAAGGTATAAGCTATGCAGACCTTCACTCCTGGGAAAAAAAGTCATCCAGTGCCTGACAGATAAGGAAGAAAATTTAACTTTTGGGCATTTTAATCTAGTGCTGTACACTGATTTCAAATATCTTTTTCTTTTCCCCTGCCGCCACAACTGGTGGGTGAAAGCCAACAAGAAAGATGGGACACTGTACTGGACAAGAGCAAGGTGGTTGCTGCTTTCGGGGACTGGCTTTCTTGGCACCCAAGGCCACCACCTCTGAGTACTGCTGTTTCTAGATGCAGCTGTTCCCCACCGACCACAGCTGCTTGCTTCCGAGTCTGGTTCCAACCCCACCTCTTCTAGGCACTGGCCTTGCCCAGTCACAGGCTTTCATGGCGCTGGATCCACCGGGCGCTGTAGCATGGCAGGTAGCAGGTATAACACTGCGTAGCCTTGGCTAAGCAGCATGTGACAGAGGTCCTGCCACTCAGCAACCTGAATCTTGAGTCATGCTGGTGTCCCTTACAAAACCGATCATACATTTTATCCTCTCTTACTCTGATTTCTTCAACTATCAGTATGTGCCAGGCGTACACTCAAGCCCTGGTTATTTGTTATTTCCAGTGTAACATATTCTGTTCAAGCTGTACATCCTGAGTGACAGTTCAGCGTTATTTGAGCTGCAGCTCCTCCTGCTACACCACCACTGGTGTCTTGTGCAAACTTTGTGAGCCCCTTAGACTACAGATGTGTTCCCAAGCTTCCCGCTGCTTCAGCTGCAAAGGTTCAATGATTTTTGGTCAGAGCTGGGGAGCACTGCGGGAAATACCTCACCTGATCTGATCTGGTCTGTTTGGCAAGCCCTCTGCTTGTGGGAATACTGTGAACCTGTTGCTAGCCTGTTTTTCCTTTCGCTCATGATGCTGCACCCTAATTATGTCAACAGTGTCAGTGCTTTTGCATATGGTTGCTTCAGGCAGTGTTTCCTTTGCTGGCTCAGCGAGAGCTGTGGTGCTTGAACATGCCTTTACAAGGACCAAGGTAAGGTGCAGGTCTCTACTGACGTGAAACAGTGCAGGTGGAGATTCTGCCTGTGCTGTTTCAGCCTGGTCTGTGGCACATACTGCTTCTGAAAGCAGAGAGGGAGCACTGAAACGGGAGGAAGTTTATCAAGTCACTGACATTGCTGTAGCCAGTGATCCCAGGGCAGTAAGGCTCCGCAGCTCAGCCAGCAGCAGACGCGCTGCTGTCATTGGCAGCAACCTCTTGCCAGGACTGTGCCGGTGATCTCACTGACAGCTGTGGTGTCACTACAGGAGTGTACACGACTGCGAATTGGGTTCTGATCCATATTTGCAGAGGGTTGCAGTAATACCTCATTAATTAGCAATTGCAGGATGGGTCCCTGATGTCTGCTGAGTGGCCTAATGTAACACAGAAATCCGGTTCTTAACAGTTTGTTTTTAATACTTTGTATATCTTCTTTAAATGTCACCATTGACGTGGGATTGTTTTGAGGTCAATGGCAGATGCCAGCAGTGAAGAGAGGAGTTGGCAGGTGATTAATGGATTTCTTCAGTGTTTCAACTCTACTTGAACTGCAGGTTGTTTTTTTTTAACCAAACCTGATTCTCACTGAATAGTTACCAGCCACAGCATGGTATATCTGAGGTCATTTTATTGTGTAGAGTCAGAAAGGTTCCTTATGCACATGACACTGCTCTTAGGCATAGGTGTTTCCAGGATGGGGTAGGAGCAAGGAGGGGAGCTATGTGTACTTCTGCCCTCCCTCCCTCTGTCCCTCCCTCTCTCAGCCTTCCATCCCTTCCTCTCTCTTCTTTCTTTCACTTTTTCTTGACAAGTTATTTTTACATAAGGTTTCTTAGGAACTGATAGCAGTGATGGTGACATTAGTCGCTTGATTGTCTTCAGTGATGTCTGCTTCATGGAAAACAGAGACCAGGTGTGACATTTGAATCAGCCCCTGAATAGACTGCCAGGAGAGTCACCAGGCTGCTTCCTGGACGGCATTTGTCTGTCCCTATCACAATAGGTTCTTAAGAACTTGCAATAACAAAGGATTCACCACCCCCACCCCCCCCAACACAACCATACCATTGAAAACCTGGAGCATCAGGAGGGTTGTTCAAGCATCCAACCTAAACTGGTGTTCGCTTGCATCCAAGCCCAGTAGCTCTTGCCCTCCTCACTGCAGGTCTGGAGGACAACTTTCTCCCTATGTCTTCACCTTTTGAAACATTGTCACGTCTCCTTTTGCCTTCTCTAGACTAGTGAGTCTTAAGATTTTCTCCATGAGTCCCAGCCTCTGGGCCATGGAGGTGGGTGCCAGGCCCCAGTCTGGGGCCAGTACTATGTACAGCCTGGAACATGCTCAAGCCGACCACTGCTGAGGCCCTCCCCAGTTCAGCAGGATCCTTTACCACACCTCTGGCATCCCAACCACAGGAACATGGCGATGGCGGCGGCGTGCCCACTGCCGTCTGTGCTGCCAGAGCTTACAGGGGCTCACAGGGATACGGACAGGGGGCAAGCTGGAGTGACAGCACAAAACACAGGCCAGGAAACAAACCTGGTGACCTTCGGCAACCCTTGCTTCATGATTGCCGTCTAATCCTGACTGCAGGAAACGCGTGCTGTGTTTGTGTTCCTGCTACCCAGCTCATTTCAGAGATCTCTCTGTGAATTATAAAGGGCAAGATCTTAAAAATGCTTATTTGATAACAAAAGCGATTCTGTCCTTCCCTCCCTCCCCCTCCTGTCACCTGTGGTGACTAAAGAGTTTACCTGGCGACCGTTCTGCCAGCCAGCGACTGACAAAACGGAGGTTTCTGGAGAGAGCGTCCCGCAGGCGAGCGCCAAGGCCTGTGAGACAGAATAGCCAGCTCGGGACGCCACCGGGCTGGGACAACTCACGCGGGAGGCGGGGGAACACAGGCTTTGCTGCCCAGCCCTGCAAGGGGCGCCGGGGAGTCGCCGGGGAGCCGCCGGGGAGCCGCCCCGGGGAGCCGTTCCGAGGAGCCGCCGGGGAGCCGCCCCGGAGGCTGCCGCCAGAGGCCGGCCAGGAACGGTGCGCGGGCGGCCCGCGGCCCTGCCGCGGAGCTATGGCGCCCTCTGGCGGCCTTCTGCAGTCAGCGCCCCTCGGGGGTTCCGCGCTCAGAAACGTGGGACAAACCCTCACCCCCCCTTCACTTTTCTCTCTCTCCCTCCCCCCTTCATTTTTCTCTTTTTCCTCTTTTTTCTCTTCTAACGTGACTGTCGGAGAGACCATCCATGTCAGACTGCGGTGACTGAGAAGGCGAAAGACAGGTAGAATGACTAGTTCCTGCACAGAACTGAATTGACTGACTTCCCTGGAAGAGAGACAGATTTATGTCATTTCAATCTCACTTGCTGCATTTTTGTTATAATTCAGAAAAAGCATCTGTGGGCCAACTTTAATATATGTCATTCCCTAAGGTCAAGAGTATGGAGTATATTTATGTTTCTGTAAAATAGCATCATCTAAACTGCATGCAATGTGCTGAAAGGGAAATTAAAGCGCAGAGCTGCTGCGAGCAGAAGTTATACAGCCTTTCTGTTATTCGTGCAGAGATGGCCAGGGCAGGGCAGAGATTGCAGATTGCCATATCAAAAGACTGCCAGCCAGACCCTACGTGGTATCAGTGTATCCGCTCCTGAAGGCTACAGCCCACAGCAGCGCTGGGAAGCTCTCAGAGTTGTTCCTTCGACACTGCTTTGACGACTGAGCTGCTGTACATGTCTAGAACTGGCTCCAACAAAGCCGATTTGATAAATCAGAAGGACTAAACCACACACTGGACTAACTCAACCACCTCTGGACTTTACAATTTACCCTTAAAATTTGCATGACGCTTGGGGTCAGTCCATCACGAGTGGTTGCTGCAAGGGGAAACTCTGGGAAGCTGATGACTGTGAGCAATGCTTTGGTACCCCAGGTGCAGCCCCAGCTGCTGTGCTGGACACAGCGGCATGGGTGCAGGCAGGCATGCAGCCTGCATGTGGCAGAGGATGATGCTGATGACAGAGGGGGAGGAAGGGCTACAGCCCTCTTGTTCTTCCTCTGCATCTTCCTCTTCCTCTCCCTCTCCCCCCATCCCATGAAATTTGCAGCCAACCTGCACGGCACAAGGCTGTGCGGTGTAGAGGCACTCCAAGTAGCTGTGAGTAACGCAGCTCGAGTGGCCAAAGCTGTTGGCTGTGTCAGCACGGGGCTGGTTTTGGGATCATTTGTGCAAGAGGCATGTGGAGCAAGCAATGTGGCATCGCTGCGACAGCAAGATGGATTTGAAAGACATGGTCTGGACTTTCCTCATCCAGGGAGAAGGAGCCAAATCAGAGCTTGTGCTTCTCTACAGGAAAGGCTGGAAAAGAAGGCAAACCAGAGAGGTGCCCCTGTGAGGGAGTTTAGGATTGCACAAGTTAATCTTTCTGTTGACCGGAGGTAACCGGAAGTCCCGCAACAGAGCCTAACGCCCATAGGCTTTGAAAAACAAGGAGAGACAACGGAGCTATTACATACAGTCTTCTTCTTACACAGAAACAATTAAATCACACAGTGCTGTCTTCAGCTAATAACAGTCTGGATTAGAACTACAGAGCAGAAAAGTCTGCTCTAAAACCAGTTTGCAATCCTTAACACAAACTAGTCTGCCTCAGATTTAAAAGCTGTATGGCATTATGGGAGACTTTGGGTGTAATCCCTGTAAATAAATAAACAAATGAGTTGAAGATAAAGGCCAGATTATGAAGCAATGAAAATCACTGCTGATGTCAATACAAGATGTGGACACAAGGAATAAAATGATGGATCCAGAATCTTGGTTTAAAGTTGTATTGAAAACCCTGGTTTAGCAATGGGACTTTTCTGTTAAATTCCTTCCTTCTCACAAGCTTTGGGGCATGCATAAAGACTAACAGCTTGTCCTACAACAAATTAACTGGGGGTTGAAAGAGCAGAGTGCTGCCTGCTCTCCAGACTCCCCGGGGGATTGTTCAAAGCAAACAGTTAATTTGGAGTAGGTAGTGCAGTGGCTTCCCCACATACAATGTCCGTATGGGGAATTAGTCAAAGTGCTGTGGTCAGCTTGCCTGCTGATCAACTCCCCTATTTGCATGAGCTCTAAAACTCCTTATGTGTACATGCATTCATTTAAAGACAAGGCTTGCACAACTGAAGTCCGTGGCAAAGTTTTGTCACACTACAGTGACTCAAGGAACTGGCTCCAGGAGCTTGCTGCAAGTGGGCTAAGGCTGGAGAGTATCAATATTGTTAATATCCTATTTCCTTCAATTGTGTAATTTGATTTAAAAAAATCAATCTTGACACATTATTACAATCCCTTTATTACTAATATCTAGAAATATTTTGATTTGCAAATCTCAGTTGCTTTTGCCTTCATAGATTAGATGGGAAAAGTGTTTGATTCCTGAAAAGTCCCTTCATACTGTTTTTTCCTGAAAAAAAAGTCGCTAATTAGCCTGCCTTAATCTTACCTTGTCTTTGTGGATGTGTTTCAATAGCAGGGGATAGTTGTACAATGTAGAATCAGAACCCAAAATCCAAAGTTATACCTATTGCGTATCAGGATATTTGATTACCTCCCATGGATTTGAGTCAAAATATCAGTTCCTGTGCCTGTGTCCTCTAACAGACCTTGAAATGAGGTGTCACCTCTGAGAAATACAGCTTCTTCAAATTTTCTGCAGAAAGTCTGGGGGCATACACCTAACTGTAAGAATGAAGAGAAGGAAGGAGACAGCATCAAGAAAGAGAAATGCTCCTTATTTGCTTTGTTGAGCTTAGGCTGAAGGTATGGAACAGGGAGGTCTTGCACATGCTTATGATCTGGACACAGCAATTTCACCTTAAACCAAATGTTTTCTGAGAAGCTGGAGAATTTACTGGGGAAATGAGGGCAACAGGTTTGAAAAGGACTCTGTTAGGGGAAAAAAGAGGTGAAAACTACCATCACACCACAATGGACAGCTTCCACCTGCACTACGGCTTGTGGTTCTGGTAGAGTGACTTAAAGGGTTGCCACCCTTCACTTAGAGGTTAGTGTCCCTAATGAACTTGTAAGGATTTATGCAAATCCATCCTACCTGGCATGACAGTGGCCTTCAAACATTCTTGTAATCTGTCCCTCCATCTCCAATGAGAATCTAGGAACTAACAGCAATAACTTCCTAAACCACTCGCTTAAGGGCTACAAAATTCCTCTGTCTGAAAAACTGAACAGTTCCCACCCAGGTTACTGCCTAAATTTGCTGCTCTTCTTGGGGAAAAAAAACCCAAAGTACAACAGTATAAAAGCGTATGATACCTATGGCTTGGGCATCATTCAAAAGAAATTATTTTAAAGCAGTGTTCACAGATAGCACACCAGAGTTAACCACCATGTCTTCTGAGCGTTCTAATAAACGTATTGACCCTGAGTTCCTTTTCTTGTGAAGTTAGCCTTGCTGTCAGCAGAACTCTGTGAAATAATACTACTTAGCTGTGAAAGAAGGAAGGACCAAGGAAGAGGACTTTGCAAATCCACAGATGGTAAATATGAGTGCCAAGAGCTTTACTTGGCATGATAAATGTCCTGTTGACATATCTCAGAGCTGTCATTACAAAGCAGAAGCATTTCTGGTACAATATTTACAAACAATTGTAGATGTAACTTAACCCAATTTAAATTGGGAACTTATTTTCACACATGTGGAGATTCCACATCAAAAGTGAAGCTCTTCACAAGCAAACTTATCTTGGGGATAGTAGTAATGACCAGAATTGTGTTAGAGAGCTGTGATCTGCTAGCTAAATCTGGATTTTTTCCTAAGTACTTCAAAAAACTGAGCAAGAAGGTGAGCGGCATGGCTTCCCTGGTTGTCTTTTTCTTTTAATGAGATAGTTGTCTACAAAGCTGTCGTAGAACAGGTGAAGGGGGCAAATTAGAGATGTGGCAGGTGACGATAGCATCTAGATATTTTGGATGATGACAGGTAAGATAAAGTTCCCATCAAAATTTACAGGTCTTGATTCCTGTGTTTAGTCTGGCTTTGCATCAGCCCAATACCTCTGTACTCAAATGTAGGCTTGCTTTTAATTAGTGACCTTTGACGCAGTGAAGAATCAAGTGTTATGTGCCTAGGAGTATGGTCTGCTGTATCTACTTGCTTAGGAAGAATTCAAATATTGTTCTGCAGCCGAAATCCTCCTTTAGGGTTTAGGAGGAAGCCTGTCCTGGTTTCAGCTGGGATAGAGTTAATTTTCTTCCTAGCAGCTGGTATAGTGCTGTGGTTTGGATTTAGTATGAAAATAATGTTGATAACACACTGATGTTTAGTTGTTGCTAAACAGGGATTACAATTAAGTCCAGGACTTTTCAGCTTCCCAGGCCCTGCCAACAAGAAGGTATGAACCTTCCACAGGGGCTGCAGAAGAAGCTGAAAGAGCACAGCCAGGACAGTTGACCCAAACCAGCCAAAGGGATATTCCGTACCATATGATGTCATGCTCAGTATATAAGCTGGGGGGAGTTGGCTGGGAGTGCCACAGCTCAGGAACTAGCGGGGCATCAATCAGTGGGTGGTGAGCAACTGCACTGTGCATCACTTGTTCTGTATATTCTATTATCATCATCACCACCATCATCATCATCTTCCTTTTCTGTCCTATTAAACTGTTTTTATCTCAACCCAGGAGTTTTACTTTTATTCAGTTCTGTCCCCCATCCCACTGATGGGGGAGCAAGTGAACACTGAGGCTGTGTAGTTGCTTTAGCTGTCTGCCAGGTTAAACCACGACAGTCCTTTTGACACCCAACGTGGGGCATGAAAGGTCTGACCAGAGTGTGTTAAAACAAATTTGCTATAAGCATCCATTATATTAGTTTAATAGTCTCTAATCACAATGTTGTATTGTTTGTTCTCAAGCAAGGTTGTGTTCTGTAATGCCTAGCTTGCTGTATATATTCCCTGCGGTGCTGTTTATCATCTCTGTAAGATGGATCGCGGTTACTGTTTTGTTGTACTGTGTAACACTGGGTTATGATATGATAAAATTGCTGTTTGTGAGAGGAATCTGGTATTTGTACTCAGCACTGCTGTCATCTCTGTACTTCAGAAGCCATCTCTCGGAAACTATTAATCATTGCACTCTTTACCCTTTTCTCCTCGGAGAGTCTATCTATGGGGGAGACAAGAGGGGGACACTTTCCCCCACTCCTTCATCTTCCCGTTCTCCTCCAGGCCAGTTACAATAGCTCTTGAGAATTTTGAATATCCTTGGGATGTTCGAACCAGCGTGTTCCTATTGCTATGCCTCCTGAATGCGCCAAGGATTGCACGGAGCCTCTGGGCTCAAACTCATGATCCTGGGATTAAGAGTCCCAAGATCAAAGATAAAAAGGTGTCTTTTGAATCTGTAAGATTTTGTAAGGATGGATTACTGTATTTTTTATTTTAGGGAAGAATTAGGCATCCCTGAGTTGACTTCAACAGTCCTTGTTCCTCATCAAGGGTAAAGGAAGAATTGTGTATAGTTAAGATTAACTGCAATTTTTTAATTAATTACTTATGTAAAATAAGAACTCTCTTCTTCTCCAGTGTTGGATATTAGAATTTTCTTATTCTTTTTATTAGTTTTGATTTGTTCTACAAACCTGGATTAACCTATCTGCATTATACCCTGTCAAAGGAGATGACGTGAAATTTTAGAATGAGGAACTGTGCACTAGTTCCAGGTAATCCATCTGAGACATTGAAGGTCTGATTTTTTTTTTTTTTTGTCAGAGTATTTAAAAGTAACACTATGAATTAAAAATAAACATGTTCACAACTCAGTTTCTACTCACCATCTCCTAGAGAAGACAGGCTAGTCTGGGTGGGAAGACTGTGGCTGTCTCCACATCTCATTCCTCTTCCTCTCCGTCAGATTTCCAAATCTCCTCTGATTTCCTGCCCCCTCCCAATTTATTTTGATTAGTATGTTCAAATGGCCTGTAATTCCATTTTCCAGGTCTTTCTCCCAACTTACTGCCAAGTGACCCCTTTTACCAAGCCAAACTTTGTCCTTTGGACAAACTTCTGTCTGCATTTGCACCCATTTCTTCTTCTTGCCTGCTTGGGTACCATCAGCAGGAACATGGAGAGCACAGGAAAATTAGAATTCTAATACTTGGCCAAAGGGGATGAGAGTAGCTAAGAGGACAGGTTTTTGGGGAAAGAATGAAAACCTGGCCTGGACAATGCTCAGAAGATATCTCCAGCAGTTCCAGACAAAATCTTGACTGAGGAGGTGTGAGATAAGGTTGCAGAGACTTATAGTTTGCCAAATTTAACCAGTTTCATGTGAAAATTACAGAAAAAAATCCTTCCTAGTCCTTTGCCAGCTTTCAAGTCTGTAGTCCAAAGCCTGAAAGTGCTATAAGGAGATGACCGAAATGCTATTTTTAAAGGAGAAAAATAGTGTCTTTTACACTAAACTTTTTTTAAACAGTTTTTGTGAAACCATTGTTGCTGGAAGTTAAAAAAATTGTATTTCAGACTCAGATAAAAATCTGCCCTGGAAAATACTAGCTTAGGTAGCTGAAGACCAGTAACCTTAAAGTACATGAAAATTGTCTCAAAAAAAAAAAAAAAAAAGAAAAAAAAGAGATAGTATTCAGTAGTCCTTCCTATAGGAAAATCAAGGAAAACTTCCTGTAATCCTCATGTTCACTACCATGCTGGTAAATGCTTTATTGCATACAGGCAAGCTATGTAATTTAATGACTAGTGCAACTGGCATTTTCCAAAGAAAATCATAGTAAGAATGTTTAAGATTTTACCATCACAGGAGAGCTAAACAAGAATTTTCATGTACGCGAGATGATAGGCAGGCTGACAAATTATCGCCCTGATTAAGGCAGTGATGCCAGTGTGGTCTGTTGTTTGCATGCAGATTGTTTCTTTTAAGTAAGCCTTTCCTGACCTTTACAGCAGGAAAGAGCGATGCTTGAGGACCGCACACCCCATGTGAGCAATACAAGGAAGCTGTAAAAGTCCACAGATCCAGACCCCAAGGCTTGGAAAATCCTCTGGTGCTCTAATGTTGTTGTATTATAGAAACATTCACCTCAGCAAGGACACAGGTTTCAGTGACCCCAGGATAACAGTCGGTGCCCCACGGCGTTCCTTAACCACGCCCCAGAGAGTGCGTGGTCACCTTGTCCTCTGTGATGGCATTACCCGTCAAAACCTGGATAAATGGCAGAGATCAGGAAGATACATGTGCAGGTGTGAATCAGACAGTGCATGCGGAATACCTACCTTTTTATTGGACCTCAATTGTCTGCTAGATGCTTCAGCTGTGGCAATTATCCATGGGATTTCCCAATTCCTGACCCAGGGACCCAGAATGCATGAAGCTTGCTTGTGATCAAATATACCTCCTCCCCACTAACATTGTGCCAAGCACCAGTAGGAAGCAAGGGACAACTACTGGTAGATATTTGTTGATACATACGTTACAGGCAATGTATTGATCACCTTTAGGTATCAGGCTGTGTACATAATAATTTTAACAGCAATGACAGATGTTCATTTTATAAATCCATGCTTACAATATTACTAAAAAGCCTACTATTCATTAATATATCAAAATAATTTTACATGGTGTGTTGTGGTCTATGTCATCCACAGATGAACAGTCTTCTCCCTTACACTATTATCCTGCGTCAGCATTCATGAACTGGAAGCCTCCAATGTTGCGATAAAAGTAGACAGAGAGATGGTTGTGCTATGCTACATGACTCCCTAATTTGCCTTAATTTATTTTGGATCGACTAGTACATACATAATTAGTATAATGACATTTTCTTAAGATAAAATGGGGAGGGGGAGATTTTATAGAAACAAGGTCTCTAATTTTCAAAACCAGCAAAGATTATACAAAATTATACCAACCAAGTGAAAAGCGGAATAGATTTTTACTACTGCAGATCTTGGAAATCCTCCTCATATAGGGAAATCCGTGTTGATAAGTGTAGGTAAGCATTATATGAATGATGACCTGTCAAGTACACTTAACTGCTGTCAACGTACACATTACACAGATTCCAATATGTGAAATACTTAATGCCTTCAGCTCCTAATACAATAAGTGAGAACTGAAAATTAGTAGCAATATACTCAGATCTTTTTAACATCAAGCATAAAATCTGACAGTGTTTAACCTTGTCTTGTCTTCCCATTGCTTCCTAAAATGAAAAGCCTAATGACCTGCTTCTTTTTTAATACCTCTGACATGGTATTTTGGCAGTCTTTCCCACCTATCTAGCCTGCATGTTATTTGGATATACTAGTGCTTAAACATATCTGATGTTCAGGACATCATAGTATTTTTCTGTGAGGTAACTGGAACGTGCACTGAATTTTCCTTGAGAGACTTGCTCAAGGCATGGATCATATTATCCTCTGTAGCTATGGGGAAGCTACAGCTAAAATTAATTTTTGTGCTTTATTTTAAGGTTAAAAAACACATTAGACGTAAATCATTAATCCGAAGGAGCTCTGATTGTTGCTATTAATAGCAAAGTGGCTGATCTGTAATAGAGATTGTATACCTGAGTTCCTAAAATAAACTCAGTGTGAAAAAAATAGCACTTGTGCTATTACTGTTGGTGAAGTACATTCCAAGAAACAGCAGGCTGGGTTCTGCCTTAGGACCATACTTGCTGCAGGCGAAGACGTCTCCTGCTCAGCTAAGCAAGCTGGCGGGAATCCCACACGAATGCTGCTCCGGTCTGCTCAGGCTGCGTCCCTCAGTCTCGCTGATGGAGTAGAAGCAGTTTATCCAATATTTCCTCTTGGATCAAGGTGGTATTTTATAATCTATTCATTTTTCTGGAAGGGGCTTGATGCTGGAAGTGAGTTGTGTTATGAAATATTAACACATTTCCTTCCCAGAGTTAATGGGAAGATCAAGGAGAAATTGTCTCTTCCTCCAAGTCCATCTTCTTTTCCTGTCCAGCCTGGACTTGCACCAGATCTATGCTTGCACAGCCCTAGAAGAGTGTAAAACTATGACTTCTGTTCCATTTGATTCAATTTAGAATAAAGATATCATTCAGTTTTACATAAAAATAATTTCAGTTGGATTTTGGTAACTTTCCTCACACTGAATAACTGCTTTTCTTATTAACAGTTCTATTGAATTAAATGGAATTGAATTTATGGTGTAAGAGATCACTCAACGTGACAAAGCATCAAAAAATCAGACTTTAACATAAAAAAAAATTTTTGTTTTGTATTTACCATACCCAGTAGGCATCTTGTCCATGGGAGGAGCTCATGAGCATATAACCAGACAAGAAAATACCAATAATAAATAGTTACGACATCAAAAGTACACTGGTATAACATCAGCAGGACACTATGGTGGCATCACAGGAGTTCCAGTTTTTGCCAGAGTAAATAAATGCAGGTACTTTGGCAGCTACAATACCTCTCCATGTGTCATGACATGAAAATCTCATTCAGGTGTCTAAGGAAAGCACGCCTGTGAACACTAAACTAATATTGCTTTTTTGAAGCTACTCTTGCTACCCGTATTTTTACAGTGAAGCTCCTAACTACCTGATCGTGCTGTCCGTGCCAGTGTGGCCACTTGTCCTTGTAGCCGGAGTTCCCTTAAATAGCCATGAACTGGGGACCACAAAAGGATTCAGTTTCCTTGAGAAGCCATGAAAAATCCCTGCATCGGTTTTCTCTCTGTTACGGACTGATAGGAAATAGTCACTTCAGAATTGCGAGTGTAAACTCAGGCAAAAAAAAATCACAGACAGCGGAGATGGAAAATTGCACTAAAATCATCATGCCTCTGCCAGGGAAGAGATGTAACACTTAAGGCGTGCCCATACCAAAACAGTAAGGAAAGAGGAAAATTCAGGCTTCAAGCAGACTGCTTTTCCTTGCCAAATAGCATTGCAAAGCGCCGCCTAATTAGCTATCTGCTATCACCCACATATCCTTCAGACACACTGTTTGGCAGCTTTCTTCCTGCCACTAAGTACCGGTTTTCTCTAAGATATAGCAGTTTGCGTTTTCCAAGGTCAGTCTCAGTGTATTTGCTACCCATGTTTGTAACCACTCTTCGATAATCGGTATTACTGCTCTCACTAGCGCGTTAGGCACTTCTGAATCCTCACTTCTTACGGGATTTCCGCAACACTTTGCTTTCCAAAATGACATGTAAAGCGGTATCACTTCTCTTTCATCAAATTGTCAGTCCACATATCACATGCAGTATCATGAACATTTGTTCACTGGTACGATTTCATGAGATTCTGTAAGTTTTCTTATTAAGATGCAAACATGTTTTATGATTCTGCCAGTGTCTGAAAAATCAAGCCATTCTAGTAAGATTATTTTTCAGACACTGAAGCTGTTTCATCGTTTATGGCTTTACATACACTCAAGGAGCCCAATCCTTCCTCCTTTGCTTATCCAAACAGTTCCAGTGGCACAGCTTATGAGAATGGACAGAATCTGTCCCCGTATACCCATTTCACCCCGGTTAAAAAAAGCACGAATATTGATATCATCTGGCATCTCCTAACACTGAATGCTTAACATGATTTTTGGAGGAAGTTCAGCACTTCACTGCCGGTGAAACCAATAGTTGTTATGATGCGCTAAATACTTCACAACAGCACCGACAGATCATAAAACATCTTTATGAAGACACTTTTAGGTTTCTGTACCCTTTGCACCACCCTTCATCTCTGACACGTGCTAGAGGAACCTGGGTGGCAACAGATCTGCCCATACGCCCTTTTGACTGCTCCTACCTGGCATAACGCATCCCAAGATACCGTACAACCCTCTTCTAAAGCTATTTTGCCTAGCTGCTTTCGCTGTAAGGAAGGGTGAGGGTAACAGAAAACACCACTTATTGGTGTTCGTTTTGGTTTCTGTATTGGTGTTGAAGCCAAATGTGGCTTCAGATCCGAGACAGCTTCCAGACAACGCATTCACAGGTTTGTCGTGAGAAAAGGGGCTGTAGCCCCCATTAGCACTGGCCAACGCAGCCACTCTTAGCCTTCCTACAGGTTTCAGCTGTCTGCGATCCAAGGCTAGTTCTGAGAGCACCAGCTCTGAGAAACTTCTGAAAAAATTGCTCTCTTGTGAGAAAGTGCACAGTCATGCGAGATTAGAAAGGCAAACCGGCAGCGGGTAGTTTTGAGATGTGGATAGTTAGCAGTTCAAGGATTTAACAGGAAAAAAAACACTGCTATGAAAAGGTATAAAATCCTAAGAGAAAAAACAAGTGGTGGCAGACGGCAGCACAGCAATGATCAGCCCATTCCAAGCACAGCAAGGACTTTTCCCCGCACGGCTGACAACTGCCTGGCCAGCAGAGACTCGCTACTTCAGAGGAAACATGAATGTCACCTTCAGAGCCTCCCAACGCTGTAGGTTCACTTAGGTGTGAAACTGTGAAAACCATCACCTTTTGGCCATTGGTTATGAAATTCCATATCTGCAGACCTCTAGTTTGTCTTTGCCATGAGCTTTAATTCTTCACTGTGGATATTAGTCATATCATTTAGCGCTAAAATGGGTAATGTAATGCAAAGTACTGTGGAGTACTTCTAGAGCACAGAAATCATCATTCCTAAATCATCTTGACATGAAGATCTGGGAATCTTCTGAGAAGATCTAGGGATCAAAGGAACTAGCTCAGACTTGGTCTGTCAAGAAACTGATGAAGAGCTTAATCTTGTAAAAAGGCAAAAGAAGAGAATCTGTGAAATGCAGGAATTAGTCTTCTACTAATTAAATTAAGGCCTCTAATAAAGAACAGATGATGTGTCAATGGTGATGATGATGCCGTATTAAAGCTTTGACAACTATGTTAAAATGTGGTATGTAAAGCACCTCCTTTCCTTCCATGACTCTGTAACAGAAGGAAACCAACAGAATGTTTTTCTCAAACTTCGACACAAAAATTACCACTACCAACACAATTAAACCTTAGAATTCAGCCCCAAAGCAGTTTGATAAAGATGCGAACAAGAGGATACTCTGACCTGATGTTTTGGTGTGACTATTGCATATACAAACTAAAAACCCCAATTAGTATTGTTGCAGGATGAGGAATTACCGAACAAAAGACTGACAGTTTGAAGTGCACAGTGATCCATTAAGCTGCACAAGTTAAAGATCTTTCGCCAACTAATGAAACTGTAATAATAACCATTTTATTAAAACATTTTAAAAAAGCAATATAAACATTTCATAGAAGTTTGACAGTATCTTAGCATATAACAAAATTCATTTCTTGAGTGCCTGAAGACATACGAAAGCCAACTCCATGCCTCGCAATGCCTTTTAGTAGTTTCCATATTCGGTGCAAAGACCCATAGTAATGAAGATGGTACAAAATCCTGAACTGAGGAGTACTACATACCTCTTGTGGTGTTGTCAAGAAATGCTAAAGAGAAATTGGTCACTTAGCGTGATCGAAGACTCCCTAAACATCGAATTAGCACTGAGGATGCTAATTCTACCCCTGCCTGAGATCTTGCTTCATTTACAGTTTCCTTTTCATCTTTTACTTATCTGGCTTGTAGGAGTAGCTTATCTTTTGCGGTGAGACTGTACCACTCATGATGGGATCTGATATCGGACTTTCCAGGGCCACTTATATAACAGTATCTCTTTGTGCACATGCTTGCACGGCCATTTAATGCCTTCCCTGTGGCTCAGTGTTATCATGGGATAAATCAAGTGAATATTTAACAGAGTCAGGGCACCCGGGTAATTGTTACCAGCTGGGAAAATCAAGACTGACTGACTGACAATGAATGACCATGTAGTTAATATTCAGGTATGGATTTATGCTTGTTTCTGCAAAGTGTCCTAATAACATAGCTTGGTGCAGTATAAGAAATAAAAATGAAACCTCTCATTTAATAGATTTCTTATGCTTCCAGTGGGTTATTTGTGGGATTTTTTAGGTGCTACTCCTAATGCTCACAAGAAAAAGTTTAATCCTTTGCCCAGGGTAAACCTGGGCTGCGGCATATTCCAGCAAATGCTGGTCTTGAGTTTTCAGCTTGCAGAACCTTTCCATCTGAGGGCCCGCAGTACCGCGGTCAGCCGGAACTGCCAGTCCGCACACCGTACCCATTTGTACCCCACAAGCCCCCGGAGAGCTAAGGAGTGTGTGTATGTATGTGCTTCTCCCTCCGGCTGTCGCAGGTTGCTGGATACGCACTAACGTCCGGCGGCTGCTCCTCGAAAGGAGGACGGTCCAGAGGAGCGGAGGGGACCCGGGGACCCCCGTCCCGCCCCGTCCCGCCCCGTCCCGGCTGGGCAGGCCGCCCGCTGGGTCCGGCTCGCCCCGTCCCGCCGAGCCCCGCAGCGCGGACAAGCACCGCCGCCGGCCGCGCCCCCGCGCCGGGCACTGAAAAAGGGGCCGGGGCGGAAGAGCGGCGGGACTCGCAGCGGCTGCGGCGTGGGGAGGCTGCTGCCGGGCCCCGCACCGAGTGCCGCCCGGGAGACACGGCGGGACCCGCCAGCGCCCCGAGCACCGCCAGGGCGCCCTCTCCTCCCCGCCGAGCGCCGCGGACCGGCAGCCCCGGGGAGCGGCAGCACCGACGGCCGCGGCCCCCCCGCCCCCCCACCGCCCGGCAGCACCGACGGCGGCGGCACCCCCTCACCGCAACAGCAGCAGCCGGCACCACGGCACCATGACCATGCTCAAGCTGTCCCTCATGGCATTCAGCTTCGTCTTCTGGGCAGCGGGGCTGACCATGCTCATCATCGGCCTTTGGGCCAAGGTGTCTCTGGGGAGCTACCTGGCGCTGTCGGCCAATGACTACCCCAGCGCCCCTGCCATCCTCTTGGCCACCGGCGCCGCCATCATCATCTGGGGCTTCCTGGGCTGCTTCGGTGCTGCCACGGAGCACCGGGGCCTCCTGCGTGCCTACAGCACCTTCCTCACTGCTGTGCTGGCGGCTGGGCTGACGGCGGGGCTCTCGGCACTCCTCTACCGCCAGAACATTGCGCAGGGTTTCCAGGAAGGGCTACGCCAGGCCCTGCTCGCCTATGGAGAGGACGAGGGGATGGCGAATGCCCTGGACTCTTTGCAGCATGCCTTGTCCTGCTGTGGTGTGGAAAGCTACCGTGACTGGCTTACCTCACCCTGGGGACTGGAGCAAAATGGCTCAGTGCCCCTCAGCTGCTGCCGGATCCGCCGGGGTTGCCAGCACAGCCCACCCAACGCACGCGGGCTGCACCGCGATGGGTGCTTCAGCAAGGTGTCGGCCTTCGTCAGCAGCAACATGTTTTATGTTGCCACAGCTTCCCTGGGGTTGGCACTGCTGCAGCTCATCGGCATTGTGCTGGCCTGCCTGATGGCTATCCGCATCCCTGCCCAGCTGCTGGTCATTGCCACCCCTCGCTGACATCCCCCTGGTCCTGCCCCTTATCCCCTCCAGCTCCTGTCTTTCCCCCAGATCTGGGTGCAGTCCATTGGGAAAATCGTCCCTTCGTCCTCCCCACTTCCACCTGAGCTTCCTCCTCCAGACTCCATTCCCCCTCTGGAGCCTGGGAAGGTGCCTCCTGGTCTGGCCATGCCCGCTGCCCCCCTGGAGCCTCTGGACTCCTCCCACAGATAGTGGTGGCAGCACGGACAGACATGGCTGGCTGGGGCAGTGAGGACAGCTGGGTCAAGGCTGACCAGTTTTCTGGGTGATGTAAACATCCCGAGGCACTGAAATGGGGGCCAGGAAAGAGGAGGGGGTCTGGGAGAGCAAGAGAGGTGTCTCTCAGCATTACACCGGGTGAGTGTTCTGAGACTGGAAAGTTACGTTACTGGAAAACTGCTGGAGTGCACAAGGGGCACCCAGGTAGCCATGCCAGCAGCTGCCATTGGGGTCTGCTCGAGGGACTGCCCAGCAGCACGCATCTCACCGCTGCAGATTTCCTCCCTTTGCTGTGTGCAGATTCGAGCTGTCCGGCTGCCACGGGTGCTTTTCCCGCTGTGGTGTTCCGATGCTGATCTCCATCTAAAGGTGGAGCTGCAGCTCCAAGTGCTACTCCCTCCTTCAGGATGTGCCTGTCCTGGTAGCCACTGCTTCACTGGTTATGTCTTTGTGGGGCTGAGAAGACCTTAAACTTGGGTCCCTGTCACATGAGAGGATGGCAAAAGCTGCAGGATGGGACCTGACTAGGGGTGGCAAGAGGAGGGAAGGGCACATTGCCCTTCAGAAGTTTCTTTTCGACTTTTGCTGTTAACTTCAGGGTGAGTGGAACAGACTCTCTGTTTTATAGAAGGGTTTCTAAAAACCAGCCCTCAGACTCTTTGACATTTTGCCTTTTTCAAAGTATCTGTCTCTGAAGTATGCTCCTACCTGTGTTTTTGAAGCCAGTTCTGTACAACCTGGGAGTAAATGGAGGACATCAAGACTTGCCGTGTAGCCCTGGGTGTGTGCAGGACAGACAGCAGTGTAAATCTACAGGATTTTGTTTTTCCCAACAGTTCTGCGTTTGCATATTGAGCTTTAGGATAAGCAAACCCTGCACTTTAGAGGGTCCTGAATTTTCCAAGTTTCACCCTTGCTTCTTCCCACTTCATTAAAACCTGTGAACTGGACTATTAAATGTTTCTCTGTCTCACAGCACAGACTTGCTGAACAGCCGCCTTACCCAGCAAACTGGGGAGAGAGGATTTCAGGAAAGAACCAAGAACCACAAAGGAACTCCAGGATGTGGTGTCTTTTAGGAACGTGACTAGCAAAGCTGTGGAGAATGGTCAAATGCCAACAAATACGAGCAGGAGAGGAAATCTTGAATGAAGAAGATGACTGATAGCTTCATGGGAGGAGTGGAGTACCCTTGGGGGAAAGAGGAATAGCAGTGAAGCTCTGGTGCCCGGGCAATGAATGCATGGGGTGAGGGCAAGGAAGGCTTGACCATTTTCTTCCGTGCTTGCCTTTTGACTACATTTCTGGCTTTCTCTTTTCCTCCCACTGAAGAGCGACTGCGTGGCTGCAAGGACGAGCCAGGCAGAGCCTCCGTCCCACCGGAGCAGGAGGCGAGAGCCTCTCTTCCCGCTGGCTTTGGGAGCTGGAGCTGCTCCTGCCCACTGAGCAGCCATGCCTGCTCACCCTGGTGAGGCAGGCAAAGGGAGAGCAAACCCATCGCTGCCTCTCCACGGGGAAGGCCAGATCAAATGCAGAGCTAACTCTCCTCCCGCTGTTTAAATCTTCACAGTTTCTACACTTAAAAGAACCCTGCCTTGGTATTTCTGTGCTTTCCCTGCTGAACATAAGCTTCTAGGATTTTGTTTGACAGTGCTGCTGGGGGTGAAACCAGGGCAAAATGTGTATTCACTTGGAAAGATTCTGATTTCAGGTATCTTTACTGCTTTTAATGCTTTATACCACTTAAAATACCTGGAAATGCTACCACTTCCTTGTCTTTTGTGATAAGCCTCCCCTTTCTTTTTTTTCCTCCTCTCCCATCAATTTTCTTTTCTGGGAGAGGGATTGCTCAATTCTATGGTGAATTTGTTCCACCTTCAGGATTGTAACTATTTCTGACCTGGGGATAGTGCTGCAATTTGGCGTGCTAATAACAGCCCCCACCTTGTGGGACTGTCCTCATAAAGGTGCAGTGGTCCTGCAGAGCGACGCAGGCTTGTCCAGGAAACATAAAGGGAATTCCCCCAACTTATATTAACAATTGCACAAGCTTGATGGTAGTTGAGAATGTAAGAAAAAAACAAGCCAAAACAATGTAAATAGGTGTTTCCATGCAAAAGTGATGTTTTACTCTCCACACATGCAAAATAGTCTAAAGTTTAAATGAAGTTTGAGCTGAGGTCTGCTGAATCCAGAACGGTATTTACAAGGACCAGGAAGGAGTATCCAGCACTCACTGGAGTCCAGGCACACAAACCGATGTTACTAAATTTATAAAAATTATCTTTGCTCACAGAAATAGTTCCCTCAGGGTCAGTTCTCTCAACCGAAGCTCACAAGATCAAAAGCAGAGAAAGAGAAACTGAGTTTTCCTTTTTGGAGAGGGATTCTAGTCCGCATGAATGGATCTTAGGATTCTGCGTTAAGAGTTACGTTGTGCTGGGGTGTTAGCTGTGGCTCTGTCTTCACTGTCCCTCTGCTCGGGTGTTAGGTGGCTATGTAACTACGATGGTCACGTTCCAGGTGAAGAGTGCAATGTGAACAGGCTTCTCAGTCATTTGACTATTCATCTGCACAGATGAACTTTGAAAATGTGTCGGGAACCAGTCTTTATAGAGAAAACAATGTTTCATTTTTTTAGCACTGATGTTTATTGTTTTATGTAATATATTTTTTTATTTTTGTTTGTAAATGTCCCTGTATTAACACCACTTTTTTTTGAGTTATGCACTGGTGGAACTCCTGTTATTTTCTGGAAATCAATGTCATGCCCTACAGTTTTAACAATGGGCAAAAAGTATAGTTTGTATGGGAAATGGTACATCAGAAATAAAGTTTAGCAAGTCCTACAAGCAAACCAGTTTTGAATCTAATTCAATATTTGTATTTCTGTATGTTTCTGCATGATTCAACTAAGTGCAAGTGAAACGAAGTGTACACTGAAATGTAAAGACAGAAGCGTATTGTGGTTTTTTTATTCAGAAGATCCATTAAAGAAGCAATAAAACAGGCGTTGTGGAGAATGTGGGAAAGGGACATGGAATTGCACTGGGTTTGTCACACTGGTCTTGTTTATCTGAATCAATAAGCTCTGAAAATTTACAAGAATATGGCATTGCTCTTTTTTTTTTCACTCCACTGATTACTAAAATTATTTCTGATCCTGACCCTGATTACGTTGTATGACACACAGCAGTTAGTCAGAATGAAGGACGCTGTTAAAACACATTGAACCAAACCCCTGTGTAGATACTCACTTCAATCAGTTTGTCGTGTTTTTAAGTCGCTAGGAATGTCAAAATACGAATGATATAACCAAGTTTTAAGCATATCAGTCCATGTTTGTGTGGTGGCCAGGCCTGAATCTCAGGACATCAACTTAATGTAATGAATAATTCAAAATGTAAACCATCACTCTGCACTCCTGGCCTATACTCACTGAAATAGGATAAACCTTGGCAATGACACGTAAATGTTAAGTATACTTATATCACTGAAGATTTCATGGACTGGCTGTGAGTTTTAGTTGAATGTTTACTGCTACTTCCTAGAATAATAAAAAGCAACATTAACTTTTGTAGATGTATAGAAAAAAATGTCATTCTTCCCTAATTAGTTCTCAGACTAGCAGATTCCCAGTAGCTGTTTTGGTGGTCTTGAATTCTTTGTGCTCAGTAACCAAATTTTAATTTAATTTTTAAAATTATCTAGATTCAATGTTGGTTTTGCTCTGGATGGTCAGAATGTCTGTAACTGGAAAACGTTACATGGGACAGCACCATCTACCCCTTGCTGAAATACGTATTTTTTTTTCTGTCATCCTCTTCAGCATAAAGTCACTCATCAAAATGGTATGATTTAATAAATGCCAATCCCATCTTTTACAAAAAGCTAATCTCAATTTTAACATCACTGGTTAATTAATCAATTAAAAACCCTACCAAATTAAGTATAGGAGCAAGCTGTGTGGCAGTCAGAGAAACAATAGCTCTGTTGTTTGGACAAACTGAGATTTAGGATTAACACGGTGGTAAGATTAGACCCTTGTTATGAAACAAGGACTATTTTATAACATTGATCTAGAATAGCAAGAATATGACCCTTTCAAACTTCAAAAGTGTTTTGATATTTTGTCCAACATCAATTATTCACTGGACTTGTGTGTAGCTGAACGTGACATTACAGATAACCAGAACTAAAAATGACCTTTAGAATGGATTGTGAATTTTTAGAGAGGAGATGGCTTTTCTGGGGTCAGAAAACTTAATAAGTAAGCAGTAAGACTGGGTAAATCAGAGAAGAAAAAAGATTTCTTTTGTCAAAAAGTAATTTTCATCTTTATTTATGTATTTAACTTATTATAACACTATCTTCTTTCTTCTGGAGAAAATACAATCACTTGTTACCTCTGTGACTTCCACTCATAGCAGCTGATGTTGTATAAAGCCCATGGCAAGAAGAGTACTCATCCTTCTATTTCCACAGATAAATTATAGTAAAGGTGCCCTTTTTCATAGGTCTGCCAATCTATGGGAGATTTTGGTAAATCAGGTAGCATGGGAAGACAGCTGGAAATTCAGTGTTTTCCCAATCAAATATTTTGGCTTCCAATAAAAAAGGCACATCCATGGAAAGTTTGGGTGGTCAAGTTAAGAAGCCTGACCACAGTCTTGTCCTGAAGCACCACAAAATATTGGTCAGAAATTTAAAAGTCACACATCTAACAGAGTCTGAGGCTTTCTTTTCACGTGAAATCTCTTCAGCCCAGAAGGACAGCAGATAGCATCAGGAAGGTAGCACTGGTTTTGATGTTATATTCGTTTGAGCTGCGCTGACACCAGCATGGAGCAGAGCAAGTCAAAGGATAGTCCTAACTTCAAACGATCTCTGTAGTTTCTGAAGGTATCTGTAAGGATCAGGGGAACATCTGTAAAGATGTTACATGTCCAGTCCTTCCTCTTCATCCAACCACACATCTCTACCTCAGGGAGCTTATCGAAGCCACAGTCACTTCCCCATAACATCCTAAATTCTGTCTCAAACAGTTAAAGAAAGTATTTGTGGGAGGAGTTTTTTGTTTTGTTTTTTTTTTTTCACTGGGGAAGCAGATAGTTCACATTGATTTATTTTGCCCCCATATTGTTTCTTGGGCTTGTTGGTCCAGTGGCAGGGCATGAAGGAATAGTTCCAGACAAAAGTACAGCTAAAAGAATTTAGATCTGACGAGAGACTCAAAGGAGGAAAACAAAAAAAAGAAAAAGAAAATGCCCAAAGGTGAAGGCAGATGCAGTGAGACTGACCCTCTTTGTAAGGTAAGATTTTTGACACCAGTATGTTAATTGGCTAAATGTATCCATCTGTGTAATTTTACTTCAGTTTATATTTCATTGGTTGTGCACCCATTATGCTTCAAAATGGTAAACATGCATGCTTCTAGCCAAATCAATTTGACTGAAAACCATAAATTTTAATCTATTCGACATGCCATTGTAGTTTGCTGAAAACACGATTAAAGTATCACAATTTAACCTTGTTTTCTTGTGCCGTCTACTGTTCTGATGTACTTTCTGGGCCAGTAAAATTCATATATCAAAGGATATAGCATTCCCATGTTATCAAAGAGAACACACACACACATTTTTCAGAAGCTCTGTATCTATTGGTCAGATATTTGGATTTGCTTGTGGATGAGACGGTGACAGAAAAAAAAGGATCTATCGAAGAAACATACCGTTCCGTCCTTGACATCAGCTTTCATTTGCAACAAACGCTCAGTACTGTAGAGAGGAAATCTTTTGTTAATGACTTTAATCCATGTGATAGAATATAGTAGAGAATCTTATCTGGGCTACAGGATTAAAATCATCAAATTAAACATTATTTCAAATGCTCTAATTCTATAAAGATTTCTCTAATCTGCTTCAAGTGATTTCTGTGAAGCCTTCTTCCTCCTGTTCTCTCATTCTGCTAATGTCTGGAGTCACTCTTAGGCTGGCTTCACAGCAGAAAAGTTTTGATACAAGCAGTGTTTGAAGCTTGAATCTTAAACTATTCCCATTTGGTAAATATCACTCCCGTTTTATCATATTAGTGTACTCAGACTGATATAACATCTGTGTTTGTTAGTTTTGAACAATATCTTGAGTGTTAAGCAAGACCACAGCAAAATAAAGGGAGGTGCAATGCTCATATTGACCAAGACCAGCAACTCCTTGGAACTGGAGGTTATTGGAAGAGAATGTTACATCCCAACATTGCAACAAATAGGTCAAATACCACTTGGTTATTCACATTATTGGATTGCCCAGGATAACAGTTCTACGGCTCTACTCTGCCTACATGAGATGCATGCATCTTAAGGTATCGGCACTTTAAAGCAGGGATATGGTTTCATAATAAAACCTAAGAAAAGGGATCTTTCATGCTTAGTGTTAATCATTTCTGATAGCTCCACTTCTTCCAGGTCACAGAGATGGGGTGCTGGCAGTATCCCTGGTCAGTTCTAGGATCGGCTGGAGAGCTGGGATTGATAATATCTTGGTTAAAATGTCAGTATCAATTAGAGTAGTCTTACTGTTATCTAAAAAGTAAAACTCATTCCAGTTTAGAGAGGAGATACTGCTTTATTCGGCGCCGGGTGCTAGGTGGTACCCACAAATCTAGCACAATTAACGTTGTTTTTTTTGTCATATTTATACACAAATATTACAAAGATTACAAAGTGGTGCACTCCCCGTTACAATGATTGGTTCATATTTCTGCTTTATTGCTGTTCTGAGTGCATCTTCCAGGGCTGTTTCTCTGTGGTTTGGTTTCCTGACCTTGCAGACAGCACTATGTAGGGTGCCTGCTACCTTTTAGTAATTTACAGGCAAAGTAACTCAAGTGGTATTGTTGGGAAAATGACCTGTGCAATACAGTTCTCTGCTTTCTGAGCCTTCAACGTCCCTGCTGCGATATAAAGGAAACCTCTCTAGGTAGCGGATGTCTTTTACATTGTTTTTGTTGTTGTTTATTGAAAGGGTAATAAATACGTCTTTTTTTCATGAAAGCTTTTCCACATGATAAAGCTTCCCTTGGAGGACTGGAGTGATGGTGTCCCTTCTGCTTATGTCAGCCTCTGCTGTGCTAAGTTCGCAGCAGGAATCTCTTCTCACATAGCGGTTTGCTGAGAGGGGACTGCCTTGAGTATTAGACTTTGGAGTTCATCAGCACTTCAGTTTCCTGAAACCACCTTTTTGACAAGATGCTTTTCTTAGTAGTTGTGCTGGAGTATTATGTCATGTTCCTTGACGTAGTGTACTCGTGTCCCAGTAATCCCAGGTGTGGAGAACAACGCTTTAGCGAATAAAGACGGCGTGGGAAATGTGCGATTTCGACCTGTGCGCTAAAGCAGCGAAAAACAGCGGTTCAAAGAAAAGATATGCACAAAACAGGCCTTGCATTCTTCAGTAGCTTGTAAATAACATGTGACTGGCCGAATCCAGGAGATAAGGAGCTGAGAACAGACAGCCAGGCGCCTGTCAGGTGCAAAAGAAAAACAGAATAACAGATCTTGCGGGGAACACAAATCAGGTGATGATTGGGGAATAAAAGAGCCTCCCCTTTTAACAAGAAATACTATATATTCAGAAAATTCTGTAATAAAGTGGATTCTGTACTTGCATCCTACGGAGTCCGTGCCTATCTTACACCACAAATGGCGCCCAAACAGGGACTTGAAGAATAGAAGGACTTGAAAAATAGAACAGGGACTTGAAAAACCGAAGAAGGAAAGGCAGTGCGGATAATTACCGGTGGTGTACCCCTGCGTAGCTGGACGGAGGAAATTGCACTGCACCGAGCGCTCATATTCATCACCGGTCACTGGACGACACAGCTGAGCAGCCGCGGGGAAGTTTTTTAGACTGTTGTTTTTTCATTATGGGACAGTCAGCGACTCGAGAACAGAAGTTGCATACAGAGAATTTACAACGTATTTCACGAGAGCAAGGTTTTAAGGTCGCTCCGCTGCAGTTGGTGAGGTTGCTTGTATGGATTCGGGACTATTGTCCGTGGTTCCCTGTTAAAGGCTCATATGATCTCACTCAATGGCAGAAGGTTGGAGAGGAGCTGCAAGCTAAGCAGCTTTTGTAGTTGGAGCTCCCCGATGATATATTGATTACTTGGCGTGTGGTTTATACTGCTCTCAGGACTGTGCTACCTGCTGAACAGGTATTGCAGAAAGTGAATAACTCCATATTACCACCCGCTGAGACAAATACGAAAAAAGAATCTCGTTCGTTTGAATTAATAGATCCTGAGTTGGAGTCAGACTATGCTGAGGTGGTGACTGAACCCCCGATGTCGGAGGGTGGAGCAGACCCTGGGGATCCTTTTGATCCAGGTCCCATTGACCCCGAATGAGAGCCGGATTTTTATCCCCCTCTTACTCCTGTAAAAGCGATGGCTGCTTCTGCCCCCACAGCAGAAGAGATTTTGCAACAACAGAGACAAAAGACTCTCTCACAGATATCCCTGACGCCCACCCCCCCCACCCCCCCCACTTGGCGCGCGCCCGCCCCCTTCTGCACCCCCACCCCTCCCCTCGAGTTACCCATTACAAGGAACTGTTCAGTCTGGAATCTCGGGTGGACTAGTTGACAAGTGCCGGACAGAGGCACTAAAAAGAGGGGACATATCACTTCTTCAAGCCATGTCTGTGTTGTATCAACCGAATAGACCCCCCGAATATGTTCATTTACCATATGATGTAATAAAGGAGGTCCGCAAATCGATAAAGGAGTATGGTTTGCAGGCATCATTCACAATGAACTTGTTACAGGTTATAGGGGAATCTTACGTACTGACACCCTTAGATTGGAAATCCATCCTACGTCTTGTGTTGTCTGCAGCACAGTACTCTGTGTGGTTTTCAGAATACCGTGAGCTGGTGCAAATTCAGGTGATGAACAATTTAACGGCAGGAATTGCTATTGGTCTTGATGAATTAATGGGAGAAGGTCATTATGCTACCGGGATAGCACAGGCTGGACTATCACAGAATGTTCTTACCCAAGCCACAGGGTTAGCCTTGAGGGCACTCCGACGGGTGCCGGATTTCGGCAAGCAAGAGTCGTCATTTGCTTCCGTTCGTCAGGGACCTCAGGAGCCGTACATACAATTTTTGGATCGTTTACAAACTGCTATACAGAGACAGATAGACTCTTCTGAAGCAGCAGAATTGTTATTGTTGCAGCTCGCTATTGAGAATGCAAACACGGACTGCAGGCAAGCCATTGATCCTATTCGTAATCACGCCAAAACTTTGAATGATCTTACTGGAGCATGCCAAAATGTGGGCTCTGAGCAACATAAGGCAGATATGCTAGCTGCTGCCTTAGCTCAGCAGTTGGCAGTTGCACGAGCTGCTACTAAATGTTTCTCCTGCGGTCAGGAAGGGCATGTGAAGAAAGATTGTCCAAAAGCGAGAAGAGGAGGACGAGGACAAGGAGGGCAGGGAAGACAACTCGCTCGATTATGCCCTCGTTGTCAAAAGGGATACCATTGGGGTAATCAATGTCATTCTAAGTTTGATAAACAGGGCAATCCACTCCCTGAGAATACCTCGGGAAACGGGAGGACATTCGCATGTATATCCACAGTCTATATGACTTGCTACTACAATGAGTACTCTAAATGACTTACAGAAGTTGTTGGGGACAATTAACTGGCTTCGACCACTGTTGGGAATAATGACACACGAACTGTCCCCCTTGTTTTCGTTGTTGAAGGGGAATCCTGAACCAACTTCTTCTAGACAATTTACAGAAGCAGCCCAATCAGCGCTGCAGACAGTGATAGATAAAATTAATTTTACATTTGCTTATTGAATTTCTCTGCAATTGCCAGTTTGATTGTTTATCATTTATCATTCCTTTCAACCATATGCTCTCCTAGGTCAGTGGGATGAGAAGGTGCGGAAGGAAGAGCATGCTTTACGCATTTTGGAGTGGTTATTTTTGCCACATTCTTTTGTGAAAACATTGACCACTGCCCTAGAAATGATTGCTAGACTTCTTTCGCAGGGTTGTTTGAAATGTCAACAATTGACGGGACAAGATCCTACCTTCCTTCATCTACCATTAGCCAAAGAATTTCATGTTGTATTGTGTAATAGTTTGACTTTTCAGGCTGCATTGGCTGATTATACTAATGTTATTTTGTATTCTTTGCCACGCCATCGTTTATTAGGTTGTCTGCACTGTTTACCTCTTCAACCACGGTCTTTGTTGAGTTCTGTTCCTCTACAAAATGCTTGTACTGTGGTTATCGATGGTTCTGGCAAAACAGGTAAGGCTGCAGTTGTATGGCGTCAAGCAAACTGCGAGGAGTGGGCTTCAGATGTTTCTCACTTATCTGGATCGACGCAGATTGTAGAGTTAGCTGCAGCAGTCCGTGCCTTTGAGTTATTTTCTAAGGAACCTCTTAATATCGTTGCAGATTCTGCATATGTTACAGGTATTGTTCAGTGCTTAGAATCCACTTTTATACGAGAGGTAGACAACAAACAGTTGTGTGATTTATTGTTAAAGCTAGCCCAACTTTTAAAAATAAGACAGCATTTTTATTTCATTGTCCATATTCGTTCTCACACTAACTTACCAGGACCCCTTGCTGAAGGTAATACAATAGCAGACCAATTTACAATGGCTGCGGTTTTTCCTCGACGTTTTGATCAGGCAAAATTAGCTCATGAATTTTTCCACCAAAACGCACACTCATTACGAAAGCACTTCTCTTTAACTACCGCACAGGCTCAAGATATAATTCGAGCATGCTCGGATTGTCAGCGCCTGTCCCCTTTGCCAGTTTTGCCAAGGACTAATCCCAGAGGTTTAAATGCTAATGATTTGTGGCAATAGACGTCACACATATTTCTTCTTTTGGACGCCTTAAGTATGTTCATGTTTCTATTGACACCTTCTCTGGTTTTCTGGTAGCCACTGCCCATTCCGGAGAACGTGCCAGAGATGTTGTGAAGCATTTTTTAAGATGTTTTGCGACCACAGGGGTCCCATGGAAAGTTAAAACAGACAATGGCGCAGCTTATGTTTCTCGACGTTTTCTGTTATTCTTACAGGATTGGGGAGTTGAACATATTACTGGAATTCTGCGTTCCCCTACTGGTCAAGCAATAATAGAACGTGCCCACCGTTCTTTGAAATCTATTTTTGATAAACAAAAAAGGGGGAATCCAGTAGGGACAACACCACAGGAAATATTAGACAAAGCTACTTATGTTTTAAATTTTCTTAATCTATCTGGATCTAAGCAATATAGTTCCGCAGTAGATAGACATTTTAGAACTGAGGAATCCTCTACCATGAAGCCTCAGGTGTTTTATAAAAATTTGGAATCTGGTCAATGGGAAGGACCGGTCCCCTTGCTTACCTGGGGACGGGGATATGCTTGTGTTTCTCTTCCCTCAGGTCCCTGTTGGATCCCTGCAAGATATGTAAAGCCAGCGCAAGTGAAAATGCATACTGAAGATGAACAGGACGATAAGAAACACCAAGATGATGTTGCATCTGGGATTGATCAACCTCAAAATTAAGATATGGTGGTTTATAGAATTGCAGATGTATTATAATGATAGTTTTAACACATCAGATTTATCTTTTTTCCCGGCTCATTCAAATATTTGGCAGATGGGCCTTTCCTTTTTTAAGTGACAATTATATCAAGTACTAATGATGGAGAACGCAACTAAGGCTAATGTAACGCTTTTGTCTGAAGCAGAAATCATGGTCTGCACAACCCATCCTTATCTTTTGCTCTAACCTCCAATGCTACTATTCTATCATGTAATGGATCTTTTTGTATTACTCTGTCTTCACCAGACTTTAGGAGTTGTATAACTTTTAGCGATTTATAAAATAAGTCTTATCTCGACTAACATAAATATAAGGCCTTGTGTGTCACGTCTCTTCTATGGAATGACACCCAGCATGATTGGAATTGTGGAACAACATTTACAAGCACATTTGATTTATCTCTTCAACATAATATTCAATCTTTACATGATCAATTGGGGGACCAAATTAAAAAATTACGGGAACTAATGAGTCAAAGTATATTCGACACATTAAAAAATGACCTATCATGGCTAAATCTGAAAACTTGGTTTAGTGGTTTAAATTTTTGAATGGGGGTTTTTTATTGGCATAGGCACTGTGTTGTTTTTCTTGTTCTTGGTGGTTTTTTTTACAGATTCTACGGTTGGCTATCTGACGAGTGCAGAAGATAGAGGCACGTGTTATGGACACACTGTTGCTCAACGGGGTTGTCATAAACAAAAAAGGGGGAGATATGGAGAACAACGCTTTAGCAAATAAAGATGGTGTGGGAAATGTGCGATTTCGACCTGTGCGCTAAAGCAGCGAAAAACAGCGGTTCAAAGAAAAGATATGCACAAAACGGGCCTTGCATTCTTCAGTAGCTTGTAAATAACATGTGACTGGCCGAATCCAGGAGATAAGGAGCTGAGAACAGACAGCCAGGCGCCTGTCAGGTGCAAGAGAAAAACAGAATAACAGATCTTGCAGGGAACACAAATCGGGTGATGATTGGGGAATAAGAGAGCCTCCCCTTTTAACAAGAAATACCATGTATTCAGAAAATTCTGTAATAAAGTGGATTCTGTACTTGCATCCTACGGAGTCCGTGCCTATCTTACACCACACCCAGGTACTGTCATTCTTGTCTAGGAACTCTCAGAAGAGATAGAGGTGGAGCCTTGCCATCTGCAGTAGCACCTTGAGTTTCAGCGCAGAGTTCAGCCAAAATAACAACGAAAGAAAAGCACAAATCCAACAGCTAAATTTATCTGTCTCGTGATTTGGAATAGATCTGTTCACTGAAACTGGTAAAAAGACCACCAGGATGGCTAGGTAATAAGCAGAATTGGAAACTCATTGCAAAATTTCCCAGCAGTGTAGCGTGTTCACACTTTCTTGTCCGTTTTGCCCTTGCAAGACCTACGTCTGTAATTCCACTTCTTATTCACAGAGTGTTATTATCGGTCATGCTCATCTCAGCTGTTAATTTTCTGCTGCCTTCTGGGTCCCTTGAACAACTCCTCCTTCTTTTCGAGCTGCCCACCCCAGGAGTCAGGCAGTCCTTCCAGGTCTGAGCTCCTGGTTGGGCAGGATTTTTAAAAGAAGCCTCTTGATCTGCCTGGCTTTAGTAGCAGCAGCTTTCTAGCACTAGTAGTGACCTTTATGTTTTTTAATTACATGAAAAATTTGGCAGAAAGTCAAAATTAAACAATAATTTCAGATAGCTGTTTTGCTATTAGATAATACTTGTTTCTTGCCAAACCAACCACCACCACCACCCACCTCTCGTATATCTTCTTTCTTTGTTGGCTTGATGTTATTGTTTGTTGTTGCT
Source organism: Grus americana (assembly GCF_028858705.1). NCBI lineage: Eukaryota > Metazoa > Chordata > Aves > Gruiformes > Gruidae > Grus > Grus americana. The sequence continues at coordinate 22,555,747 of NC_072852.1, read as the reverse complement.
GTTGTTTTGTTAGAATGATAATACTAAGCTAAGCTAATTATTTTACAAGGAAAGTAAGTGGGTTTGGACCAGCTCTAGTGATTATGTTAATAATTTAATTAACGAAGTTTAGAAGGTACCATTGAGCAAACTCATCAGAAAATAAACGTGTAATCAGATACTTCCTGGAGAAAGTAGAGGTAGAATTCAGGTCTCTCTTCCAGATAGAATCCCAGAAAATGAGCTTCATGGTTTGAAAGCGGAATAGAGATTAATTTTAATTCTTCTGATAGAGGGCACTGAGACATACACCTGGTTAATATAGCTCTCTCTAAGAAGTAGAAATGGAGATGTGAGTGCTGTTCTGAAGCCAGCTTTCTAGCATATGTTGTATATGTCATGCTTCCAGTGTATCAGGGATGTCATCCTTTATTTCCATTCTGTATGATGTTCCTTATGTGCTTATGACAGTCACATTTATTTAATACTGAATTTTTGGCTCAAGACACTTTTCATCATGGTCTTTTCCTTTTGCAGGAGGCTTAGCAGCAGTGTTGAAACACCATTCTGTCCCTGCAAGTGGATCCAGTAAGATTTCTCCAGAGCTTCCTACATATTTCACCCTTTAAAAAAAAGACAGTACTGTTTTTCACTGAGTTTACACTGTGCAATATCTTGTTTGCTTCTAGTTTATAATATGAAACACAGATTAATCTTCTCGCCCACAGAGCCTTCTATCATATAAAAACCATTACTTGCCTTTAAACCATTTATTTTTCTGAGTTTGCTCAATGGTACCATCTAAGCTTTATTCATGTAATTCCCCTGATGCTGCTTCCTCTCCAGCTCTTAATTATGACATTGTAGCACAATCAGCAGACTCTGGTCAGCTCCTTAATTGTTACATTTTTGGGAACTGCATTTCCTTTGTTCTTCACCCTGTTTTTTATCATATTGATTATTTCTATCTGGTATTTACATGTTTTCAGGACATACTGTTCTGCTTCAAATGAGATTTTAAAAGCATTTGACACCCTAAATGTCAGATCACTTATTTCATATTTAACTTGATCCAAATTATTACAATATTGATTCCTGGGACTCTTTTCCAGAGCTGGTTGGCACAAAGCTGGAAGCCATTGGGAACTTAAAATAAAATTTCATTTGCTAAAGTAGGGTCCTTAGGTTCTTTTGGTTTATAGCACTATTGATGGAGACCTGTGTACACGAGCATAGAAAGCATGGTTGTGCAACCTATACCATTGTGTGCACACGTATCCATATATCATTTGCCCCAGGCCCAGCCACTAGACATTATGACTGCATTGGCAGAAATAGAGATATGGTCTTCCAGGATTTCAACCAGTACTGCCCTTTTTCGCAGAGCAGGGCCAGGACAGCTGGTAGAAACTGAACAATTTCACCAAGGACGGTGCTAATTCGGATTAAAACACAGGGAATCAGCAGTTGTTGCTCAGTGTTTTCTCTGAGGGCACTCATCCTCCCAGAAATGGGAAGGGCCATGTTGACCAGCCCAACGCAGTGAAGGGTGTGTGGTCGGGGCAGCTGGCACCAACCCTTCAGATACCAGCCCACAGAAAGTTTGTGGTGTGCTCCGTTATCAGTGGCTTGTGCACTGCTGATGGCAGAAAGGTCAGACACTGCTTAGTGAAACCCAAAGCCCATGTGAACCTGTAAACCTGAGAAGTAAACAGAGAAGATGACATTGCTGATGATACGTGTGCCTGCATAGCGTGCTGTGGAAATCTCTCTGCGAGCTCTGTGCTCTCCTTGCTCAGACAGAAGCCTTATTACGGAAAGCAGCGTCTTTCTGTGGCATTTGCTGCCTTGCTCCATTAAGGTGCCTTCTTCTGACTGGGGTGTAGACTGTGACTGAAAGGAGGTTGTAGCCAGGTGGGTGTTGGTCTCTTTTCCCATGTAACAAGTGATAGGATGAGGGGAAATGGCCTCAAGTTGCACCAGGGGAGGTTTAGATTGGATATTAGGAAAAATTTCTTCACTGAACGGGTTGTCAATCACTGGAACAGGCTGCCCAGGGAAGCGGTTGAGTCACCACCCCTGGAGGTATTTAAAAGACGTGTAGATGTGGTGCTTAGGGACATGGTTTAGTGGTGGACTTGGCAGTGCTAGGATAACGGTTGGACTCGATGATCTTAAAGGTCTTTTCCAACCTAAACGGTTCAATGAGTCCATGATTCTATGATTACAGCCAAGGTGTTTATCAGGGTGGTTTCATTCAGTGCCTGGTTCCCGGTAATCAACAGAGCTTAGCACAAACCCCTGTGCAACACAAGCAGCTGAAACAAATTCTTGCTATGTTCTGACCAAAAGGGAAAAAATAATCTTAATGTTTAATACAGAATTTCAAATAATTATATCCAATCTGTTAATAGCACTAATTCCTGCAGTTTATGAGATGCCTTGCAAGTCTCATCCTTAGCTGTAATACACCTCCCATCTGAGCTAAGACAAGTTTGGATTTTTTTAGTTCTGTTTAAGATTAGACAATTTATATAAAATATAGTTCTAGGGTATATTATACCTTTGTTTTGCCAGTCATTGCAGAAAACATAACCACAACCATCAAATTTTCTCTTTTATGCCCCTGGTTTGTAAATCATCCCTTTGTAAATCTAAATGATATTCTATTCCCAAGAGTATTTGCCTTGTGGAAATTGTACTATATCAGCTTTCTGCTAAGGCTGTACTTTTATTAAAAATGCCTTTTTTATTAAACACATATTAGCTGAGGCCAAAGCCTTCATTTCTTTTGGATCTCAGTATTGTCGTATTAATGCTTATCACCCAGAAGTCATTAGTTTTTATGATACTAAGAGGAGTGCCCCTATACTTTTCATAAAGCTGTTCATATTTCAGGTTTGCACTTGCTGTGGAAGACCTAGACATGACGTTATAGCTTTTTTTCCACAAGTTAGTTTAGATTTGGGAAGCCACTGAGTAAAGGAAGAGGTAAAAAGGCAATTTTGAGGGATCCTGAGGACTGGGTGTATTTTTAGTAAGTAAACATTATCTTGATGTCCCATTTCCCATCTGGCATTTATCACCATTGTTTCACGACGCTGTGATTCTCCCATGACATACCACTATCCCACTCGGAGACAAGAAGGTGCTTTTAAACCCACCGTTGGGGAGAGGCAGAGGTCCCTGTGCAGGTCAGAAGCTGAAGAGGGACAGAGGCAAGTCAGAAGGGCTCGGCATAGGGCAGCTGCGGTCTGTAAGAACTGCAACAGCGTGTAAGGGAGATGGCAGAGTTCAGGATGTAGAAAGGCGAACTGCAGGACTCTCTGGTTGTGACACATGGCATTTCCTGGGGTGCTGACTCCAAGCAAGCCACTTATGAAAGCAGATGTCAGTCTAATTGACTGGAATAACTGGGTTTTTTTCTTCTCAGGGCAAATTTTCTACAGTTAAAAGCAGGAGGAGTTTTCCTACATGCTTCCTGACACCTTCTCATTCAATAAAGCTGCTCTGACAAAACAGCTGACACCTCTAAAAGCAGCCAGCTGTGATACAACGTGGTCGCAGGAGAAGAAGAAAAAGGAGGAAAGGGAGAAACACCCTCTCTTTATTCTATCACTGCCAGTGCTGGTCAAAGCAAAGCGCTCTTCTTCAGTCATTCTTCCTAATTCAATCAGTGCGGCACAGTGCTACTGAGCTGTACACAGGTGGCAACAGGGAGAGTGGAGTGCTTGCATTTGTCTTGCCTTGGACAGAAACCTTCTGTGAAGAACGCATCCCCGTCTGCCAGACAGCAAGGAGAAAGCAGACCTCACTGTCCATCCCACCACAGCTGCCCACATCTGTGCTGATTTATGCAGGGCTTGTGGGAGCTGTATCCTCTTGGTGATTTTACAGCTTTTGGTGCTGTGTTTTTAGTGTGCATAAGCAGGTAAGTCCATACGGAATGGGTCAATGCAATGTTAGCTGTGCCGTGCTGGCACCGTGAGTGATCGTAGCTGATGTAGGGGCTGTTTGCTGACACGGGTGAGCATAGGTTCGGAAATAAAGAGCTAATGTGAAATGGGAATGTTAGCTGAAGATATCAATTCATCAAAGCGTATACACTGGAGGCGAGATGAAAATATTGAATCATTCTCCTTGGGATTACTTTTGAAGTCCGTTGCTCTATAATTTTGTTCCATTTTCAGCTTTGCAGAAAAGGACCTGGCAGCTGTGGAGGATGAGTTGAACAACAGTCAGCAGGGTGCTCTTGCAGCAAAGGTGGTCAAACACATTCTGGGCTGTATTAACAAATTTGTAGCCAGCAGGACCAGAGAAAAGATTAATTGTCTGTCTCTGGCACTCATGAGGTTTTGTCTGAAGTGCCGTGTCCAGTTTTGGACAAGAAGGAGTTGACCAGCTGGAACTCATCTGCCTGAGGGCCACCGAGCCTGATTGAGAGCTGGAGAGCATGATACATGAGGAGAGGCTGAGGGAGGTGGGTTTGTTCAGTCCAGAGAAGAAAAGGCTTGGTGGGACATCAAATTGCTGTCTTCACCTGTCTCGTGGCATGATTTTAGGATGCTCAATATGCAGTTCTCTGGTTATCAGAGCTGTCTACATTTGCAGAACCTGTGCTCCTGTCACACAGTGGCCACTTGTAGGAACTGAGACACGTTAATCACACTTTAGGTTTGAGGCAAAACCGAGAGGGAAAGAACAGCCATTACCACTGCCAAACAGTGTGTAGGATATTGCTACTGGGAAGTTACAGCATTGCACCTCCAGATGGATCCTGGCAATCTATCTTAACCTGCAAGGAAGATGAATACGTGATTTCAGTCCCACTATGTCAGGGACAAGAAGCAGTGACTTTTTTCACTACCGTATCCAGCCATTTCAGGACAATTCAGTTAATATTTATGTCCGGAGATTTCGTACATCATTCATCATCTCCTGTTCCTATTCTCAAGCTGGGCTGACTGATTTGAAACTGTACTGAGTGGAGGCACTTGGGATGAAGTGGTATGAGTTCCTATTGTGCAGTTGTCCTTCCTTCACCCGTTCTTGAGGAAGTTTTCCACTTAGAAGGGACGGAAGAGCCATGGCATAGCCACGAGCAGAAACCCAGAGGAACCCAGGACAGACATCCCAGCTGGTGAGTCCCTGTGGCTCAGCGGAGCACCGTGTAAATCTGCCAGCCTGGGTTGCGAGGCTTCCTGGCAGGTCTGTCCAGCTGAGGCAGAGCACACACTGGCGTAGCTGACCCTGCTTCTGGTTGCAGTGATGGCTCCCGCAGAGCTAACTGAAGCATCTCTGCATGCCGCTTCTGGGGTTTACCCACTGTGGTTACCAGCTTGGGTGAGTCTGTACTCATTGTACACACGAGTCAAACCGCTGGTTCATAGAAGGATTGAATGAAACCTCTTGAAAAATATAACCAAATGTTGAACAATAGTCACTGAGTAGTAACAGATGTGACTAGACCAGTCAAGTGTTCTTGAGGCCTTGCCTTGGCACGCAGCCGCTTTTGGACTAGAATATGGCTAAACACAGTCCTGCATTTTTATGTTCTGTGTCACGGGAATGTGTTATATGCTCTGTAGAGAACAGGATAAATGCTTATTACAAATATGTTATAAATTCTAAGCTGATAAGAGAAACTTGATTTTGAAAATATGCTACAATGCTTTTTGGCACAATTCAGCTACATTTTGTTTACAGTAATCTTCAGTAGAATGGTTGCATGCTCGCATCGTGATACTGTACTTACTAAACAGTGTGCCTTGAGGTTATAGTTGTGTATTTTTATTTGTGTGGGCACATTTTAGAAAGCAGGAGACCAAAGGTATCGTCTCAGGAGGTACCCTTAGGCACTCTGCTGAAGTACACTGCCTGCTGGGACAAAGCTTTTTTGGAAATAGGAATTCTACAGACACAGTGGGAAGGTTTCCTTTCAGTTAAGTCCTTTGTGCAGCAGTAGATTGCAAGAAAATTCAAGGAACGTGGACATTAAGCTTGGCCCTGTGAGGGCAAACATTATTCTGAAGAGATTCATACCTTACATGTATACCTTTGTGTGCACATGTAAAACAGGAGGCAGTGATACAGTCACCTTTTCTCACATGTTCAGTGCTAGGAACTTTAGATGGCTGTTAAATGCTCAGTGAAGATTACTGACTTTACAGGGCAGTAAATTAAAAAAAAAAAAAAATCACTGATGTCCAGAATTCATCAGTCATTTCTAAACCAGTTTTCATCTGGCAAAAGAATGTGCAATGTGAGGACGGCAGCCTGCACTCTCCTAATCTTGCTGTTTGTCCAGTGATGCAAGTGGCAGAGCTGTATCTCTAACACAAATAAAACGAGATTAGTATCTAGAGGGCTTTGTCAATTGACAAATACTTGGAAAGACAGTAAGTACTAAGTTACCGGTATGTTGTTGGCTCGTTATGTCTCAAGTCCCTATTAGGAAAAGAGATTGGTAATAGGGACATTTTCTACCTCACTCAGAGGTCTATGCCAGAGGTGTAAAGGACACAGGAAGAGCAGTAAGAGACATTTGCTCTGTAAGAAATAGCAGAAGACCAAGCACATGCCCATGTCTCATTTAGACTTCAACTGCTGTGGACTACAAAGATGTTGAGAATGCAAGAGGGAATGGTTTGGCTGTTCTGGGCCACAGATCTTCTCCCTGGGAGTGATGAAGAGGTTACTGAAAAGCAGAGCTGTTCTGATAGACTTATTCTCGTTGTTGACATGTCATCTGACACAGTGCTTGGAAACCCGGGATGCTCAAAAATGAAACCAGCTCAAAGTAGAAGGCACCATATTCCTAATTTCTTTACTGGGCGTGGGTAAAGCTAAATCATGAAATCCAGTTAGCACTTTTTTTGGTAGGAAATAAGAAGTAGGAAAAGATAAATACTTCAGCTCACTTTTTAAATTTTGGAAAAAATAGAGTAATTCAATGGGTTAGTGGAACATCTCTCTGAAAACACGATTATAGAACACTAGAGAAAACATCAATATTGTGTAACTTAAGTTTATCTCATTAACGCCAGAAATGTTTTCATAATGCTCGTATGTAATGATTTCCTGGTTTATCACTTGTATTTTAAACAAACTCCTGCATTTAAAACATGTAATTACCAGCTTCAAAATCCATACTATTATTTTTTTAATAAGTAGGGCACTTAAAGCCCCTTATGTAAAGAACAGACAAGAAGTCAGTTGTTCACCTTACTCCCAGGCATCTCATTTCTGGGCAGATTATTTTACGTGTTTTATAAAGCTGACTGTAAGAAAATGTTTGCACTTTGACAGGGCCGGTATGTCACTACTATTAATGCCATTTCTGGCTACAACATCTGTAGTATACAGTTTCATGCTAAGCTATTTTTTCACTCTCCTGCAAATCTCCACCTTGTACCCTGGGGTGATACCATGAATATAACTGAAGGCTCCAACTACCAAGCAGGTGTGGTAGGTTGGAGAAATCACTGCAATGCCTGGCAATGCTGCTTGTCATTCAGATTAAAATGGTGCATAGGTACGTTTTCACAGAGGGCCCTTTTTACACAATAAAAAAAGAGCTCAGTGCTTGACATAATTGTATTAGATATTAGAAAGCTGACATGACTATTTTGCTAGGTGCAAACATCTGTCATCTCCCGCAGATTTTGTGCTTGAAAAGTAATTCTTGTCTCCCTTTTTAGAGACCATCAGGCTGAGCAATTTTTAGTCACCCAGTAACTGCACAACTTTTGGCATTTATCTAATGGGCAAGATTGGACTGTTACAGCTTGATGCTGTTATACTGATTTTCTGAAAATGTATTTATTAATGTTATTAAAAAGACAGAAATGCCTATATGGCTGTAGGCACCCCAGCAAGTTTTTAACAATGCAACGGCCATAGTGAAATCCAAAAGGTGGTAGATACCAAGCTAGCAAGTTAGTTTTCTAGGGTCAGATCAGGCAGCTGGATGCTGTGTCATGTCCTTTGGGAGTTGTGGAAAGCCCCTCCAAAGCCCTGTAGAAGAGAGGCAGATCCTAGCTGTCTTGCGACAGCTCGCTCGGTGCATCACCAAATCTAGACAGTTTCAGATTCGGAGGGCAGCAGACTTGGATGTCTCAGAGACCTCACAGTAAACAGTCTTGGACCCTAGGCTGGGGGGAAATATCAGAGGAGCTCTTCTGTGCCCACAGCAGTGGAAAGAGACGGCTCCTCACAGGCTGTCCCACCCCGCAGAGGCTCGGATGACTGAAACTCTTGCCAAAGCCAAGGCAGCAGCCACATCCTTGCAGATCCCGCAGTGCTGTTGTCCGATGCTTGCTATAAGCTGTCCTAATCACTGATGTTATATGGTATTAGTTCCTTAAACATTTTAAGATATGACACTTCTATAGAATTGTTTTTCTTTCCCTGTTTCGTATTTTGTTCTCTAACGTGAAAAAAACGCATCTTTTTGTTTCATTGGACTCAAGTTAGGCTCTTGCTGTTTGTGTATTTTTGTGTGGGGTATTTCTTCCACCTAGAGATGAATATCTTCTCTTTGTTGCTAGGACTTTCCAGGCTGATCTACCTTCAGGAAACTTGAGCTGTCCTGAGTGAGTGCCAGAAAATGTCCTTTAATTTCATGGGTCATTTACGCTTCTGTTCAGGCGTGACATGATCCAATACCCATCATGTCAGAGGCTGACCTTGCCCATCAGAAAATATACAAGTGAAAAATGTTTAATCCTTCTTGCAGCCAGAGACACAGAGACCTGAGGGAAAGACTGGCTCCGGCAGCGCTGTATTTGCTGCACACTGCGGATACATCCTGCGCACGGGCTGAGCTGCCAGCTGTGCTCAGTTACGTTACCCGGAGCCATGCATGCCAGTTGTGAAACTGCTCTCAGAGCACTTTGGTAGAAATTTAGTTTATACAAAGTCAACGCTTCCCAAAAAGGAGTTTAATTTCAGGCTGATTCAACAAAGCCTGCCCAGAAAAAGATGTTTAATTTCCGTGGGAACTGTTGGGGTCTCTGGATATCTATAAATGCACTTATTCGGATACTTTAGAGCACAGGAATGTGTCAGACTGCATGGAGATGCTGAAACTCCTGAGTAAGCACTGGCTTGCGCTGATGCGGACAAGCAGGGCCCCGTGGGGCCACACAGAAATGGGCTCGGGCCCCAAAGCAGCCCGACCCACAGTTGCAATAAGTATCACGCCTCAGCGAGCAGTTACCCTGCTCGGCAATTTGGAGGTAGCTCGCACAGAGCCAGCCTCAGCATCTGCGTTGTGACTGCCCAGATCCTTTACATCGCCTCTGGCCCTTCAGCAGATCTGCGCTTGTCTGTCTGTTCCACCTCATCCGCTCCTGTCCCACCATGGGAATTCTCTGCTGCCTTCAGTCCCTTAAGCATTCCCGTGGGACTTAAAAAGAGATGCTCTATTAGCCTTTGATCCCAGGTAATTTTCACCAGGTGTAATTACAGCCTGCCTTCTCTCCATTCCCCCTGAAATTTCGCTTTGAAATTGTCTGTCGCGGCTTCCTATTAGAAAAGCCATTTCACTTCACTTGTGGTGATTGCACTTCAGGAGTGGGTAAAGTGATTTCTAAATGCAGCTGGAAAATGCTTTCAGCTGAGGGTTACTCTGGCTTTTTTTTTTTTTTTTCCAGGCAGAATGCAGTAAAATTGTTAGTCAACAAAGGATATGGAAATTGAAGCTTTACGTGTACACATCGGAGAGGTGCCTGGCTGATGAAGGAAAAGGTAAAATAATTCCTTCTTCTTTGAAAGCTGACCTTTCCTCCGGCAAGGTAAATCCAATTACAATAACTGCACCGATTTCATTGCAGTACCACTGGGAGCACTCTAAATCCGTAAAATAAATTACCATAAACACAAAGCACACGATAGGTATATGGGAAACTGTTCCAAGTCCTTTCTGTGCAGTATGAATATGTTATTTATCAAAGCTGTGAGTGAAGGCTCACAAGTGAGGGATGAATGTTTTTAGCTACATATGACTCGTGATAGTAAAAGAATAAACGTTGCTGCTTACTGCTAGGAGGGTGTCTATTTGCAGAAGGCTTAGTAAAAGAATTACTACTCCCTGTCCATCATTGAGATTAATTCAGATCTTATTACACAAGCTTTGTGGAAACATATTTTCTATATTTCTGTCATCTGCAGTTGCGCTAGTTTTGGATTGAATGTTGCAATTGAAAAATTTTAATTTCTTCCTGACAAACTGATTATAAAACTCTTGATAGACAAGATTGTACAACATGTGCAAAGATGTTTAAGTACATTGGATGGTAGCAAATGAGTAATAACAAAAAATGAGTATGTATGAAAAAAACAGATAAATGACTGTGTCTTGCAAGTCGAATGTTATGATTATCTCTTAATAAGACACTACATAGAAGGTGATTTTACCTTTAAGCTGTTAAAAATGCATTTATTGATTCTTAAGTCTACCTTTAGGCAAGGCTTGAATTTTGACTGCTGTCACTGGGTGAATGTATAATTAATGCAATATGCAATTATGGTATTGTCCGATTAATTCTTATAATTCATTTAGGAAGCCTGTTATTGATACTAGTTACCTAGATAATGGCTGAGATTGTTACAAATACTTGTTACTAAACCTTAAAATCATTCATAATCAAGTGAAGAAATTATACTATTTTATCTCCTCTAATGACATTGGTAATGGATTCTGTGGGAATATTAACCAACAAAACTGGACATTTAATGAGTCTATTCAGGACTAGTTAAATCACATATGAAATGTCAGCTTTTGGATTAATTTATCAGAGGGAATAGAAAGTCACTTCTTTCTAAACCTTTCATTTCCCCTTCATTTCCACTGACTATGACCAAATGCAGAATTCAAGTTAGTGGAGTTAATTTCCATGTGTGTACTGAACGTAGCTCCTGTCGACACTATTCAAGTCTCCTAGGAGGAGAGGAGGAGCTGGCATAAGCTAATTAGAAATGCTTGTTATGTAGTGTATGTAGAAATGCTATGTTACCCATACTTCCCACATGCGCACAGCACTGGTCAGCCAGCCTCCCGCTAAGCAGACCTGTCAGGCTCCCGTCAGGCAGCAAGTGCATACTGAACAGCACCTTTTAGCTCAATACAATTCATACCGCACATCCTTAACTCGCTCTCTGACTTAGTAAAGGTATCAGACTTACTGGCTAGAAAATCTTTCTTATTGCAAGTTTCTTAAAGATCAGGCCACTTTGACAGTAAAGCAGAGCTGGTGCTGAGAGAAAGAACCTCGCCCTACTTCAAAACACTAGTCTCTAAGAAAAGGGGAAAAAATCCCTCTACTTCAGTGTTTTTATCCACTGATCCAAAATTGCCAAGTACATTTTAATTGTATATATTTTTCTATGAAATGTAAGAACTGAGCTGAATTCCTCACTTCATGTCAGCTATGGGAAGGGAGTGGAATTATTGTAACCACTGAATAAATCAGTGTACTTGCCTATACTCATATAGTCCACCCTAAAAGTCTGAGGTGGAGAACTGTCTTTTTTTTTTTTTTTTTTTTTTTACACGGCCTCAGATAATAGCCAGAACATTGCTGGAGTGGCTCCTGCAGGTGAGACAGGTATCTAAATCCTCGTTTCAGAGTCCCAAAGCAGCCTGGCAGGAGCCCAATTTCTGCAGGCTTGCACGTGCCATTGGCTGAAGGAGATGCTTCAGGGACAGAGATGCAGGGTGTAGGTGTGCCTCAGCCTGTGTTGCTACCTTCGAATTAAAAAATGTTAAACCCCTCAGAGAAGGAGCGGTTATGCTTGCCCAGATGAATCTCTTCGTGTATGGTAACTCAGCTGGCAACAGACATGTTAATAATACAACCAGACAGGCCACAATCTTAATGTCCCAGCAAAAGCCATCGAGGCTTCCACCCACCAAACCCCTTTCCCAAAACCAGCATCTGTTATCCACACTGTTTGGCACTGTGTGTTGAAAGGGGGAAAGGCAAGAGGGGTGATGCAGGATGGTCAATAAAAACCTATTTCATAGAGGAGTCTTGCAGCCTGGCATTTGATTTTGACATTTAGTTTAGGTATCGCATACAGCATTCCTTTATTTTACCTGTGCAGTCCAACAGAACAGGTAGATGTACAATTTTGAATAGGTTGCTTTCATGACAGGAAAATGCAAGCTGGTTTGGTTATATTATCACTGAGTTTTCATTTAGTAATTTCATGCATCTCCTGTCCTCTCTTTTGGTCTTGTTCATCCCTTTTTCTGTATACGTGTCCCAACATTTTGCAGGAGACAGAGAAAGAGCACTAGTTAAGAAAATATTTTACAACTGTGCTTTATTTTCTTTTTCTACTGACATATTCCAAAGTAATGAGCTCTCAGATCTCTCTGGCTAACCTTAATAAATTGTCGTGGTTTAGGCCCAGCCGGTAGCTGGGTGCCACGCGGCCGCTCACTCACCCCTCCCCCAGCGGGATGGGAGAGGAGAAGTATAACAAAAGGCTTGGGTCGAGATAAGGACAGGGGGAGATCACTCACTAATTACCGTCACGGGCAAAACAGACAATGTAGAGAACAGATTCATCTAATTTATTACTAGGTGAAACAGAGTACAGGAATTAGAAAATACAATCAAGTCTTAAAACACCTCCCCCCACCCCTCCCATCTTCTCGGGCTCAACTTCACTCCCGGCTTCAACCTCCTCCCCCCTCAGCGGCACAAGGGGGCAGGGAATGGGGGTTGCGGTCAGTTCCTCACACATTGTCTCTGCCGCTTCTTTGTCCTCAGGGGGAGGACTCCTCTCAACATTCCCCTGCTCCAACATGGATTCTCTCCCACGGGCTACAGTCCTTCACGAACTGCTCCAGCGTAGTCTCTCCCACAGGGTGCAGACCTTCAGGAACAAACTGCTCCAGCGTGGGGTCCCTCCCACAGGGTCACAAGTCCTGCCAGCAAACCTGCCCTGGCGTGGGCTCCCCTCTTCACGGGTCCATCGGTCCGGCCAGGAACTTGCTCCAGCGTGGGCTTCCCACGGGCCACAGCCTCCTTCAGGTGCCTCCACCTGCTCCGGCGTGGGGTGCTCCACGGGCTGCAGGTGGAATCTCTACACCCCCTCATCCTTCCTCCATGGGCTGCAGGGGACAGCCTGCTTCACCATGGTCTTCACCAGGGGCTGCAGGGGGATCTCTGCTCCGGCGCCTGGAGCACCTCCTGCCCCTCCTTCCTCACTGACCTTGGTGTCTGCAGAGCTTCTTACCTCTTCTCACTCCTCTCTCCGGTTGCAAAAAGTTTCTCTGACTCTTTTGTTTTCCTTCTTAAATATGTTATCACAGAGGCGCTGATTGGCTTGGCCTTGGCCAGGGGCGGATCCATCTTGGAGCCGGCTGGCATTGGCTCTATTAGACACAGGAGAAGCTTCTAGCAACTTCTCACAGAAGCCACCCCTGTAGCCCCTCCCGCTACCAAAACCTTGCCACACAAAACCCAACACATAAATAAATAATGAAAATAATTTAGGTCATGAAAAATGTCCCGTGCCAGTCGTGTCTGAATAAAGAAGTTTATATTGAATTCCACCTGAATTTATATGGCCTGGGATTAGAAGTACAGGCTTCATCGGACCAAATGTGCCGTGGTGACGGGCACTCAACAGGTGGGTGGCCTTTTGGTCACAGCCTGTCTGAGGATGAGGGCCAAGACATTTGCTGCCTCTGTCTTGCTGAAGATGAGGGAGCCCATCCTGACTGCCCAGCAGGACTCATGCTTGGCAGGTCAGCGGGAAACACTCCTGCTCCAACCCAAGTGATTGCAAAATAAATGGTCCAGGCTAATGTAGAGGACAGTTGACTCTATTTCGTTTGTAAAGCTTTTGTCTTTGAACTCCCTAATTAAAAGAAAAGGATTTAATATATCAATGCAAGGGCAGATACATGTTAACATTTCAAAAGGCAATTAAGGGAGCTATCAAGGGGAAGATATTTTAACTGAAACATGTGGAGGTAATGTATCATTGGAATAATGGTTCTGCTAAATATTAGGAATTATTTCTTCAGGAGTAAGAGATAATTGGAGCAGCACATACACATTACCTAGTGCACAGAGAAAGTCAATTAGCTGATTGCCAGCCTGCTAACAGAATCAATGTTATCTTATTCATACATTTGCTGCTTGATTAACATTCAGGGGGAAGAAAATGGAAATGATACCATAAAATCCCCAGTTTGCATTCGGGTATAGCAACTTCTGTGCCTCAAAATCTGTATGTATCAGCCATCCATGCTAAACAAGTCTTGTCAGTGCTCCTCAGGAGCCAAATGCTTTGGGGTTTTATTTCTGCTATAAATCTGTAGAGGAAACATCATTAAAACTAGCTATTTGTGTAGTCATTTATTACTCTGAACCTGATAGATTGCTCAGCACAATCATAGCTTATTTGGACACATTTGGTATCACTTATCACATGGTCTTTGGCTTCTTAAGCAAAACCAACAAATTAACATTTAAAATTTCAATATTGCAATGGAGACATTAATGTTCCTGTCTCTAAGGAGCTTCCTAATAGAGTCAGCTCCACAGAATACAAGAAGCTGGTGGGAAAGGCTGCGACATGGATGTAGGAGGTGTGAGGTACTCTGGGGTAACAACTCTTGTATACATGTCCATCCTATGGTAAAGAAAAGCTTGCTCTTCAGGGAGAATGGGGGATTTATTAAACACTTAGCATGGGGCAAGAGTATGCATGCGCACAGTTGCCATACAGAGCTAGTTAATACACTGTAAATCCACAGTCTAATTTTACTTCATGGTAGCTGAATGTTACCACACTCACATGCATAATCTTACCCTCCGGGCAGAATTCACCTTGCACATGAACCGATAAATTCCACTGAGTTTGGCTGTCCAGATCTGGTGAACAGTATTAGCACCTCCTGGTTCTCCTCATTTTCTTCATCGCTGGTAGAGGAGACAGTTCTTCAGCCTCTTCTGTGCCAGCTGTGGTGGAGTGCTGCGACCGGGCAGGTGTTCAGGTGAGGCAGAGCCAAAGCAAGGTGCTGCACAGCCAATATAGGATCTGTAGCTGTCGTGAGGATGTGTCGCGGATGGAGTGGTGCACTTCACTCGTAAGAGAGAAGCAACAATATACTTTAGTCATATAAAACAATGAATTAACAAAGTTCAACCGTAAATGCGACAGTAGTTTAACAAGATTCAATGGCAAGGTACACTGGGTTATTTACTGCACAGGGGACAGGGTCAGACAAAACCATCAGAGAGGCCCTCCTGTTAAGTCATGAGGTTCAGAAAGGACCCCCTTGCTTTCTAAACTTCTTGGAGAGGAGCGTAGGTGCGGCTGGATCCAGTCCTAGTCCCAGACTTGATCAACGGTTTATGTCTAAAGGATTTTATATATGCACAATCAATCCTTTATATCACTTAGCTGAGATTTCAAAGTTTAGCATGCTATTAGTCACTTACCGAGAATCCGTTGTGGCAAGGAATCTCTCAACCTTGAGGAGTAACCTTGAGAGGTGTCTCTACTCCAGGGGAGATCCTGGTGTGCAGCCTGCTGCCGTGCAGGAGAGCTCAAAGGGCTCCTGGGCTGCACACTATTTATGGGGTAAGATGATTGACTCATGGTCATATTTACCTACCGACTGCAGGTGTTAGTTTCTTCCAAATTTGGCTTGAGTCAGACTTTGACCAGCTCTGTGGTCAGGAAGGCGTGTTGCCATAAATTAGCCCTTGGCTATTGCGTTGTTATCTGTCTCCCCCCGAATCCAGTTTGAGCTGGATGCATCCATCACGACCAGACGCATCCATCACGACCACCGCTGGCGGTTATCGCTTGAGCAGGGTTACGGGAAAAGGTCAGGTTGGGGGGGAGCACGCTCACAGGATGGCTGGGGGAGGGACAATACGGGAGAAGAGCGTTTAACAACGGCATCAGCTTTGGCATTTTGGCTTGGAGAAGTAGTGTAGTTCTGGAGGACGGTCCCTGATGGACCTGCCAGCTGCACGCTGGTTCATTTTGCAGAGTGGATCTGTTGTGAATGCAGGTTCTCCAGGAGAAAACAGCCCTGGAGGCTCCACTTGATGTACAAACCAGCCCCTGACAGAGAAATGAGGGTCCAGACACGTGACAGGTCTCATGCACACCTGGCAGGAATGTTTAGTCCAGGGTAGCACGCTAAATGTCCCCTGAATTTAAACTCCCAGGCTGGAGTAAACCCCATATACTGGAGTAATGAGGAATGAGGAAATCGGCACCGACTGCTTCAATTTACTGACCTGCTCCTGTGACACCATGTTACTGGCTAATGAAGAAATAGTCAGTGAAAGCTCGGCACGGTGTCGGTAAGAATTGGCTTTAGACGGGTAGTTTTTATTTGCAGAGAGGTATATGGCAGGGGAAGAGGGCAGAATTTCAGAGGAGGCCTCAGCAGGCAGGGACGTCGCAGACTGTGGACGTTGGGTGAAGGGCAGCAGAAATAAGTTAGCGACCTGCCCAATAAAGGGTAAGCACTGGCTGCGTGGCCTCGGGCTGTGGCTGGCTTCCCAGAGGATGCCTGTTGCCTTCGGTGGCTCTGGGTCCCGACTCGCCCGCTTCCTGCTCACCGCCTGCTCTCTTGCACAAGCCAGCAGGTCCAGCAGTCTCTCCCGTGGCCCCGCGCATTGCACGGCCCAGGCAGCAGATCCGTGGGCTTTCATTTCTCGGTGGGCAATGTTTTGGCCTGCAGAAACAAAAAAGTGGGCAGCCCTCCAGAACAGAGGGTGCGTTTTAATGACTAAAAAGTTGAGGCTGCTCAGTGCTTGCCCAGGAGCCCTCCAAGCAGGGGCAGCTCTAAGCCCAGGCAAAGAGGCAAAGCTGCCTGTGCAGGAGCAGTACAAGGCTGTGGGCTTGCTGGCTTCTTGGCTGGAGCCGCCGTTGTGTTACTGGTCTCTGACAGCAGCTCCCAACTGTTACTGCTGCCCAAGCACTAGGTAGTAGCATGTAATAAATTAGCAAGTTATCTCATCAGAAGTCTCCTGCCTTGATTTTGCACATGAAACCTGTCATCAAGTATCTTGCAATTTATTGTTAGCCCAAACAAGAAACATTTTAAAAAAACCCTAGTGATTTACACTAATCTTAATTCACTACACAACTTACAAAACTAAATTATATGACTTAAAACTTGCAGAAATTAGATAATCTTTCATGGATTTTGGTTTCAATGCTTAGGGTAAAAATCAAAAAGCAAATTCCCATTCGCAGTGAAAATGACATTTCTATTTTAATATGTATTTGCTGAGGAAGTCAGTACAATATAAACCCATAAAGTTTTAATTGTAACTGAGTAAAGCCCAGGGCCAGAACCTCCAGAGGAGATGCTTGGTCTGCTGAGAAAAAGAGGAGTGTGCCTGCAGAGGACATTTCATTTGCCAGCCCACATTTCCTCTGGCGTTTCCCAGAGATTCAGTGTAACATAAACCTGCATTTAGATGGTAAAAGGGAAAATAAGGAAATGAAATAGCTCTTGTTTTATGTCCAAGTGCCTCTTTCCAAGACTTTGCTCTTGAATCTGCCCTGGGTTCCTATCCTGTGGTTACTTTGATATGAGACTTTGTTTAAACAAAAGGACTTATGGCAGGAGACCAGGCCTCCTCCGCACTTGAGTAGAAACTGATGATTTAGAGCAAATTAGGTAGTGGCAGACCAAGCCAGCAACTCTTATAAGTAAAGACAGGCTTGCAGAGAAATACTTTGCTGCTGTGGGACATTCTGACAAATCTGTGGGAAAGAGTTAAACAGACTTTTGCAAAGATCCTGGAATACAGAAGGGAAAAATACATATCTGCATGTGTATTTTATTGCTGGCTTTTCCCAGGTTGATGGTCTCTTTCCACCACAGAGGGTCCCTTGATTTCACGTGGTCTGAGAGGAGTTTCCAGGAGAGCAGCCAGGCTGCTAGGGAGCGTGGAGTCAGGGGTCCGCGTGATGGAGAGACCTGAGGTGTGTTGAATGCTGTCCCTTTACAGGCACCGCCTGCCGAGCTGAAAGGTTGTATGCACTGTCCCAGCTCTCTCAGCTTTTCCTCATAGGAGAGATGCCTCAGTACCTCCATCATCTTTGTGGCCCCTCACTCAATGTCTTCTTCCCAGGCGTTAAAATATTCTCTGCCACTGCCTTGGAGTCATTCTCATATTTAAAGCTTCTCCTAGAAGCTCCTTTGACTCTTCTGCCGCTCTTCTTGTCATCTGAAGCATCCCTTTGCTCTGCTGGGATACCTGGTTCCTCAGGCTCTCAGCTCTGCTGTTTTGAACTATTTCTTACTTATATCTAGTATGAATCTACCCTCTCTTAGTTTAAAACCATTACCCCTTGTCCCATCACTACAGGCCCTATTAAAATTCTGTCTCCACCTTTCTTACAAGCCCTCTTTAAGTATTGAAAGGCTGCAATAAGGTCTCCTCGGAGTCTTCTCTTCTCCAGGCTATTAATTTCTTCTGTACTTCTATTCACTCCTTTACATTGTTTAGGCCTTTCCAAAACCAGGATCAATCTGTCAATGTGAAGTCCGCAGGACTGTACATAGAGGACAAATAGTACAGAGTTTTCTTAGCCCCCATTCTGGCACATCCTTTTTCCAAGTTTGCGTGGATGAACACATCCATCACTTTGCAAACGAAGTTCCCAAACTGCTCACAGAAGCTCCTTCCCTCAGCAACAAAACGTACCCATCTGTCTCCTCTGCTGTGCGCCCCAGGGGCTGGGCACAGGCTTGCTATCCCAGAGCAATAACTGCAGAAAACTGCCGTGGCTTTACTGACATAGTATAAAAGCTCTAAGACCCAAAACTGGTATAATCTTTTAAGCATGTAGTTTTTCTTTACAGGCAGGCATCTGCAGTGGAGGATATGGGTGGTTTCTGCCTCATTTCATGCAAGACATCAAGTTTTGTTTGTGAATCGTGCATTCCTCTTCCAGGGATTTATTGTATTCTGTGCACTCCCTGGATATGTTTTTGGAAAGCTGGACTGGTGAATGCTATGAGCCCTGAGATTATAAAGGAAAATTATTTCTAGTTAACCAAAAGAGTCAGTAAACTTTGCTCTCGAGCCCAGCAGGAGGCCCAACAACTTCTTTCAGCTTAAGCTGGCTCTGACTCCAGGCAAATTCATTCTGTGAACAAATAGCAAGTCAGTAAAGCATTAAGTCAGAGGCATCAATAACCACTGAGGACAACAGGATTGCCAGGCCAGCATTTCCTTGAATCTGACCGGCAGAGCCGTGAGATCCTTATTGGTGTGGCAGTTATCCATAAATTTTTTTGTTTGTAAAAACAGCTAAGAAATGCTTTAAAACTGTTCAGAGAATAGCAAAAGCTGAAAAATTCTTGCCTGTAAATAATGTACATAGAATGCTTTCCCATTATTTACAGTGTGTTTAGAGACAGAGTGGAATATTCCTCATGCAAAGCCATAAAATATTGGAAGGTGTCTGAAAAATAATTGTCCTGTTTAAAACTCCCAGTGTGCTCTGTGACTTGTATTTTAGCAGAATTATTTTAATCAGAAAACCCATTGTTTCTTTAAAGCAAAACATTCCTTGATCAATATTCCACAATGTTTCTGGGAGAATTAAAAAAAAAAAAAAAGCAAGCTATGAGAAGAATTCAGAGAGCTTTCCTGCAGCACCCAAACCCAGCTTCACTTGCTTCTGCTGGCAGGTAGGGCAGTGCCCTACCTATGGCATATTCTCAGCTCTAGTTTAGATAGCTTAGACACGGCCTGAGTAGCTTTGGGACAAATTGTTCACTTTCCTGTGCTTCAGTGTCTGCATCTGTAAGCTGGGGACAACGATGATGAGTGCTTCTAGAGCTTGTTGAACCTTCTGACTGAAAGGTTAAAGCTGGCTTTTCACTGTTCCTGTTAATACTCTTGTATGACTATGATTGAAGGGAAGAATTTTCCCTTACACAGTGCTAGGTCAAGGGTGTTTAAGGCTGTCTTCGGTTTTCACTGAGTCAGTGGCTCTAGGAGCCTGGGCTCACGGTCTCAGACTTAGCTTTTCATTAGTCCTCCTTTTGATGCAAGCCAGAAAGGGCAGTGACAAGCTTTCTCAAAGCTAGAGATGAAATACCCTCAGTGCAGCATCCTTCTCTTGCAGACACAGAGCCTGTGAGCACTATCCCCGCGGTGCTTTTAACTGGCAGATAACCTGGAGGCTGGTAACCAGGGACAAGCGAGAGGAACTTCAACTCTGCTTTGCCTGCCTCGGGATCCAACCCTGGCTTTGGGAGCCAGCTCTGGAGATACAAAGGATGTGCAAAATAGCTGTCAGCTATACTGCCTGCACCCCCAGCACAGAGATAAATTCTGTGTTTTGGTGCCAAGGAGCACGGAACAGAGCTCCCAAGATCAGGGCCTGACTCAGTCAATATCAAAATATAAACTATGCAGCACTCCTAACTCTGCACGGAACAGAGCGTCCTCACCAGCACGCCCCAGCATCAGAAAATCCCAGTGAAGTCAGAGAGATGCATAGCGTTGCTAGGCTGGGCCTAATGAATGATAATGGCAAATGAAGAGAAAAGAAATGACTAAGTACAATTCATTTACAAAGCAAAGTAGAGAAGATGAACATTTCTATGCAACAGATACATATTTACATTATATATATAGAATTTGTAGGTATACAGTAGGTGTACTACATATGTACCTATATATAAATATCCGTGTGTGTGTATGTGCACATTTACTCAGTACAGCTAAATGTTAGTAACATCAATACTAAAAAGCATTATTGCACTAAAAAAATCCCAACAGAAGCACTTCTCTAGCTGGGTGTGAGACAGAAATGGCTGATCTGCTTGGTTTGGTCAGCCTAAATAGAGCTCAGAAGATACTTCTGACACACTTGACTTTCCTGTTTGGTTGTCAAACGTACTCTGAATAAGAGTACCCTGAAGGAAGGGGGTTCTGTGCTCTCAACATGCGGTCCTTTTCCCAGAGAAGTAAATGGGAAAGCAACCTTGGAGAATATGAGTCATCTGATCTGTGAAGCTGAAACCATGAGGCAGAGACTAGGCAGATGGAGACACTAATGTGAGTCACACTAAAGAGGCATTTAAAAATGAGAATGTGTCTCATCTTTCTCATCTTTGGTCATTCAGTTTAGGTAAGTTTCTCAGTGAGTAGGGCACTAACATCTTCCTTTCAGTTCAGCAAGACAGTGCTTGCTATGTGCCTTCATCAGTGCTATCTATCCACCCCACAGCAGCTGAGACTAAGCTGCACTCGCTCTCTACTTGCTTGGTCAGTGAAATACCATGTCTGGGCCACCACCCTGCCCTTAGCAAGTAGTTAGTGTGTTAGCACCCACAGCTGGGTGCCCGTATCTGCAGCCTCCGGCTTGTGAAATAGGATGGTGCAACAGTCCTGCAACACAACAAGTGAAGATGAGTAAAGCGGCTGTTCTCTCACTCCACCTTGTCCTGAGGATGAGGAAAGCTGTATGTTTTTCTTTAACTTGGTCCAGTCAAGTCTGCTGTTGCTTTCTACAAGGGCACCAGCAGATCCTAAATCAGTAGAAACCAGAGATATCACAGGGAATGACAGTGTGTCCACACAGACTTGAGTCCTGCTCTTGAATGAATAGGGGACATGTGCACCTTAGCGGGCAACCCTTCCTCAGAAACACCACCCTCATTAGATCGGTACCTGCACCCGCCCGAGAACCCAGCCCTGCATTTTCTGCGTGATGAAAATCCCTCTAATTACTGAATGTTGCTATTTTCAATGTACTACACAAAGTTTGGATCCTTAGTTTTTCAGACATGGTCTGCTTTGCCTGATACCGATATATATGAATATTGGCATATCACTGTCGCTCAGGCCAGTATGGTTGATATTTTGCTCAATGTGTGATACCAAGTGGAGAGTGAACAGGCAACCCCAAAGATTTCCTCATGCATTTATAACATTGTCAGCTGAGCTGCTGCAACCCTGAGGAAATTCACCGTGCTGCCTTCTGGCAGGTGAAAGTACAGTGACGTAAGGGAGTTGCAGCTCTTTAACTCTGGCCTCAGGGTCCTATTCTTTCACTCTGCTTTTATTAACAGGTTCCTGATTTTCTTAAGGCAATTTTCCATCTTTTTTTCTAATTATTTATTGATGTTTAAGAAGTACTGACCTATAATGGTTTTAATTTGCCCAAAAAAATTAATTCTAACTACAGTACTGGATATTTCAGTGACTGGGATGTAGTGGGGCATTCGGCTCACGTCTGGAGTCTCGATGTGCCGTTGCTTTCAGGTGACTCTGAACGGACGGCAGCTGCCATCAGGCCGGGCAGAGACCCTCCTTGCAGTGCCGTCACAGGTGATGCTCCATGCCATGGCTGCCTCGCTGCAGAAAGCTTCCTCCCGTACCTGGGGCAGAATGAAGCCCTGATGACACAAGTGCAGATTTGTTATGTAAAAAGTCACACCAGTTTACCGGTCACGCAGCCGGTGATACCGAACACCTTGCAGCTTGTGTTTGAGCGAGTTAGTAGAGGGGTGACTAGCCTACGGCCCTGGAGCCACAGGTGGCGTATAAACTGCTCAAATCCCTGCCCATCCCGGCTCTGCCGGCGTGCGGGCTGTGGGGAATGCTGACATGCCCAGGGCTGGAAGGAGACAAGCCAGCAGGAGCCATTGCAGCCAGCATCTCCCAGCTGCCCTGGCCCGAGCTCCATCTGCCTCGTCAGCTCCATGCCGAGACCTTGGGGTGTTACAGCCAGGTCCTTCAGCTGTCCCCAGCGCCCCCTCCCGTCTGCGGCACGTGTCCTCTGCCTTGCTGCCTTTTTGTATTTGCCTGTTCAGGCCAAAAAGGTTGGGCAGAACTGAAGTAACGTAAGGAGAAATGGTGGTTTTATACATCCCGCCCACTGCTTATAATAAAATCCCACCTGTACGTAACTAAGCTAGGAAGTAGTACACATTAAACTATTCAGAATAATAGGTATTTATTTTCAGTGCTATTTTCATTAAATATTGGTTTCATATATCCATGTCTGAGGTAATAAATTAAAAATAAATTCAAGATTTCAGTCCCATATTTGTGCTGCATATTTCTTCTACCATTATACATAATTTTGAAGCAAACACACATAGTCCATAATTCTGAATGCAGCTAGGATATTATTTTAACACAGTCACTTTTTGTTTCACTATAATTTTGCTGAGAATGGTTATTGCATGATACACTTTTAATAGATGTTTTAGTTATACTAGAGTTTTCTATTAAATCACACATACCGTAGTTATAGGAAGATGGGCATGAAGATGTGCTTTGAGCCAAGAAAGGCAAATATTGAATCGGAGTGATAGCACATACTGCAGGATTATTGTCTGCCTGCACTAGAGCCCAGATCCAGCAAAGCCATTTCAGTGTGTGCTTAGCTTTAGACATGTGAGTCGTTCAGTGCCATCCATGGCCTTAAATGTTTGCTGAACCAAGGACCAGGCAAGTCTGCAGACCTAAATTCATAGACTTCTTTAACCGTGTGTTATTTGAAAACAATTTTGCTGGTTTCATCTTTTGTAAGGTATTTTGTAACGACCTTCGTTAAGATTTTTCGTATCAGTGAAGCACCCATGAAAGTTTCTAACCTGGTTCATAAATACACTATGAAAAAATAAGCAGCTACAATGACTCTCTTCTACACATTTTGTTAAAAGCAACACCTGGTTTGAAAAGTTATTAAAGTAATTTTTCCCATGGTAAAATATATTTAAAAAAATAAACTCTTCATTTCATCATCTTCCATCAAACATATAAGCTTGTTAAAGGGCAGTGCATACCTCAGGTATTTTCATTTATAAATGCAAGAGATCAAGTGTATCAATCTTTTTGCACTTAAATGCTGGTGGTAGTAAGGCCCTTTCAGCTAAGTCTCCATCAAGCCCAACATTAGTGAGCTAAAGAAACAAACAAACAAAAATTTTGCTTGCATATAACATTTTCATAATCCTGAATTGAAAAAAACCCTCTCTGCTTAGAAAAAAACTCTTATTTAACTGCTGCCATTAAGAAAGTATACCTCACCTCCATGTTGTTTTAACTTTAATCAGTGATTCTGAATGCAAAGGATTTAAACACTCACTAAAATTACTGTGGCATGCCGTCAGACTCTTAATGTTCGTAAATTGTGCTAATCCCCATTTAAATCAGGAAGCTATAGTTTAGAGCTAGAGCTAATGGTTGTCTTGGCGTTAAAGGTCTAATTCCACCAGATTTTCTTTATTCTAGTTTGCAAATGACTGACAGGGCTCATGATGTGATCCTGAAAAACCGTTTGGCGTTATTACCAAAAGCTGTAGTCTGTGTGAAAACTCTCCATGCTCATGCAGTGAATTGCATCATTGGGAGGACCACGGCCGGCACTGCGGTGGTCTTGGGCCTGGCCAGGAGGGCACAGCTCTGCAGCCCGGCGTCTTCAGTACTCCACCGAGCTCACGATTGCCATTGGTTCATCAAACGTTGCCAACCTTATCTGCTTTGGGGTTGGGATGGAGAGAATTTCCCCAGTGTCAGTCGGGGAGTGAATACCATTGTCCATTATGTTTGAAACGTCCTCCTCGTGATCCTCGTACAGTGTGTTGATGTGCAGCAATGGGTGGGCTGGGTTGCAGTTCAGTGCAGGCGTGGGGTCCGGCTTGACTTGGTTCAAAGTCATACTTGTTGCAGCAGCAGTCGTGGCTATATGGTTGTGGTTACATGTGACAAAAGCCCCAGCAGCAGGCACAGTTCTGCATGTCTCAGATGAGTATAGGATCTCTTTTGCAGGATGAGAGGTGTCTAAAAGAAAACAAAACAGCCAGTTAAAAGACAGGTAGTCTTTCACCCTTCCAGTCCATCAGAGAGGAGTGTTCTGAACCAATAAAAACCACTGGCAGTTTTGGCACTGATTTCAGGAGTGGACCCAAACCCGAATTTTCTTGGGACCCTTTCAGAAATTTTCTTGGGACCCTTTCAGAAATCTAACAGGACTGTTTCAAAACAACAGGATTTTAAGCTCAGGGAAACAGGACAAACAACAAATGGGTTTTGTAAATCTTGCTATTTTTTACGCATGCTCATGCTTCCTTATGTGAATGGTGTTTTCGTAAAATGAACGGAAAACAACTCAAAAGTATCTTTTATTCTCCTCTACAGTCTGGCAGGTGTTTTATAAATGTTATGATTTAATGTTTTGACAAACGTTATGAATGTTGAAATCCACAGCATGGAATACAAAAAGCACTGATATTTTCAATGGGAAAAAATAGTGGTTACACATAGTAAGCCACTTGCCTTTAGAAAGAACTCAGCAATTTGACATTAACTGATGTCTCTTTCCAGAGAAGTCTACCTTACCTGATGGACTGCAGCGTTGGTGTAACTCAAAAGAAAAGCTGAAAGTTTTTAATGGGAATGGGGAGTAACAGAGCCCCAAAACTACAGTAATTATTTTTTGCCCTTAAAATATTCAAGCACTAATTTAGATGAAGGTAATTGAGACCAGAAAACTCCAGTAGTTTTGAGGAGTTGAAATCAGAGCAGGTGACTGGATAAGGAATGCTGTAGAATAGCTCACATGCACATTGGGGAGTTGGAGGGCTCTAAGGAGCATAAGGATTTGGAAGTGACAGAAACTTTTATACCTCAAATCACTTCTTTGCTGGGCAGTGGGGTGACGGTAGCTGTCAGTCTGTCGAGGCCCAGAGGGAGGTCTTAGCTTGTAATGAGATGAGAGCCATTGCTTTAAGTAAGTACAAATCTTTCTGTAACTTCAAGTGCATAGTGCTTCTTTCTTATCTCAGTAGCTTACAAAAATAAACAAGAAGATAGCTATCTGTCTATCAGTCTATCTACTGATCTATCACTTTTCTTTAGCGCTCACGTGGCTTTCCCCATCACTCTAGCACCTAACAATTACTGATATATTTAAAACACTCCTTTGAGGTAAGAAAGGGAGAGGATTTCCAAGACACACACAGGGAACTGAGGCACAGAAAGAGCATAATCTCCTGTGAGGCCACACGAGAAGGGAATGGCAGAATTCCTGAATCCCCGACCAGCACCGACACTTCAGACCATCCATCCTCTCTGGTCCACATGACACGAAGGGCAATTTAAAATGTCTCTTGTGTGAATAACAATATAAATGATCCGAGTTGTGATTTCATAGATGACAAACACATGCCAACCCCTAGGAACTGGTAGTTAAAGAGAATTTTTTCTACAGGCAGCTTTAACTGCCATTAGCACAGTTTCTCACACACTCCTAAGTGGCTGTTACTAGTCATCTACCATGACAGCTTCCATATGACTTGAAAATATGGCAGGTTTGAAATGTGCCAGGTGCTGGTGGAGCAGGAAGGGTATCAAGGAGGCCAAACTCTCCTCATTTCCTTGGCAAGGCACGACCATATTTGTAATTGAGAAAATCTGCTTACATTTGAAAAACTCTCTGCACCAACAGCCTGCAGGCTGTTTTTTACAGCTCTACCTGTAATAATCCTTATCCTCCATATAGCTGCTAAAGAAAGAGAACCCCTATTTCTGAGGCCTGCAAGCCCTAAGATTATTAGCTATCCCAAAATCTAGCAAGGTAGGTCAAACATTTCAGATAAGCTTTGAGTTTCTGAAGATCGCTACGCAAATTATGGTCTATGGAGGTGGTACGGGCATTATGGCATACTGTACCTTTGAGAGAGGAGGTAACGTGTACTACAACATTCTCTTCCTGGTTTAAAAATCCACCCTCTTGGCTTTTTGACGTAGGCATCGAGGGGATGGCTTGAATCTCTGGCTTGGGTTTTTTGCTACTAAGTATATACGGATGAACATCCAAGGAAAAGTGTCGTGTGTGTTTTTTTTCACTGCTTGTGCTTGGGATGGCGTTTGGCTCAGTTTTATGAGCGGACGATTGCTGTGAGGTTTTTGCAGCAGACTCTAACAAAGGAGCTATAAGGCTGTCCGTTGCTGTTTTTCTCCGCACAGGCTTCGGTTTTTCAGGTTTATGGTTTTCAACCTTCATAATGGCTAACTGTTCCTTGAATGGCTGAGGAAGGGGATTGGTAGTTGGGATCCATTTCATCTTCTTCCTTGGTCTCTTAATGATGAGCTGCTCATTAGCATCAATGTCTGCTGGATCAACGCTTGGGTCTATCGTTTGGATCCCTGAATCACGCATGGTTGGAGTGGCATCATGGTTGGACTGGGCCAACGCTGCAAGCAGCTGGCGTACCACGTTGTCATACATCAGATCACTTTCATTCGTAATAAAATCCAGACGGTTCAATGATTTTATGTGGTCCCGATTTTCATTACAAAACATGGCCAAAATATTGATGTCACAAAACTGGGACTTCTGCCACTGTTTCTTGGTCTTTATTCCAACTTTGTTCAGTTTATCAAATATGAAGTTGGACTTGCGAAATATGAAGAGGTGAATTAAGTTGATGAGGATTATCAAGTTCATGAAGCAGAGGAGAACAATATCTACACCAGCAATAATCCGCTGGAGCTGGACAGATGGCAGTTTACAGTTCACTCTGATGTGCAATTTGGAGCTGCTCGTTTTGTCTGGAGGCTCTCCTAGTGCACATGTAAATTCATTTTGCTTCTGCGTAGCATAGTAGGTGGATAAGTATGTAATTGGTATGATGCTTAAAAAGATGATGAACAAATGCCTCGCAAGATAAAGCTTAGCTAAAAAGTTACTTCGTCCTCTTCTTTCCAGGTATTTCTCAAACAAGTTCTGTTCAGGGCTTTTTTCCTTCTCTGCATTCTCAATGATCTCTCTCTTCTCTCTCTCAGTGATCCCCGGGCCTTTGGACTGAATCTGTTTCTCTATTTTTGGTGCCCGCCCCTCAGCTGCACGGTGGTAGCAGTTATCAATCTCCTGAAGCAAAAAATTAAGCTCTGAAGTCAGTCGGGTGGAGGCCAGAAATTCCCAGCCCAGAGCTGGAATGTACATTATACCAGCAAAAGCCAGCAGCGCATAAGGTAGGAACTTATGCTCAAACAAGGAGGGCCAGTGGCTGGCATCAACTCCTGGCAAGGCATCTTTTAATTCTGTCCAACAATATCCTCTGGCATACAAGGCTTGATCGCGGGTGAAGTTGTGTGGTGTGTAACAGTATATTGGCTCCTCTGTATAACAGAGAGAAAAGTCACTGCTGTGCATTTAACCTACAAAAGGAGCTCTGGAAAATAAACATTTCAAATGATATCAATTTTATTTTACTGTATCTTTACATTACCTTTAAGCCCTCCATGTCTATGAGACAGCTCAGCCTGCACATATCTTCACAAGCCTCCAGGCAAAACTATTTACCTGGAAGTTTTAGAATGAACCTGAGCTAGAAATGTCAGCAATAAATATGCATTTTGGTTTAATTACCTCACTGAGAACAATACTCTAAGCAACTGTGACCTAAACTCTGTAAAGCTAAAAGACCTGATATCCACTATATAGCAGCTGAGGATGTTATGTGCAAATGTTGAAAGGCTCGTTTCGCTGAAATTTAAGGTTCACCCCAGCTAAATATTCTTTTAAATAGAAAGAAGTTAGATATAGCTGAAGGCAATGGGTTTTTTTGTTTGTTTGTTTGTTTTTTAACAAAGTCTACTCATTGGATATGGTAGAAAAAATTAAAACCTAAAGACATACAAGCATTTAGTTAACTGTATCCCTCCCAGCTAACACTCTTGCATTAAAGTGCGACTGACCAGGACAAGAATCTGGTGTGTTAACTGTATTTATCACTATGAAAATTTAATTCTACATTTGCATCTGTAATATTGTTTTTTACAAAGTGTGCAATTAAATGGTGGAAATCACTGTCATACAGTATTATGGAAGAAACAAATACTGTGGAACAAGAAAGCAGTCAGACAAAGTAATGGAAGAAAAGTATAGCAAGGATTATTAAATACACAGATAGTGATGCAATTTTTCAGGACATGTTTAAGCCACAGGTTGCTGGAGGGTGGAAGGGTTTATCAAAGGAAGTAACACAATATGCTTGTCTATTTTAACACTCCTTCCTAAGAATTTGCTTTTTGCCTTCATCAGAGACAGGATATTGGGCTAAAAGGACTTTTGTCTTCACCCAGTAGATAAGTTATGTTCTTACACAATTACATTTTTCTAGCAATACATGAAAGTAAGATTGAAAAACTTGTGAAAGCTAGAGTAGTATTAACTGCTCAAAGAACAATGACCATTATCAAAACACCCTCTTCAAAGAGGAAGACCATATTTTCATGTGTTGGCAGGCAGAACAAAGGGAATATATTTTACAGTGTTCTGGTATATCTTTAAAAAACTTCCCAAAATGAGACCCACAGGGAGAAAGCATGTTCTTTTGAATTGAGAATCGCTCAAGAACAAGCAGCTTGCTCCAGTTCTGAACACAGTCTACAACTCCGATCGAGAACAGCTGGCTGGAACAGAGTGGTGGTACTGTTCTCTTAATAATACAGATCATGAAGGGAAATAATAAAAAATTATGTCATTTGATAACAATAAATATAAAAAATTAATAGGTAGGCAAACCCCCTAATCCTTTCGGCTTAACAGAGGCCTCCTTACTTGACCAACTACTTCTCATATGCAAGCAAATGAAAAGCATTTACTAGTATTTTGGTAAAATGTTGAAGTGTAAACCTCTTTTGTCACCTACAGAGATCTACATGCTGAGGACTGCACAGAAATTGTTGTGGGGGTTTTTTTTTAAGTGATTTAGTGAGGATTCTTCTCTATAAATACAACCAATTTAAACAGAGATGATAGAATAA
The DNA here is from genome assembly GCF_028858705.1 of Grus americana. Taxonomy (NCBI): domain Eukaryota; kingdom Metazoa; phylum Chordata; class Aves; order Gruiformes; family Gruidae; genus Grus; species Grus americana. The sequence continues at coordinate 22,525,955 of NC_072852.1, read as the reverse complement.
ATGATGTTACCCAAGACAGCATGTAAAGTGAGTAAGCCTGGCAAATTCTTTAAAATCACTTTTGAAGACTATTTTAAAATTGTCTAACTTCAATCTCAGAGGAGAGCTTAAAGCACTCTTATGTTACACAGCTTCCCATCTAGACTATTTTTGTGTATTTACAGCCATGTGTTACAAGAAAAATGCTCACTGTCTCTCTCGGTTTCGGTAATTACATGCCCTCCCAACCCTACCCATGAAGGGATGCATACAAAAAAGTTCAACTCCTGCTATCAAAGAGTTACTGCATGATTTTCCAGGAGACAAAGTAGATTCCTATGTGAAAATGTTCCCATGGGGGAAAAAAAGGCAAAGCAGTTTGGTGCATTTCTCATAAGCAGAAATATTCTGAATTGGGTGTCTCAGCAGAACCTGCCAATATGAACCCTAGTTTCCTATGACATACATGGGTCTCAACACCATGAATACTTGGGAAGACGGCAACAAGTATTCATACAAATAATCTGTAAGGATTATTTTTGGATTCATGTATCTGTTGTTGCTACCAAACAAACTGTGAACAGTTCTCTTCAGTTCTCTTCACTGAGACCTGGAAGCTAAGGTGACTTCTGCCAAAACTGTATATATACAACAACAATCAAATATGTTTATGTTTTTATAAATTAAAAAAGTAAACAATCAAAATGTCTTAACATTTACATTTATGTTGGACAGATCACTTACAGACTAACTCTACTCTCTGTCCATTGCTACTGCTTCAGTGAAGAAAGTCTGAAAAGCTTCACAACTCCAGTTTGGACTGAACAGCTTCATTAGAGACTAGTTCAAAAATGGGCTGCCCAGCCTAGTAAAGAAAGCAAATGCCATTTTATAGGAATTTGTTTGCTTTTCCTCTGTTAAGCACTTTTTAAGCTGCTCCCATTGCCTGGTAAATTGTGAGAGGTCTTGAATTTAGTGGGATAGCTGAGCATGGTGTCCCATTCTTATTCAATGTTTTGTTATTTATTGATGCTAGTCTAATATTTTCTTTGCATATTTGTTAAACTGACATGATTTTCATTGTATTTCATGTAAATATCAAGACCCTTCAGATGAAATCCTATCCTCAGTGAAGTCAGTGGGATTTCTTATAACTGATTCAAGCAGGGGCAGTGAGGTTACAATGCAGTTTTATTCAAATAGTATCTTCCAGCAAGTTTGAGCCATGCTCACCATCAGTGAATGTCACTAATTTTGGTAAAGTTACTCCACAGGGGAATTTAGCTTAACCTTCTTAGCACAGGACTTGACTCACAAAGCCGAGCATCAAATCATTCATCTAGAAAACTGTCCATACGATGGAAAAGAGAGGAAGACCCTTCCAGACAGTGATTCAAAGCAGAAGACTAATTTAGCCATTGCCTGGAGGAACCTGTCTCTCTTCATTCACAACAGGTTCTGAAGCAAGATCGCCACTAGGTTTGAGTTAGCTTTTGTGAATGCTTCTTCTTAGGCGATGGCAGCATTTTACTTTTCATTTAACCTGGCATTTAACACCAGGAAGATGTTTGATCCCATCGTAGTAGGATATGGACCTGTTTCTCCTCTACTGCAATCTCTGTCAATCAGGAATAAATGAAAAATCTGTGTCAATAACTAATCTTGTTTGTTATGAAAAGATGACAGTAACATAGAGCTGGATCTCAACATGCAGATCTGATGAGGGTAGGGGAGTAACAAGTTGTTCTCACACATAAAGCTCACTCTAGCTGTGAGCGCCCTACTTAACGCAGTTTCAAGAAGGCACAGCAGGCATATTTTTTTATTTTACAATGTTCTCCTGACAAGTAAGTAGAATTTAAAAAAGGTTGTAGCAGTGTTAAAATCATAGCTCTGTCATTGGAGCATTCAATATAAAAATATGTATTTGCTTTTAACTTTATATTCATAAAGTTTCTACTGATATTCTTTCATCCTGAAAATCCTCAGTTTAGGAACTTTTTCATATAATCACTCCAGCCACCATGAAATGCAGCTTTTCCCCAAGACTCCACATTTTAATTGCATATGGTGTAACCGTTCAATTGTGTAGGAAAAGACAAGAGAGTAAGATGCTGTAAAGAAATTTTTTTAAAAGCTTAGGGGACATTATTATTGCTGAGCAGGTTGGTCACCTTCTGAATGTTGTGTAGGCTTAAGACCATGAATATAACCTATTCCTCCACTCTCCTTGATAACTACATTCTTGTGAGCCCAGGAGCCAGAAATTCCCACCAAAAAAAAAATTGGAGAGCAAGGTCATCATTTCCAAAATAATCTTTTGCCTGCTCCAAACAATAATGAAAAGATGGGTCATGGTGGATGTGGATCTGTGATTTGCACACATGTGCATCTACAGCAAAGGCACAAAACCCACTAAGATAACTCACCTGCCATTGTTATTGGTGGCTGGAATACTAAACTCAACTTCTCTGCATTAAATGTGATGGGCTTACTGTGATATTTTTAGTTCTGATGCTCAGAGTAAAATCTCAGTAAGTTCAAAGTCTGAAGATCTGCCCTTAGGTCCACCTACACAAATGTGTTAACTGCATGCCAGAGTAAGAAGTTCAATACGATTTCAGAAAAAAAATCACTAAGAGTCCCTAAGAACAAATCCTGTCTTCAGTAATACTTACCTACAGTCACTGTCATTCCCAGGAAATATTCCTTCTGAATAATTTTTAAGACACTAAACAACCCTGTGTTAATACTATGCAGAAATAATTACTACATTGGAAAAAAAGTCCTTGATGTTAATATATTATAAAGTATATTATACTTTATCATATACTGACTTGACTGTAAAGATGCATACTAGGAAGCTTAGCTTCCCTTTTTTTGATACTATTAGATGATCAGAGGAGCACTACATGAGATAATACATAAATACATTTTATCCTGCTCACTGTGCACATAAGTAGTTTCTAGAAGTCCACAAAAAACAGTCTCATGGGTAAGGTATGAGAGACATCTCACTATATTTTTTGGACATGCAAAGAACATGAAATAATCAATGCAGAGCTACTTAGTCAGTTGTGTGGTATATTTGATTTGGTTATGCCACCTGAAGAATTAAAATCCCTCGACAACTAAATTCTTTCACATGCTCCATTCTGTACCATCTCAATCCATCAGTTTAAGTATTACTTAAATAGAGAAAAATAACTTGCAGGAAGTATTGTGGTACAAAGGGCATACTTTAGGGGAATGATAAAGGGTATGTGTTTGTGAGAAGATTGCCAAGGTAGGGAAAGGGATGAAAGAAGGGGCTATGCTCAAAAAACTCTTTAGAAAGAATCTCAATAGACAGTGTGGAAAGGAGTGACAGCAAAGTGTGGAAACTAGGAGCTGCTGAGTCTGCTGCCTGTTAGTAAAGGCTCTGAGAAACGCTTGTGGGTTTCCTGCAGGCACAGGCTCCCACTCGTACTGTTCCCAACGCAATGTCAGCCACGTCCTTTCCATGGCTCCCCAATCTCCACATACTTCAGCATATCTTCAGCTGCCCTCTTCAAGAGGTCCTGAATTCAACACCATTTGCCAGGTTGTAAGTGCTAGGCAAGAAAATACGTTAGACAAATAAATCTCCTGCTTAATTTCACGCAGGAGACACAGTACTGTAAGTTCTGAAATTCCTCTGGTGAGGGGCTGAGATGCTGAGGTTCTGAGGTTCGGCGTTGGAACTCCTGTGAAACTTCCCACTGCAAAAATGAATCCCAGATCTGGAAATGGAGCTACCAATGGAAAAATCTGGTAACTGCTGTCTAAACCATTCCCTGAAGTTATATCCCAATGGAGAATCACGGAAATGCTGGAAGGAACATCAGAATTTACCAAGTCCCACGTCCTCCTCAAATTAGGGTCAGGACTGAGTTCAGACCAGCTTGACTGGGGCTTTGTCCAATCTGAAAACCTCCAATGACAGAGACTACACAAACCACCTGTGCAACCTGCTCCAATGCCTGACTGTCCTCAAGGTGAACTTTCTTTTTCTTTAGGTAATGTCCAGTAAGAACAGCTGATTCACACAGGAGTAATTTTTTTCACTTTTGAGACATGGCCATTTACAAAAGTGAATGCAATGGCCAGTTGCACTAGGAACACATGAGGTAAAGTATGGCTAGAAGGCTACCATTGCAATATAAGTGGGTAGAACTCAGGTCTCAGCATTGCATCTCTTTCAAAGGAAGAGATATCAACAGCACAGTTCACCAAGGAGGCTGTGTGTGTTCATGCACGCAAGCACACACGTGTATTTGCCTATCTATTAAAAAAAAAAAACCTTGCAAAAAATGTGAGCTGGTGTACAGTATGGAGAAATGACACTGCCAAGAAGACACAGTGAAGTTGGTAGATACGTATCCTTCTCCATTACCTTCGCAAAGTTAAGTTTTTACAACTCTTCCTGGGAAAGTGAGTGAATTGCATCTAACACAAATGTTCACTTGCCCCTTCAAAATGAAGATAACAATGCCAATCTCTTAGTATTCAACACTGTAAAAAATTAGACCTGCTCCTAAAAAGACTTAAGTGACTTCATGCATTGGGCAGTTCCTTTGAAGCCAATGAGATTACTCATAGTGCATAAAATTTGGCATGTGCATCTCTCTTTGAAGAACTGATGCTGGAGGGGGGTCAATTTCAAGCTTCTCAAATACTGTTATGAGTAAAAGTTATTTAAATAAATATGGAAAACACATTTACAATGCTTCTGGTAGACATTAAAAAGTAAAAAAGGAAAATATTAGGAATAAACAGTATATGCCCCTATATAAAAGGGCAAATAACTTTTCACACCTACTGTATTCCCAGTGAAATCAAGTATATTCACCCAAAGCAAAATATAAACCATAATAATAAATGGTCTATGTCTCCTGTGACCTCCAGCTTTTAGAATTTACTCTGGAAAAAGAAATCACACCTCATTAATTTTCCAACTGAATTGCATGATTTCAGCATTCTAGTGCAGTAATTCAGTAATGCAGAAGGAATAGCACAATTTTCTAACAGTCGACAGGAAAAAAAAAAGGAACTCAGTTTTCAGAAAATATAATTAAAAAATGAAAAAAGATGATAATTCTTGTGCTTGCTAGAACAAGACAAAGGTAAATATGTGTCCTGTGCAAACAATTCTTTGAGGATCTAGAAGTAAACATTCAGCCTGACCACCACGGCCCTACATTGGGTGTAGGCAGCAGAAGTGGTGCTTAGGTGCTGCCGAAGAGGGTGGATCTCCCAGCTTCTGGACAAGTGGCTAAGCCCTCATGCTGGAGACCTGAGTTAGGTATCAGGTAAGTATATTCATGTCTACTTACTGAGTTAAATATACTACAGACTCACCCTGGGCCTACTGCTTCCTAGCAATTGGCCTTCTGCCCTCTTGAAGAGGGCTGCTAAGTCATTCTTATGCTGGTGCCCAACCTGCCTATGAAGAAAAGCTGGCATTCCAGTAAAGTTCTCTGAAGCACTCCTCATTAAGGTCCTCTCCACTTAAAGGAGAAATTCAGTGTTTAGGTAGAATCTCTGAATCTCCTTGCCCATCAGATGCCAGAACACAAGTTTGTAACAGCCAAGATAAATGACAAACTCTCTGAGTTCAGCAATAAATGCCAGTATTTGACAGAGGTAGTCCTTGTCACACTGCTCTCCTTACATTGTATCACATACGTGTAAGCAATCAGACATACATGCCTCATTCACCTTGGGTACTAAAAGGATTGCACAAGAAAGCAGGTAGCAAACTGTTTATTTTGAGAAACACAAATAATTTATTTAGTAGTTTTTCAGCAATTTTTAAATGGAAAAGAAGAAATGTCCTGGATCCTCTTCTCTCTGGAAAAAAAAGAACAAAACCCATTCATGTTACTGAGGTTGAAAACGTAGTCTAAGGAATCATATCATTATCTAAACAGTATACAGGTTTTCCATCTCAGTCACACAGTCCACAAGGAATATGTAACTCTCTACTTTGAATGTGATTTTAACACATGTTGGCTAATCCTCAAATTAATTCACAGCCAAAGGAAAAACGCCCTTAATTTAACTGGTTTATTTCAACTACTTTATTTAAAGGATATTTAAAGGTTAGAGATTAGTACAGCATGAGGATGGATTCCTGAAATTACTTTTGTGTATCAACTGTAACTCATACAGTCCTATTTAACTCACTGAGTTTACTCAAACAAATAAGAAAACATTTATCAAACTAAGCCTTAACTTAGCAAGCTAATTGTTATTACTTTTATCAAAACAAAAAGACAATACCTTTACCTTTCTTAGGGAATATTCTTTCCAAATCTGAATATAGGTTCCATGCCCATGAAGTCTTCCTAAGGTACAAATTTCTCCATGATCAACAAGGTAAGGTATAGCCTTTTTTGCCCACTCTCTGAAACCACTTGTCCTGTTTAAGAAAAAAATCTTGAAAAGAAAGTCCCTAAAGAAATGAGACAGGAAACCACTGCTGCTACTAAGTTTTACTGGCCTATACTCTACAAGGATTAGTCTAATGGGTGAGATGTAGATAAGCAGTTTCAAAGACTGATAAGTAATGCGTACCCCACAGGGGTAACTACAATGAAACGGCAGCAGCAGGTGTCCCCGCATTTACAATTTGGGTCTTTTTTTCCCTGCAGGACTGCTGCTTGAACTGCATGTATTTTGGATCTGCATCATCAATAAATTAGTAGTGTATTTTCCTAGTGTATATATATAAACTTACAGAACTATATTCCCTGTATGTAATAAACATTGGCTCTTCTAAAATCAGCTGGTATGCTGAGTTCACTTACCAGCAATCTGAGGCTTAAAGACTCGTAACGCCTGCCCAGGTTATTCAGGAGAGAAAGATACCTACTCCTACTTGGTTGACATGTTGAAGTCTGTTGGAGAAGATTATTCCCGAAATGGCAACTGTTATGCAGAAGGTGCAGAAACACCTAAATGAATTCCCTTACGCTGTTCCCATAGAGAAATGTTTCCTCAATAATGAGCTATTATCCACCATGTGATGGCCATGCAGTATGGTGGTAACATCATTGGAAAGAGAGCTTATTTATAGTGCCTGTACTGTTGAACATCACTAGGAGCGTTTTTTCCTGTGCTCAAGAGAGCTCTGTGAGACCACAGAAAACACCTGGAAGGAAATTAAAATGCTTGTATTTGTACATAGAGGTATGTTTCTGTATTATAATGGTGCTTTGTATTATGTTAAGATTTGAGGGAAGGTTAGCTCTGAATTTAAAAGACTGTATTAATCAAAGTATAATTAATGAAATTCAGCCATGCAGATGGTCCTACAAAAGTAATTTATGTAATACTTACTTCTAAATTTAGTGCTTACATGAGGAGATGAGTGGAATTTTGGTGATGTACAGGTCTTCTGCAGAGGAGAAGAAGTGATGTGTGAAAATAAGTGTTTTATGTTTTCCAAAGATCAAAAAAATATTTTTGGGTAATTCAAAAATTCTCCTTTAGAGATGGAACCCCAAAGCAACTACGCAAGCACCCAGACACTATGATAATGTGGACTAGAGTAACACCTAAAGTAAACTGCAAGAACATGTAAATGCCAAAGTGAAATGAATGATGAAAATCCAGTGAAACTGATGATGCACAGGCAAGGGTGGCTCCTTAAGTCAAGAGTTAAGCACAAAATAGAAGCACAGGAAGCAATGGGAAATGGCAGGTTTGTTCTAGTGCATTATTGTTATTTAATGACTAGAAATAAAATAGATGGCTTGTATTAAATACCTCTCGGCATAAACACTGTACCCAGAAAACTTCATATTGAAAAAGAAGAAAAATGCCAATAGTTAGCTCATTAGGTAATTATGTTATTTTAATAACATAGGATTTCGGAGGCAGAGATGGCCAGTCTACTGCTTTTTGGAAAACTGGTTCCTCCATGTGCAGAGAAATTGGGTTTGTAAAGTGTCAGAAGTGTTCTGATCTATTACAACAGAGCCAGGAGAATCAGCCTCCCATGGCTCCAGGGGCTCTGCCATTTCCAGTCTAGAGGTCTCAGGCACACCTGAACAAGTCATGAATCCCACAGAAGACAAGGCACCTCAATCTCAAAATGGTGAAATAATTACTTCAGCATATAACTAAATTGCTCTAGAAATAGTCACTGAGCACTAAGCTGCAAAAAACCACACCACGCACCTCAGCACCTGACTGCATCACTGCTCTGGTAACTTAGACTCTGCACAACAGGCATGGTGCCAGTAGAGAAAAGCAAACAAATCCCCAAACTTTGCTATTAGAATGAACTGCTGTATTTCCCAGTTCAAATGCAAAAGTATGTAATACAGGCCTGGGACAAAATCCCTGGTGATGGAAATATCTGCACTGATTTCTGTGTTTTTCTTAGAATAAATCCTGTATCATGGGAAACAAAGGAAACCTCTACAAGAATCATGCCAGTCTACTGTGAAATTATTCAGCTTTTGTAATTAAATAAGTATCCCTGTTGAAGGTGCCCACTGCAGTAATTTTTAATGCTAACAAAAGCTAAGGAACTCACTGATGATGTGGATTCTTCTTGAAGAGCTTTACAGTTCTAAGAAACAATACAAGCTTAGATTTCTTCTAGATCATGGATTTATATCCAGTTTAGGGAGAAAAAAAGCTTCAAAATACTTCAGGGTAGCTTTGAAAAACAGTCTTGACCTTACAATCATCTATTCATAAGGTCTCCTTTTGACTAAGATGAATGAATGAAGTAGTTCTTAAAGAAAAATATTTTCAAATTGTTGAAGTTACCTGAAAGCATGTACTAAGCTAAATCTCATCCACATTTTGGACCTCTTCACATACATGACACTTAGGAAGATGAAGGGTTTAATACTACAAACAGGGTCATGAAATTTCATATGAAAAAAGATGATGTATATGTGTCAATGAAGTTTAAGAAATGGAATTCACAAAAGAAAAAATCTGTAGCTGCTAGGAACTGCAGGAATGATTACATGTGAGGCTCATGCATTTCCTCAAGATTACCTTTCTATTTAACATTTGACTGTGTAACTTCAAATCTTTAAATGACCAAAACTCACAGAAAACCAACTCGTGTATCTTGTGAACAGCTCGTGTTTGTGTGTGAATTGCCCTTACCCTTTGGGAAAAATTCCATCAGCAGTGCAAACAGCCAGCAGCTGAACTGCAGCCAGCCTGTGGTTGCTTGTATTATTTCAGTTCTTTTTAAAAATACATGATTAGAAAGCACTTAAACACAATTGGTACTGAGACACTCCTTAAATTCTCTTATCACAGCTAATACCACCTCAGAACCAATTTCTGCACTGGTGTCGTCAAGTACATAAACCAATCTGGCCCTGTACTCTTAGCACTAACAATAATCACTTGGAAAAATGTCATCTTCACCTTCTTAATGTATGTGGCTTTATGTGCAATTAAAGAGGAAAAAATGGAAAAGAAGCTCAAAAGCCATCTAATAAGATAAGTCATGTAAGTATGTGTAAATATGCTGCCCACAACTTGAAACAGAAATACAAATTAGAAAAGTTGACCACAAGTACAAAATAAAACTCCACCTTATAATAGAGAAATCCTCAACATATACTATTTCAAACATACCGTAGGGTGAAATGCATAAAAAGACATTGAACTCACGCATATACTGTACTACACAGTGAAGTAAGCATTGTTTATGCAAAATGGTTACAAATCAGAAAATAAAACATAAAAACTTGAACTGACCCTTCAGTCATTTAACTTACTGTCTCCTTCCATTACTTCCTCATGAGAATTTTCTAGCAGAAGGGTGGTAGAGGGCTGAGCTACGTAACTGCTAAGAGACATAGAAATACAGTATTTATGAGCAACTTTTTGTTATTTTGTAGGCACTGTTTTATAAACCTAGCAAGAAAATCAATGCCAAAGCTTGGCTTTTGACTAAAGTATAAAAATCAGCTGGATGACTGTTTTGCTTTACTTTAATAAAAAGTATTAGTATTTAACAGCTTCTGAGGGAAAAGCAAACACGACTGCAATACAGAAAGAATAATTCACTGTGAATAGAAAGTCTGAGGCACTACACAAGAGGGATATGACTTAGCAACCCCTGTAATTGACCACATCAGTCCTAAAGCTTTTGAAAGTTTGGAAACTAAAATATTTCAATATCATGAAGATAACAAGAAACAGCAATGCATCCTCCTTTGGGCCCACTACTCTCTGGTCCCTCACACAGAGAGCCTCCCAAAGACATGACTGATAGCGTTGCTTCAGAACACAGCACAACACTGAAACAGGGTATTTAAACCACTTAGTAAAAACATTAAATGACACAAACAAATTAAGCATCACATCATGAAAGCCAGGCATCTCTTCATCTACTAGACTGTAGAACAGTGTCTTGGAAGTTCAGCAAATGCCATGAGATGTTTCACTACAGAAAGCTGCCACTCGCTGCCAGTAGCATCGTTGCTGTTCATGGAGGACAGAATACAGCACTTGCTGGTGAAGACCAGTATTAAGTACTCAACAGCATCCTACTCATGGCTGTGGTACTAGTTCCATGGTAAAAACAGGGAAGGTAAAGGAAAGGATGAAAACCATACGGAACACCAAACAAAGCCACTTCAAACTGATAATGAATGTTACAGTCTAATAATACTCTGCATTTTGTGCATTTTAGAAAGGAAGTGAAAATGGAAAGGCAGTGTATTAAAAGACCGATCCCTTTTTATCTAGGTCCATACCTCCCCAGACTGGCCATGCCTTGATAGAAGATACTGAAACACCATCACTAAAAACAACTGCTGAACACTGACACAGACTGTAGCTGGACTGGAACTATGTATATTAGAGTCTTACCTACTAACATTTAGAGTTTAGTGCTTTACTGTTTTTTCATTAAATATTCATCTGAGACTAGTCTGCTTCAACACGAAAACACTTTAAATACTTTAAAAATAGATAGATAGATAGATAGATAGATAGATAGATAGATAGATAGATGAAGAACCCCAAACCTTTTATTGTGGGAAAGGGAACAATCCAGCAGGCTCCAACACAGATAAAATGGAAGGACAAAAGTGATAACCTATACTTACAGGCTTACAATTTACTTCTCCACCATCCAGAACCTGGTATAGTCACCTACTCCTGCACTGGGCCAGTGCAGTATTACCAAATCTGAGCTCTCTGTTCACATTGGTTGTATTTCATTTCTAGTTTGCACAGGAACAACTAATTGCTCAAGCTGCTAGGGAATGAAAAGTCAGGCTTCTCGATCTTCAGGTATGAGAAGACTCTTAAAGAGTCAAACACAAGCATGGACGTTTGCAAAGCACTGCATATACATTTGCACGAGTGCTCCAGCAGATGCCTAAGAATATATAGGGTATAATGGGGGTTATGTCACTGTTCCGACAGAAATTCAAAGACATTCATATTTAAATAAAAAAATTAATTGCTATATTTAAAGCAGTAATTTCCAAATGAAAACAGAGCAAACCAAGGTAAGTTCCCTCGGGACTACCAACTGTGCATATTGTTATTCTCAACAAGAACATTGCTGCGGGAAAGGTTTCCCTTAGCCTATGCTGCCTTCTGTAGGCACCTTCACCAGGGCTGAGAGTCCTGTGACTCCAGAATACCAATTCCACTCAAATACAGATCCATCCACTGGGTAAGAGAAACACACCTCCAAAACTTTCCTTATTACCTTCAAGGTCAACATACACTGGCCCCTAAATTCAATATGTCCTGGGTTGATATGAAGTCTGGCCATGGGTGACTTTTAGAAAGGGAAACAATATTAATTCTTCTCTTGTGGGTACTCACGTGGGCTTTCTTTGTGTGGGGTAGCTGACTATTGCTCCTAAATGACTTTATGACGATCTCATGCCCAGTATAAATATGGCACATGGATTTATTCTAATTAACTTTCTAGGGAGGTCCTTTCTGGAATCACACTGGTTTGCTTGAAAAACGTTAAAGGAGATTTGGGAGACTCAGAAATGACAAGATAACAGGTTAGCTGACAGAGTTTCTTTACTCTTGTGAAAGAAAATTTAGGAAGTGCAAAGAAAGGCTGTATGCATTTCTTTGCAGATGGGCCAGTGCAAGAATTGGACCTTACTTCAGCCATCAGAGTGAAGTCCTGTCCCCACTGAAGTCAATAGTCAAACTCCTACTGACTCCTTCACAGCCTGAATTTAACTCTCAGGAGTACATGCTAGCAGTGTGTATGCCCTACACCGTCCCTCTGCAGAGGGCTCAATTTCACCCAAAATGCACTGCCATCCAGTAGTGAAATTTGGACACAAAATTTTATCACCCAATAAATTTTGGTTAGGTTACAGATTCACTTATAGGGCAAAACTGAACGAACGTTGATAGCCTTTTTTTTTTTTTTTTTTTTTTTTTTACATTGCGTCAGACTGTAAGGATACCGTAGGCACCGGGGGGCTGCATAACAAGGAGTGTGGCCAGCAGGTTGAGGGAGGTGATTCTGCCCCTCTACTCTACTCTCCCTCTACTCCTCCCACCTGGAGTACTGCATCCAGTTCTGGGGGACCCCCAACACAAGAAAGACATGGAGCTGTTGGAGCGAGTCCAGAGGAGGGCCACAAAGCTTATCAGAGGGCTGGAGCACCTCTCCTATGAGGACAGGCTGAGAGAGTTGGAGTTGTTCAGCCTGGAGAAAAGAAGGCTCCAGGGAGATCTAATTGCGGCCTTCCAGTAACTGAAGGGGCCTACAGGAAAGATGGTGAGGGACGGTTTACAAGGGCATGGAGTGATAGGACAAGGGGTAATGGCCTTAAGCTGAAGGAAGGTAGATTTAGATTAGATGTAAGGAAGAAATTCTTCACGGTGAGAGTGGTGAGGCACTGGAACAGGTTGCCCAGAGGGGTTGTGGCAGCCCCATCCCTGGAAGTGTGGCCAGGCTGGATGGAGCTTTGGGCAACATGGTCTAGTGGAGGGTGTCCCTGCCCATCGCAAGGGGGTTGCACTAGTTGATCTTCAAAGGTCCCTTCCAATCCAAAGCATTCCATTCTATGATACAGGTAATAGAAGAACAGCCCAATACCTAATTTAAAGCCTTTTGTAACACATTAAGTTCAGCTGGATTGTGATTTATTCAGAAAATCAGCATAGTAGCTGCTAAACAATTAGGTCTTGCCTTTTACACTACTAAAAGAGAAATTTATGATGTAATTTCTCAAAAATGAAGTAAGGAGCAGAACACTCCAATACAAGGACAAACAAATCGCTTACATGAACAGCAAATGCATTAACCTAAACAATGACTTTGCCCGTGGCACTAAACCAACACAATTAACTACATAACTTTATCTTCACCCACTGGCAAACTACAGTATACAATATATTACACTACAGATATAATGATTTTTACAGTTGTTAATTATAATCTTTTAAATAAATAACACACTTCCTTTGTCCTGTGTTGGGCACGGGGCTGAACTCTGCTTTCATATGTGCTTCACCGCAGCCTCTGTCCCCAGAAGGCGCAGCGCTGCCCTGGGATGCCCAGGCTTCCTGCGACGATGGGGTGCCTCCTGCGCACCCCAGGGCAGGACACCCCTGCTGCTTGGCCAGGCAGCCCTCACTACACTTGCACTGGACTGTACAGTTGCTCTTGACTATGCTTTAAGCTACGCTTGATCCCACACACATAAATTCAAAGGTAGATGAGAGAAGTACATAGGCTTTTATCTCCTCTATGCACTAATCATGCAGACTTTTCCAATCCAGAGCAAAAAAATTTTGTGAGAAACCACTGCTTTTTGATCACTACACTTTTATATCTCGAGTGCATACACCACTGTTTCAAGAGCTTTACCAACACTGATTAAATAAGACATGATAGACCCATGAAAAGGGGGTTGTTGTCAGTTTAGTGGCATGATGGTAGCTTTCCATGGCTTGCACTGGATATGATTAACAGAATTTGGAATAATGATAAGCATCAGTTTTTATTTCCCATTCTGAAGCTGTAACTGATGCACACAAGGGCTCAAAGCAAAGTTTGGGAAGCTACGACGATAGTCACAACCAAGAGGGCAGCAGGAACCTTATTCAATTCTGTCATCAAAGTTTGAACTTTCAAATGTATTACTCAAATTGCACACAGGGAGCAGTATCCCGAGCAAGCAAACGAACATAGATTTTTTTTTTTAAATATCAATGGCAGTGCATGGGTGAAACATAACATAAACTGCAGAATCAGTAACAAGCATGTATCCAGCTGGACTACTGTTATTACCACCATCAGTGTCTCTAGACAAGCTTGACTTAGCAAAGAGTCTGAGTACATACCATTTTGTTAAAAGAGTAACACCTGATTCAGGTCACATTAAAATTAATACGAGTTTTGCTCTTGAACTCTGTGGAAGCAGAATGGAATCCTCTAATCCTGGGCTGTTAAACTCCACTCCCAAAAGGAATCTATTTAGTTTCATCAGACCTTCATAGTGTTTCTATTATATTCTATCTTTAATTTTTTCCTTCTTATTATTTTTCCAACTGCAGGCCATCTGAACAAATGCATGACATCATAAGACAGAAGAGTGTTGTCCCACATTTTTTCAAAGACATAAGGGTGTTTTCTGTGTTAAGGGTGTTTTCTGTGTTGCCTTGTAAGCTTTGTCCTAGCAGGACACAAAAGGTTACTGCCCTATATCTTACTGGGTAAATGAGCATATGTGGTCCGTAAGCAGACACAAATGATACTGCTTGTGGTATTTCTGAAAAACAAATTTGGAAACACAACCACCAGCCTAGAAAATACTCTTTCACAGCGTAAAATAAATGCAGAAATTAAGTAGATCCCCTCTCTTCCACATACTTGTGTGGACTACAGTTTAGCCTTGCAGAAGGACATCCACTGTATTAATCTGAGTCTCTTAGACTTGAAGCTTCCTCTGCAGTCTGCAGTCTCGGAGGATTTGTTCCTATAGAACAAGTTACTGCTGTCTGCACAAGCAGTGAGTCATCAAAGGACTTCTGCTAGGAAACTCGCACAATGTACATGTGAAGGGGCATGACCTTTCCTGCACTCAAGGCTATCTTTAGGCCTATGGAGGTTCAAACCTATACATCACAAACAGTATGAAGGCACATATATAAGTATGCACTCTTGTAAGCTTCTGTAGGATTGGCTTTTTATTAGTTTACTTCTCTACAAACCAAATAGAGGAAGGGATCTCAAAACTTTTGCATTCTACAGAGTATCACCAAAGGTGACCTTGAATCCTGCCTTTCAGTCGCTATGAAGAGACAGTTTTCAGATGTTCAGCAAGCTCCGGATGCCCTGAAAAGATGGTGTCTTTGAGATGCCTCTGGATGACCATCCAAAACATGAGGCTCTTACCATTAACTGCGGTTGAAGATCTTGAGCTATATAACTGTATGTTTAAAAAATGAGGTAGACTGAAAAAGTTTTAACTAGAATTAAGAAAAATCTCAAGACTCCATTTGCAAGCAGTTATTCTTCTAGGTAATTTAACTTTATCTCATATTGAAAACAGGTATTAAGGATATGTAAGTGCTGGAAGTCAATCCCAAAGCAGTGTGCAAAGCAAGAGCCTGATTCTGGTATGTTTAGACTGATTGAATACAGCCAATTTCCACTACCCTCACGAGCTACAAGCCAGGTCAGTCCTGTATATTAAAGCGCTAATAATTTCATGTAAATCTTCAGTACAGAGCAGTCATGCACTGGCAGCTACGCTCATCAAGCCTATACTTCAGGAAGTGAAACAGTGTTCACATATGCGCTAATGGCCCGAAAGGTGTCATAACAGTTTACTGGGTCAGTAATTTTCAAGGCTCATCAAAACTTGACCTTCCTAGACTGGAAGGACTCCGCAGTGGTAGTGATGGGCAATCCAACCAGGCTTTTTAAATTGTTACTGGCTGCATGCAAGATGTAGGCCCTCAACAGAAACAGACATTGGTGATTTTGACTAGTACAATATGATGAAGCACAGAGTGCACGTGTCTCCATATATTGTATCAGTCTCCCCAAAAGCATCTGCCGCTCCCTAGCAGGCCAGTTAAACGCTCATGTTGTAGATACCTGAATTAACGTCAGGACAAACGCTTGAAGTCAGCCAGGGTCCAGCTCAGGACCTGTCCAGATCCACCTCAAGGCGCATAAAACCGCATCCTGTGCCACCCACACCAGCTCTCAGCTAGAGGTTTCCACCTCCCGGCGCCGTCGCTGCCCGCAGGCCAATGACCCGAGGCCGCTCGCCGAGCGGGGGCGGCGGGTCCCCTCCCCACCGGCGGGGAAAGGCGCTTCCCCACCAGCCGAGGCGAGAGGCAGCAGCTGTCCCCTCAGCGCTGGTGGCCGCCAGGGAGCGGCCGCCGCCGCGACGCCGCTGCCCCCGCCCGCCGAGGCGCGAAGGCGAGGGGCGGCGGCTGCCCCCTCAGCGCTGACGGACCCGCCCGCCCGCCCTGCCCGTTGAGGGCCTCCCGCCGCCCTTACCGGCGAAGTTCTTGGTGAAGACGAGGGTGACGAGGAGGATGGGGATGAGGACGGTGCCGATGGTGACCACGCGGTCGAAGGGCAGCTCCAGCTTCAGCTGGAGGAGCAGAGCCGCCAGCGCGCCCGCCTTGTCATCCTGCTGCCCGGGCAGGATGAGCTCCTTCAGCTTCTCGCCCGCCAGCAGCGCGGTGGCCATGTCAGGGTGGTTATCGATGATGTGTTGCATAAGCGGTGGCGGCGGGCGGCCTCACGCCGCCGGGCCTCCCCGGGGACGGGCGGCGCGCTGCGGCGGGCTGGCTGCTGGCGGCGCCCGCCCGGCCTGCGGGGACAACACCGACAGTGGTAACGGCGGGGCCGCGGCCGGGCTCCTCTGCCGCAGCGGCACCATGTTTGGGCCGGCGGGACGCTGCGGCCACCCCCGGCCTCCCGCCGGGCCCTGCGCGCTGCTCCCCCGCCGACAGCCCCGCGGGGACATACCCCTCGCCCACCCCCGCGCCCTGGGGAGAGCGGTGCAAACGGGCCGGAATTAACGATGCAGCCGGGCAACCGCAAGTCCAGCAGCAGTGCAGCGGCAGCTGTGCAGTACAAGGCAGCCTCCCTCTCCCCAGAGCCGTGCAGAGAAATGTCACGAGAGGCGGGCAACGAAAAGAACTGCCCGGTGACAGCTATGCAATTAAACGCTGCCTCCGCTTTGCAATTCATGCCGTACAATAGCGGTGAAGCAGCCATGCAACAAGACATATTGTAGCTGCCTCTCTTAAAGTGCTGCAGACAAGGAAGAGGGCATTTACCTGGCAACTTCGGTTCCCTCCGTTCCCAGGGAATGGTGAACAAAACCGATGACTTGTAAATAACAGCGGAAGCCGCAAATAAACTTACACTGGACCTTCCTGCCGGAAAAAGGTCCCTGCACCTCCACAAGTAATAAAATCGCTCCGGATTCGGAGCGGGAGGCGAAGGATGTGTTGATGCTTGTTATTGCGCTTGCATGGAAATGCCCGCCTGCACCAAGCAGCTGTAACGTGCAGAGCAATTCAAGAAGGGGCTTGCAGCAGCCGTGGGGAGGAGGCGAGAGCAGCAGCGGAATGAATTGCGGGAACGCAGAGGTCCTTTAAGGTTTTAAAGCGAACAGCTGGAGCCTGCTGAGCTGGGAGCAGCCGCAGCAGGGCGGCTGCAGGCAGCCGGTACAACACATGCGAGGCTGCAGCGTGCAACACGTTGCGGCGGCGGCCCCGGGCGGCGGCGGTGGCCGCGTCCCTTGCAGGAGCCACCGCGCGCCGGCACCGCGCATGCGCGGGCACGGGGCCGGGCGGGGACCGCGGCTGTTACCGCTGCTGAGGGGCGCTGAGGCGGGCGGGGCGGGGGAGGTGGAGGAGGGAAGGCCCTGAAGGGGACCTGGAGGCAGCGGGGGCGGGTGACCCCGGCAGGAGGAAGCCCGGGCTCCCCTCCCTTCCCTTCTCTTCTCTTTCCGGCAGGCCGCCCCGCAGCGCACACCGGAGCTCAGACCCGGGTACAGCGGCGCCTCCCGCAGCCCAGTGGCTTGTGAGGAGCGGTGTGTGTGTGTGTGTGTGTGTCAGCGAAAGAGAGGCCCTCCCCCGAGCAGGTTGTGCCCTGAAGGTCTTGAACATGCGGGCACATCACGATTCAGGAGCTCCCATTAGAAACCCTTCCAGCTGGTTGCTTTTTAAGTCTCATGTGGAGTTAGTCACGCTTGATAAAACAGCCCAAGGGGTAGAGAGCTTGCCAGCAACATAGAGGACAGCTTTCAGCTTGCCTCAGCGTAATGGAGTTCAAGCCTTGCTGTCCATCTCTGGAATGGGCTGGGAAAGGAGAACATACCACTCTCTAGGCAAAAGCTGGACCACACAGCATCAAAGGAGGGCATATGTGCTGCATCATAGCCGGCAACTATGGCATTCAGACAAAAGCTTCATGTCACAGTTCTTCCTTCTCAAGTTGTTTATGGATTTTATATTTAGCACTACTTAGATGAAAACCAGAGATATGCTTAAACAAATACCATTGACATTTCTTTCAAAGATTTGCAGTTGTCATCTGCAACGCAGCATGAGTAAGGCAGAGATTGTCATCTTTGCCTTGAAATTTCCCTTTCCCCAGTCACTGTGAACAATATGATGGTCCTGCTTGTTATTGAAGTTTAAATATTGAGTGCAAGCTTTAAATAATACTTCTTGCCAGGGGTCCTTCCATCCAGGCAGGGATGTAATGAGCAAGGCAAGAGGGATGTCCTGATGGCGACAGCCCTGATGAAGGATCCCAGGCAGCAGACACAAAGCTGTCAATGCCACATGCTCCTGAAGAGTACTGAGGATAAGAAGGCAAGAGAGCCTAAATCTGAAGCTGACACCGTCATTTGTTTCATTTTCCCTGCTTCTCAGCCTCTGTTGCTCCTCTGTAAGGACCAACACGTGGTATCTGCCTCATGGGCAGAAGACAGGGAGGAGTGCTATCATCTTCTGACCTCCTTGCCCGGGTACAGTGGGTTCTTGTGATGTAGCACAGCAGAGAGTTGTTGGTCACCAGCTGTATGCCAGCCAGGAGAACAGGCAGAGCAAGGTAGGAGGCAGAACAGTGAGGAGCCTGGTGCAGTGAACTTGGGAATGGAGTACAGCCTGTGCCGTTCCCACACAGAAGGAGAGCGGGTGATAGTTGCTGGGTCAGGCCTGAAGCCTCGGCAATCCTTCCTACCTGTGGTGAGGGATAGATGCGCCAAATTCCCTTGCCATAGCTGTATTTGGGCTATGCGTGTATTTTATCAGCCCCTAACGTACAGGCTTTCCATTCCAACAACAAACATGTGAAACTCCTTATGCTCTTGTTACTGCTGCTGCTAGGGGGATGATACTGAGCAAGGTGGACTGACAGACTGAGGCAGTACAGCAAATCTTCTGCAAAACTTTGGCTCAGACTTTCAACATCGTAATCATTTAACCATGCTTTTCTGTGCTGTTGATGATCTTGTCCTGCTCATTGAGAACATTGCTGAGAGATCATTTTCCTAATCCTCACTTTGTCTTCTCCTTTTTGGATCCTCTCTTTTGCCCATCTGGTTACCTAATTCAAAACAAGCTGCATGCTTTTTGTTTTCAGAGGCTTCCTGTGGTATTTCTCCTATCTTCCCCTGCCTAAGCCCTTACCACTGGTCTGCTATCTAGATGCTGACTCTAGATGCTTCCTCATGGAAATAATGCCAGCCTCTAGTATTGCTGAGGAAGCTCAGTGTAAGTATCTACAAACTTCAAGAACACAGGAGCAGCCACCCTGGGTCCATCTAGTCCCTTATTATATCTCCAAGTGTGGCTGTAACTAGACAATTAAAGGAAGCATAAAAATGAGGCAACATGTGTTGATGCCTTTTCACTAACACTGTTCCAACTTCCAACTATGTTCAGGGAATTTCCAGAGCTTGTGATGGTGTAATAACACCCAAACGTTCTCCAGTATTTTTCCTGGTCTCCTGTTGGGACTGTGCAAATTTCTGGCATCCACAGCCTCTTTTGTTAAGGAATTCCACAGGCTTACAACCCGTTGTATCAAAACCACCTTGTTCTGTTTGTTTCAAACATAATTTAATTTTATGGGCCGTAGTTATGGGAAGGATCAATCCCTATCCATCTTTTCCATGATGCATATGCTTTTGTAGACATCTATTATATCTTCCCTCTAAATTATATCTAGTTCCACATTTAGTATGCACGGGGTCCTACTGGCATAGAAAAATAACCATAAATCAGACACTCTGTTTTTAAAATAAATATGACATCCACGAGTAATTTAAATTTCTCTTTTGAAGCTTGCTTCATTATAATACCATTATTCGATTTAATCATATCAATTTTGTAATCTTGCTTGGCAAGATTATGTCTGTATAGCAAGGCAATGAGACTGTCAGGGTGGAACGGTACTGTCAGACCAAAACATGTAGGTAAACAGAAACCCGTAGTAGGGCAGAGACTGGGACACGGAAGATTACTGCCATAATTTACAAACACCATGGCCAAGATTTTCAGCAATAACATGCTGGCATGTGTGCTGCTGGGTAATCTAGACAGTTATCAGGCTGTGATAATAATCCTGTGCTAATAAATATTTCACAAGCCCCTGGTAGGGTCAGAAATTGATTTGCAGATCAAAGTGGAAAGTCATGTGAATGAATTCTAATTAATTCTAACAAAAGATCAAAAAAGGAGTATTATTTTTAGATAGTTTGAATAAATCACTTGGTGTTATCATATAGAATATATTGATTCTTGAAGTGTGGGGGGGTTTTAAATCTTGTTTTCTGAAGTTCTGAAAGTTCAGTAATTTAAAAGCAAATGAGTAAAGGTGAGAGATTGATTGCAAATTCTGACAGAGAGACCTGTAGCATCTAGAATTTGCCTTCTAAGCAGAGAGTACTCTACCTCTAGATACAGGGTGAGATTTATCTATTCAAACGTGAAGGCATCTGAGCTAGATATTGCAGAGCGCTATTCCTGAACCATGTAGGAGGGGAAATAGCAAAATGTAACGGTGCAGTTCATGTGACCAAATGCAGATGTCCTCTTCAAAATAAAATGAATCATTTCCACATTGTAGGTGTCCAGAGTTTACATGTGAATCCCACTCGCTGTCTCTTATATTACAGCTTGTCCCAGCTCAGCCATTTCCCCAAGGGTGACTGTGTGCTGTCCTTGTCCTTGTCAGTCACTAGTCGCTTGGGAATTGCTGCCTTTTAATCTGGTGGTTTTAACATCGGTCACACTACCATGAATCCTTCGTGCAGTCCCCCAGGATGTCTTTGTGGAAAGGATGCAGCTTCCCTGATAACATCACTGAGGAGCAGAAGGACTGGGAAGTCACAGCTGAGGCTGTGACTCGAATCCATATAGCCTTTACCCCATCAGCCCACCCTGGGAAATGCATTGCTCACTGAGCAGTGACATGCAGGCAGTGTGGCCCTCACACGGACCAGCTGCTTCTGTGGTTGCATGGGTGCTCTTGCTAGGCTAGATTTGCCATTAGTGCTGTCACAGCTCTGCAGGTACTGCTGTCTGTGAGAGCAGCAGTCGTGCCTTTGGTGAGAGCAGTCATGCCTTTGCAGATGCACCCAGTGAGATGAGACTGTGGAGGGTTGGCAAGGGGAACTGGCAGATGGCAGCGAGCTGTGACAGTGGGTTTTAGCGCTGAGGTGAGGGTCTTGGCAGTGAAGCGAAGTGAGATGCCGGATGATAGTGAAAAGCGGCAACTGGCAATGCAGCCTGGCTGTGGCTTCTGGCACCGAGATGAGGCTTTGGCAATAAGAGGAGGCTCTGTGCTCCCTGTCAAGAAAAAGTGACTCTTAACAGGAAGATGCCATACAGTTGCTGACATTGGTGAAGTTTTTTTTTGCAGCAATGCACATCTCGTTGCTTGCTAATGGACCTCTTCTGGGATTGTTTGTGTCTCTTGTTCTCCCAGTCCCGCAGTTCCCTGGGGAATCCTAATCAACTGGACCTTAAAAGTTTCAGCTCACTGTGCTGTATATTATTTCTCAAGTGGAAGTGAGGGATCAAAAGCAAATTTTGCTCCCTTCCATTCAGATGATGTGAGAAGGTATGAGGAGATTATACAACCAGCTTCATTAAAATGCTTGAAGGAGTGCTGATTCCAGGTTCCTTTCCCTTTCCTGTCTACTGAGCCTTGGTAACAAGTTCAAGCAAAAGAGGATGGTGCAGGTGGCAGGAGACGGCGCTGACTGGTGACAGCATTGTGCTGGGCTGGCCAGCTGCTCGCTCACCCTCCTGCTACTTCTACTTCAGCTTCTCTCTGCTGCATGGAGGAAGGAAGAGATCGCTGCAGGAAGATGTGATCCGGCCTGGGCTCTTTCCCACTGCCATCATCTGCCACTGTGTCAGCAGTGCAGGGTGTAGGAGACCGATTTCTGCCTTCCTCTTCACATCCTCCTTGTGCCTTCTTGTGCTAAGAAAGGCCTGTGGTGAGGCTTTGCAGTAGCAAAACATTCTCTTAGCAACTTCTGCACCATCTGATTGCCACGTGCAGGGATGCACTTGGGTGAAGCACTGGCATGTGCAGGGCCATACTGTGAGTAAGAGGCCCTGCTCAAACACAACTTCAAAACCAGGTAACGCCTGCCATGGGAACCAGGAGGGTGACTGAAACTGTTCATGGGCAAAGACGCTGTGTGAGCACAAAATGGGTTATTCTGTTGCTCTGGTATGCAAGCTGTCTCTGCATAAAACAAGAAACTTCTTGGCTAAATTAGAGTTAGGAGGGAAGTCAAGGCTAAAGCCAGATAAGATAATTGTGTCCAAAAGGCATGTCGTATAGATGAAATGTAACCAGCTTGAACGAAAGGGTCTGAAGGGAGTCTTGGGACTATCTAGATAACAGTATGAGTAATACCATATTGGATCAAAACTACCCAGATAACAGTGTTAGAAACACCAAATTTGGGTGTGGGTGTAACAGAACTGGGAAAAAATAATTAGGGGCAGGTCATGAAAAAGGTCCCTTTTGTCTGAGTCTAGGCAGAGAATGGGAAGTGCAGGGTTGTGAAAAGGTGGGTTCAGGAAAATAAGGAATAAATACTAGAAATTAAAATAATTCAATAGGAAAAAAAGGGGAAATAATTAAAATAATAGGGATTAGATATAATCCGGTAGAGAATAAAGAAGGGTGGGATACTCTGGTTGTGGAAGTGTGGACACCTGCAGTGGTAAAGCTGACTTGTGTCCCCAAGTCCCCCAGGATGCTGGACAACACCCTTGGGACAACCCACTGGACTCTCATCAGGTCTATGTCCAAAAGACTTGGCGCGCAAAGGTGGGGTGAGAAGGGATGGGCTTGTCCCTTAATACTAAGTGGAGAAGGGAAGGCAATGGAATTATAACATGATAGAGCTTGCATGCGATTTATACAATTTCTTCATAGTAATGTAATTGTGAATTACTACTACCAGTAACAGGCAATATAATTGTAACTCAGAATTGTGTCTGTAGTGATACAGTTGTGAAGGAGTACTGCTAATTAGGCATTTGTTCATTAGCCAATTAAGGTGTTATCAGTCTCTTAGAGGTGTGTTGATTAATCAATAAACATCATAACTGCCAATCAGTTACATCTTATGTCTCCAATCTAATGGAGAAGAGTCAGACACATAATGTACTATGATCATTATTTTAAAAGCTAAAACCATTTCATTTCCTGAAGACTTTCCAACTGGTTATCCACAACCACCAAGAAAATGAAACAGGGAGTAATTTTGTGTCCCGTGGTACGGGACTTTTTGCAGGATGACCTAGTGCTTTTATTCTAATGCTGTTACGGCATTGATCGCTGCAGAGTCAAGAGAGCTTAGAGTGGTGCAAGCCAAAAGGCTACCTGGAGTGCAAGTGGGGATGTTTTGTGGGGGCTCAGTACTGCGGCTGAAGACAGTGAGGCATGGTGCTGAAATGCAGAGACTGCAGCTGCACGCAGATTACTCATGGAAGGAAATGCAGACAGTATTAGAAAGGTTGAGTGTGGGACCTGGAGATTAAATTACTAACATGAGATTGAAGAGACATTTAGACGTTTAAACATAGCCTACTGAAGTACAGAAACTAACACCAAGGGGAAAAAAAGAAGAAAACAGCATCTTAAAAAATTATTTTAATTTAATTTTGGCAGTTTATGTTACTTCAGAGGAGACTAAAGACTTAAATATATTTGTGTATTGAGTCAATGGTGCCTTTATACTAGTATCTTCTGTTGCCAGAAGACGGCTCGTTTCTTGTTTTATTCTCTTGCTTCAAAATTTAAAATTCTGACAAAAGAAAGCAAAGCACATGCTTAACTGCTTTGCTCAATACAGATTGCAATCAGCAACATTCTTTCAAACTCTGCTCTGAAGCTTGCAAAGTAAAGGCTTCATCCTGCCAGGCAGTGGTATTAAGCATCACATGGAAGGCTGTCATAATGCCAGTTCAGCGTAGCAAGGAGCATTTAAAGTTGAAGAAAACTCATAATGCAAATGAACAAGGAAGTAGAGATGAGATGATGATGGCTTTTTTTTTGTCAGTAAACCCTAAGTGAAGGGGTAAGAGTCCTGATTTCTGCTGCTGGTCCTGCTTGTCTGAGCATCACAAGCTAAAATACATAAATAGCATTTGGAGCAAGGAACAAAACTCTCCAGGACTCATAAATTGCTGGGAGTCCTCATCTCGCTCTGCTACACACAGGTCCCCTACTGCTTATCCCTGCTCCCTGGTCCTATTAATCTTGCACTCTGCTGCACATTGGCTCTGCTGCAGCGGGACGGATGGAGAACACTGCTGTTGTAGCCTATTTTGTAGCATGATTAGGCATTTTATTGAGAAGTATGTATTCAAATTCTTCAGGCTGAAGAGGGCCTAAAGCTCAGATTTTTCACTTCCCAGGGAAGTGCTCCAACCCCTAGGATATCATGTTGTCTCCTCTGCTACAGGATGTCAGAATTTTCTTTAATGAAAAATAAAGGAAAACACTGATGTTGTAGTTTTACAGTTGCTCAGAGCAGTCAGATGTGAAAGGGAAAGGAAATGAGGAGACGCAAGGAGGTAAGTGAAACTCCTGCATTTTTCATCAGTTTTTGTTCATGCAGGTTGCAGTCTTTTTGGAAGGGACCACTGACTTTTACTATCAATCAGCTCTTCCAACTACACAACTATTTTAACCTCCTTGCATACATTTGGCAAAATCAATACAGGTCATCATTTGTTTTTAACACTTAGTATTGTCCATTTAATTGTAAGGAAAGGAGGAGCAGCTGTTCCAACATATTATTAGTAATGTATTTGAAAACAGTGAGTAATCTACACAGTTCAATTATAGGGATCCCCTCGTTCCCAAGCTGGCAATCACAGAGATTTACATGTTAATTGATGTTTTATTCTGTAAAGGAAAATAAAAGCCCTCAGCTACCTAAGCCCTTACAATTAATTAGGCACAAAATACTCCATAAAGATTAACAGTATCCTCATCCCAGGTGCACTCAAAAAAACCCCAACCCCAAAAGGCAAAAGCACTTTAAAATCTGTAAGCTATCAGTACAACATGTCTAACAACAGTTCACAATCCACAAAACAGCACATGCATTTGCAGTGAGTAATTACTCATTAGAAGTGTCAGGCGTGGCATGAATTTGAGCATATATGGCATCCCTAATTTCCGTTGCCTGCTTTAACCTAAAGTCTACAGTTCTTTTGAGGGTGCATTGTTTGGTTAAGGGATCCATCAGTACGTAGGCTTTGCTCCACAAAGAAATATTCGCCTCTAGCTTTCCAGTTACAGGCTGTGACAAAAGCAAGTCACGGCTGTATGCACATGCTTTTGCAATCTTGACATCCAGGTCATTTTCAAGCCAGTGCCATTTTGCTTTTGTGTTCCACATGCACAGGCCAACCCTACCCTGACTCTTCTAAATGTACTGGACTGCAAAGTAGAATTGCTGAGGGCCTGTTTCAGTACTTGAATGGATTTCTTCCTCTGTGTATCATGGCCCTGAAAGGCTGGAGTACCTCCCTCACAGCCTCGACATCCTCCAGACATTGTGGAGCCATTACTGGCCATCCCATGTCAGCGAGGCTGTATAATCCCACCTACCACGCTGTGTCTTGCTCTGCTGCTCCTCAAGTGTTGATGGACGAGAATGCAGCATTCATCTTGTTTGCCAGATTTATCGTATGCTCTGTGTTCAGTCTCCATACTCAATGCCTTCATTCACATAATGATGGACTGTCGCTCTGATCTGGTGTCTGAAACCACAACTGCCAGTAAACATAGAACCCAGCAGTCTGCAGGCCCTGCAGAGCCATATGCCTTGGCTGACTAACACAGTCCTGAGCAGCTCTTGAGCCTGCTAAGAAAAAGCAAGTCTCACAATGCACCACAGGGAAGTGTCCTGCTGGGAACAGCTCTGCTTTCCCATGGAGAGCGTGGATGTGCCCCTACCAACTGCTGTAGGACCGTGAGGCACAGCATGAGCACCAATAACCGTCGATTGGAGCCTGTTAGGCAAGGCAGCACGTGTGGGAGCGGAGGGATTTTACCTGTCTTGAGCTTGGCATCCATATGTGCAGACGTGTGGATACTTCCCAACATGTACCTGCCTCGTAAGGTCAGTTATTTTTTGTACATTGAGTTACAGGGCTCAGGCAGCCGTTGTCACATCTTTTGGGTATTAATTTGGGCATCAGCCTATCCTCACGAGATGTTCCAGTGTAAACTGAACCTGATACTGGAAGGACTTCACATCCAGAAGACTTCAGCTGGTGACACTCTTCATCGTTAGAAGAAAGTATCACAAAAAAGGTAATGCAGAACTGGAATATGAGCTTCAGTGGCTTTTTCTGCCTAATGTTTGCAAAAACGGGCACGTACAAATGGAGGTTTCCTGGCATTTATTTCCAAATGTGGGCATATTTTCTCATGGCTGCCAAAATATACATTTCTGGAACAAGAAGATTGGACAAAAACTCTGAATAAAACCAGTGCTTTGCCTAGTTAATAATAAAGCTGTTTTTAATAATAATATAGCAACAAAGAAAATGAGTTAAAATAGAAAAATCATCTGGTTTTACTATTCAAGAACTCATAATCATCTTTTCCCCTTTGAATGAGCTTTGACTATAGCCTATACATGAATATTTTGGCTTAGTTTCAGCTCAGAGATTTAGAAGTGACTGAAGTAAAGAGCCGAGAACGGAAAAAATCTTGCAACATTTCTCAAAAAAAATGAGAATCCAAATATACGTGAGAAATAGAGTCAGTTCCCAACAGCAATGACCGGTATTGGTGCCACAGATACTACCTTCTGTAGCACAGTGAAAAGATGCTCTTGCCCCTGTCGGAGCCCGCTGGAGCCCAGCAGCAACATGCAGTGCTGGCATTGCACCCTGCAGTAGGACCACTGCCCATTTCCCTGATGAAGTGCACGGAACCCGGCACAGATAAGACTCCTCACAACTTCTACACACACACCATGCCCGGTACCTGCCCGGTACGTGCTATGTGCTAGTAGGCTGCCTGTGCACTACAGCGTAGCGTTTGCATCCGCAGACTCACAACGTGCCCAGTTGCAGATGTGATCTGCACGTCTCCAAATGTCTTTTCTTCAGGATGTCCAACAGCCGGGTCTGAACCAGTGCTCCAACCAAACTGCCCAATGCTTAGAAGTAAGTGACAAAAGGTGACGTCCTTCTAGTCCATCCAGCAGCCTTGTCCCAGCTCTCCAAAGAGCTCAGTAGCTCAGGAGCAGTGTGGGACAAAGGCAAGAAACCTGCTGGGGCTGAGGAGGAACAGGAACTAGTTCTCCAGGAATCCGGAGTGCTGGACAATGCCATGCCGGGTCGTTAGTGTGACTCTGTCATTTCTGCTGTCTGCATCTGTGTTACCTAGATTTTTGGGCTATCTGGAGTATCCTAGCCTCTTGTGCCCTTGGAACTCAGTAAAACTACAGTTCAAAACCTGAATAATAAATATACTTTCTGTAATTTGCATCCTCTGAATGGTTCTACTGACTTCATGTTAAAATGTTGTGCAAGCAATTTTGGTGCCTAAAATTTTCACAAGCAAACTAAACTGATAAAGTTTTGAAGTAATACAAATTCTGTCTTGTTCCAGAGATAGTAATTATCAGTCCTCCAGTAAAGGACAAAATTGCAAACAGATCCTCCCAGATGTGTCGTAAGAGATTTCTGCTTGCTTCAGTTTAGACTAATATTTTTATTTGGCTTTTATTTCTCTTATTTCAGAAGATTATTGAAAAAAACATTTTTATTTTCACCTTTCTATGAGAAGGAAAGGACACAAGTTTGAACAACAGAAAATTCCAATTAGGTGTATGAAAAAAAATTACCATAATGGTGGTCACAGACTGGAAGAGGTTGCCCAGAGCAGCTATGGACTCTCAATCCTTAGAGCTATTAAAAACCTGACTGTACATGGCCCTGAGCAACCTGACCCTGTTGGATGGGCTCAGAGCAGGGGGGGTGGACTAGAGGATCTCCAGAGGTGCCTTGCAAGCTAAACGTATTCTATAACCTTATGTCACATAGGTAGCATTTCACGTCTCTCTACATCTGGAAAGCTGCCCAAACCCAGAAAGAAAATATGCCTTTGAGAGCTGCTGTGGTGTAAGTGCTGTATAGCTGCTGTAAATCATGTCCTTCCATTCCTGGCTGCAAACATTTTGCCTTCTAAGTGATGTCACCCCTAAGAGCTATTAGGGTAAGATTACATGCAACACATTTACTGAAGAGCTGGATTCTCATCTATCAACATACCAGGTTTTTCTTGTAATCCTAGGAATGTAACTGATGTAGCCTTGGGCAAAACATTTCTAATTCACGTGCTGTTCTGTTAGTTTTGGCAAACCTGCACATGCTGCTGGTTGTGTCCCTGGTTCTGTAAACCCTGATGCTTTCTTAATTTTATTGTCCTACACAGCCAGGCACACTAAAAATGTGGAAATATTCACATTAGTAAGGCTATGCCACTGCACATGTGTTTGCAAATGGTCTTTATTTGTGTGGAGGTCTCCAATATTAACTTGACTATACTTAGCTACTTACCTCTGAATAGAGAATATCAATGGTTGAATAATTTTCCATTATGCTGAATCTATATGATAAAATATTGATTTTGCCATGAGCCCCTATTGCTAAAGTTAGAGTATGCCTAAAGCTCTAAGATAAAGTTGTTGATCAAACCCCTTTTGTTTGTGGGGATAAAGACAAGTGGTGAAGTTCCTTATATAAACTTGGGGCAGCTGAAACCCTAACAGCCGAACAGATCAGATAGTGGGCAGGGAGGGTAAAGCTGTCAGTCATGATGCAGGAAACACTAAATTAGCATTTTCTTTGGAAAGTAGCAGGAAGATAAAATTAATATATTGCAGTAACGGGGAGATACTTTATACTCCATCATTATCTGCTACAGCTTGTTAAAAAATAATTAGTCACGTGAAAAAAAACCCACCAGATGAAGGGAACCAGTTAATCTGCAGACAATTTCTTAAAGAGTTAATTAAAAAATAATCTGTATAATTTTGGACTTAACTGCATGAACCCTGAAGAAGTTCTATTTAGTCTACAAAAACCCCTACCACTTCACCTGTAATTAAAATGGGGAACTACAGGCCATGTCATCTGCCCTGAGGAGAAATTGTAGAGAACGTGCTGCATACAGGATCAGATCCAATGCCAAGCAACAAGGTGAGGGCAGACACTGCCCTGGTATGAAGGCTGTGGAATGGATGCGGCTTCTTCCTAAGCTTGCTAACGTCAGGTCATGTAGTACTGTCACTGGCAGGAACCGAGGGTTTTCCAGCTCTGCAGCTTCTTTGAATTGATGTATTTTGCTGAGAAGCCCAAGAGAAGCCCAGATGTTACACCAGGAACCCAGAAATCCACATCTGAAGCAAACTCTATCAAATACATTTGGGCAAAATTACAAATTTGGTTGATAAACTCTGAAATAATTACTTGATGGAATAGACTTTTTGAAGGCATTTGTAAGATATTAAATATGTACTTGTTAACTTCTTGATACAGAAAATGATAGCATATGAATAACTTTCATGCTGATTGATAAGCTGCTGGATATATGACAACAACAGCAGCATAGATACTTGACGGAAAAGGCTTATAGGCTTGGGCTATTCAATAAAGCTTCTGCTGGAGCAGAATTAATTTAGTATATAATGACATTTTCACATTAGAAGAAAAAGTCAAGTAAAAAACAGTCAAGCAAGACAGGTAATACCTGCAGAAAATCTGCTGTTGCCCTTCGGGCATTCAGCTTAGTATCTGTGGGCTGTAGTTACTCATCATGATCCTGATGCCACAAAAGGAAAATGAGTCTTTGCAATATTAGATCATAATGTATTTTCTTATCTGAATGTAAGATAAATACACATTTTTGATTAGTAAAAGAAATGAAACTGGAAAAAAAGTACTAAAGGAATGTCATAGTGGCAACAACCTTTAACAGTTATCCTGATTAAACCTGCAAACCCCCTGACTATTCTCTGAAGAAATAAACAAGGTGCCTGTGTAAACCTTGCTCTGCAGCACCCAGTGGAAAGCAGGAGTAACTCTACCAAAGTCTAAAATACATGGCACGGAGCTGCTGGCAGTGGGAGTTTAATCAGGCTACGCAGTTTCTTTAAATGTGATAGATTTGATCAGTCTGAGGCACTGCAGAGGGTGTGCGGTAATTTCTTATTTTGCCAGGGAGAGGGAGGCGTACACCTCTCCAGGCACCACTGACGCAGATGTCGGTGAGCTGGAAGAATTGCTGAGGTACCTGTCTCATTCTGTCTGTGCTCATGGAACCGCTCAGGTGTTGATGGATTATTGCACTGCACACATCTACCACAAAACACACAGGCAGCTGTTCAAAAATTTGCATTCTGTCTGTAATATTCTGTCAAAAGGGGAGAAAGAGATTTGACGAGTACCTGACCAAAGGTCATCCTTTAAAGGTTTTCAGCCCCAATGCATGCAAATACACATTGAGGTAAAGGCAATGTGCTTCCTGAAAATTTTTTTTTTTATTTTTTTTTAAATTATTTTGCCTCCTGAGCTTTTAATGAGATTCCTTCCTTTGCAGTCAGTGGAGAGTGGATGATGTCCTTACACAGAGCCTGTATCTGCACTACATAGAGCAGCTGCTTTTCAAAGCATCAAAAACGCTCAGCAAGAACTTGGCTTTCCGGATGCAAACAGTACAGAGATACTTTTAAAAAGTTAATATTTGGGATAACCATTAACTGGAAACTGGGATGATTTCATTTCTCATGTTCTTAAACAGTTCTGCAGTTCCCAATCTTTGCACTGAGTTAAACTGACAGCCCCGCAGGTCTGACTGCACGGAAGTTGGGGGTTTGTTCGCACTTTTAATGTACCATCAGTTGTCCATATTTACATTCAGACACTCGGGACGCTGCGTCAACATCTTCCCCAAACATCATGAGGCTTTCCGCATACATCCCTAACCTACTGCACAAAACAGAGATATGGGGGCAAAAAAAAAAAAAAAAAAGTTGAAACTCTTGAAATGAAGAGATCTACAGTTCCCCTTTGCTTCTCAAAGCATGTTCAAAAAGTCTGTGAAGTCCATGAGGTTACTCACAAGCTTAAATTACATTATTCTTTGGGCATGGAGTGCTCAGCACTGTCTAGGAAATGCCTGAATTTCAATAGCATAGCTCATGTGAGTGAATTCACTTCTTTGTGCCTAGGCCCTTTCTTCAGATTACATCAGATAATCCCTTGAGGAGTTGTTTTGTCATTCAGCCGAAGGCTTGCTGACGCAAATTTTATTTGGAATTTTGTCTGAATACAGACACCTGCTACCTCAGGCTTGTGGATTACAAGGTACAGCTTGCTATGGTTTCCAGCCAGAAGTCCAATGCAAAAACTGCCATTATAAAAACCTGGAAATGGCAAATTCCTTTTACAGTAGGAACACAAGGAATTGCTAAATTAGACATTTTTGGAACACAGCTGCTCCAGGATCTCAAACAGATTTGACTTTGTAGGAAATAGCAATGAGCTCGATGCACTGGGGACCAACAGAAGAGAGAACGTACTTTTAAAGCACTTCATTGTCTTCAAGAGATTTAAAAAATGTACCAACCATGTGAGGTAAGAGTTGATTTCCAGCTGGTTCTTTGAATAATTTACTCTTAAAATGTCTGAAACATCATTTATGAAAGGAACATGTTTGAGACCACATTAATGTGCAGTTCAAACCACTGTCATCAGACCGTTCAGGTATGGCGTGCGTAGGGCCGATTCCTGTTCGTTGCTAGTCCTTCCTCGGTATGTTGACTAAAGGCAGCGCTCTGCTCTTGTCCAGCGACACACAAAGGGATGCAAACACTGGGACGTAAGAGTGAAAACCAGAAGGGAAAGCTAGCTTGAACTGTTAACACTTCTTATGCTGAGGAGACGTTAACTTATTTTATTTCAGGCTATCTCTACAAGCAGGCAGCAGGATAATAAAGATGGGCTTTTGAGTCCAGACCAAATGTTGTTAACTTCAATCCAGGCAGATCTGCAGTTCAATCTGGATAAAGATTACATAGCAATTTACAAATGACAGCATTAATCTGTCTGCAATTAATTTATTTTTATTTCTAGTATTAATAAATTATGTAAAAAATTCTGCTTTTTTTGGTAAACTGTTTCTTTCCATGTGTATTTCTGCAATGAGTCACTTCTAAAATCAATCTGTTCTTTACATTTTCTCTTGCTAGATTTTTCTGTGGTGGTAGCAATGCCTCCACACACAAATGAGGTTCATGTACAGGGCACTACCATAAAGGCCACACATGCTTACAGCACACAATCATTTTTAATTTCAGGACATGGTGAAGTACCAAGGGGTAATATTCCAGCTACCATTTTCAGTGCAAATGAGATGGTAACATTCACCTGGAATCTATCTGGGATGACTTATTACCCAGTTAGTGGTACCTAGTACAACATATTTAAAATAAAAGCTAAATAGAATTACACTGGATGAAGAAATCTGACTGAAGATTGGTTGAAGTTGCTTTTAAAAATGGGTGGTGGCTTAAGTAAAACTAACAAACAGCCTGAGAAAGTTAATTGCACGCTATTTACTAGCCTGTTATTAGCAATTCCTTGGGTCTGAATTTAAAAATCGCCACATCTGACAAATGTTAAGTCTTAAGCCAGGCAACTCCAGCACAACCTCAAGGCTGCGGAAATTGGGACAGGTCAAATGAATTGCATCACCTGCCAGCATGACAGCAGTAGGGCATGTGCTGAACTGGACAGGCTCTGCCCACACCAGTGCTTCCCCTCCCAGCACGGGCTGCCGGGCCCGTGGCGGAGGTGGTGCCTATGAAAAACCAGCGTGCTATTTCAAGGATGGAAATCCCCAGCTGGAGGGGTACAGGACTCATAATTACTGTCACTGCCCTGTTCTACAGCAAGCCCTAAACGGTCTTCAGAGAGCTCTCCCCAAAACAGAAATGAGGGAGGTGAAAATGCCTTCTGGTTGCTGCCCTGTTCCACGCAAAAGATGGCTTCATTTAGGCACTCTACAGGGAATGTTCATGCTGGATTTCTTCTTCTGCCTCGCTTATCCCATCTGTGCTGTTTGCTCATTAATTTAAGGGAAGCCAAAAGGGAAATTTTCACTACCCTTCTGTCCTTGCTATCTTGTCCTCTTCCTTGCCCCAGGGCACAGCTGTTAGCAACAGAATGGAAACCATTCCACGAGGCCCTCCACTTCCCAAAACACATTTCCAGCAAACTGCCAAGAGCTGACAATATGCCTATTTTTGTGTTTCTCCCCTCCACCCCCACTGCTGCCGGGGATTTGTAAGGGTGCTGCTCCGCTCTGCCCCGGATGGCCGGCGCACCCGCTCTGCGCCGAGGGCAGATGCTGAAGCACAGCAGTAACTGCACCTGGCTGGGGTGCTGCTCCGCAGGGCTGTGCCATGGGCTGCGGCCCCACCGTCCCCCTCGCCCCAGGGTCCCCCTGCTGAAGAGGAGCAACTGGAATAACAAAGGCTGCAGCATTAGGGCTTTTCCTTTGGAGCACACTTACAGTCAATGCAGTACACGTGGTTGCTTAAAAAGACTGGCCGTTAGGGACAAGCCCGTGTCCCGTTTGGCCCTTACACTAGCAGGGCTGCTCTTCTGGTTGTTGTGACCTCTCTAAACACACTCAAATATTGTGATAGCGATCACCTGTCAGGTTGATGGTGACTGGGATCACCTTCCTGGTATTCATACAGGGACGCATTTTGTTGCTTTTCAGACATATTATTAGGAATACATGGATCTCTTAGCACGCTCCTGCTAAGCATTGCTGTACTAAAAGGCACATTAAGGGAGAGCTTTCTGTTCGCAAAAACCCAATATACTCCAGCTTTTATTGAAGCAAAGTAGTTTTTGGGACCCTAGCTTTACTGTATGCCACTAGGCATGCAGAAGCATGTGAAAACCTGACGCATAGGACACGCTTCACAGACCTCACGGCACGCATCATCACCTGCATGGTGTTATGAAAGAACGGAGAAGCCCCAAAGCACTTCCCCACCAGCTCCCGCAGCCACCGGCTGGAATGGCATCACCTGCCCTTCAGATACCCCTCTGCAGACCCAACGCTACTGCTGGGTCCCTCTCCTTAAGGAGAATGCACACAGAAGTATTTCTCTGTTTCTCATCTTCATTCTTCATCTTTGCTCTTTTCTACTCTGAATTTCTGCTACTTCTCACCTTCCCTTAATTTTGATACTGTTTGGATGCACTTTTTTCCAAGCTGAAAGTACAAGGAACCATGAACCACAATATTTACGTACTTTTACCTTTTACATTATGCATACTCCAAAGTGTAAAAAGAAAAGTGGCAGTATTTTCCTTGGCGATAGTAACCAAATTCTGTCATATTAAAGTGTATCAAAAGCAAATAAAAAAGGACCCAAGTTCTGTCCAGGACTCGTCAACATGGGAATGTTATTTCCCATTAGGAAGGGTGTGTACTTGAACAGCTGCTGAGCTACCATGTTTATTTTGCTTCACACTTTTATCTGGTCATTCATTTTTAGGTGATCTAAGATAATTCATGCAAGTCTTTTGGACTTGCAGTGTGGGTGTTATTTGAGGAGTGCTGTCATTATGAGTAGCTCTCCCCATTTATGAATAAACCAAGGTCTTTGGCACCAGGCTTTTGTCAATTTAAATTTATTCACAAACCTAGTGAGACAGTACTTAAATAGACCTTATTTGATTCTCCATGTGATCACTGTTGTTATTGAAACTAGTTTGATATGAACTGCACGTAACACCTCATGTTACCATACTTCCTCACATGAGGATGTACTAAGCTCTGCCACCATTCTACTAAGGCAGCTTTTCAGTAGTTAGTGGTCACTGAAGCATTTCATTTTGTGCTACTGTATTCCAGATGTAAACCAGTTTACATCAGCAACCTTTACTTCCTCAGCAGGAGAAAAAAAATTAAAATTCCAGTTGTGTTATTTTCCTAAACACTGTCATATCCCCTCTTGGCTGCACTGCTTTTCATTAACTCATAGGAGAAAAGCTGCTTCCTCTGCTTCTAGGAAGAGAAGATGCAGGCAGCGAGGGCAGGCTTCCCCTCACCTAGCTTCAGTTACCCAGAACTTGGCTTGTCTCAGTTTCTAGGCTCCCTCTCCAGTCAGTGGTGAGGGACAGGCACCTTTGGGGATTCATTCTATAAAATTCTTTACTGTGAGAGTGGTGAGGCACTGGAACAGGTTGCCCAGAGAAGCTGTGGATGCCCCGTCCCTGGAAGTGTTTAAGGCCAGATTGGATGGGACTTTGAGCAACGTGGTCTAGTGGAGGGTGTCCCTGCCCATGGCAGAGGGGTTGGAACTAGATGATCTTTGAGGTCCCTTCCAAACCAAACCATTCTATGACTCACATATTCTAGACATGTTTTAGGATAAAGTAAACCAACTTCCGGAGTAATTTCTCTCCATCAGCTAGACAGGTAGCCTAGAAAAATCTAGTCGAAACACAACTCGGGCGTTTACGTTGCCAGCTGTGTACGCACCAGACGACAGAGAGGAATCTTCCATTCAGTTCTAGCACTACCACATCCTCTACACCTTCCAGTTAGGCAAGAGGAAGAGAAGTCATAGAAGAAGAACAGTGAAGAGAAACAAGTAAAGGTTAAAAGAGTCACCAGTTCTTGTGGGGGGTGATTTGTTTGGGTTTTTGTGTGTATACATTTGGGTTTTTTAAACTAAAAATTGTTGACTGTATGCTTTCATTACCTATAGTTTCTTCTGGCTCCTATTTTTTTCTTCCTTGCCATTAGTATTCCTTAAAAGAATGATTAGTTCTAGACTAGAATTATTAATTTATGCCTTTTGGACAAATTCCAAGCCTTTCCAAATTTAACATTTCAGCAGCACTTTATCCTCTATTTACATACAGTTCTTCATCCCACGGTCTGCAGTTTGACTTCTGTCCTCCTACAGCACATCGCCTCCTCACTTACTGTCCTTCTGTGAGACACCGCCGTGGAAGCGTTTCCTTTTGCTCTTGTAGAGCAATGCTGAAGAAGCTGGTACAGAAATATCTTTAAAGAGATATTGGGACATAACACCACTTAAAGCTGTAAGGAAATTTAAGCAGTTTAAAAGGATTATTTTACACTCCCACTCTTCACCATTTTCTGGGAGAACACCCTTCCCCACAGCTTAGAGGCACATTGCATTTTCCTTACTATTAGAAAAAAAGCAACCAATTGTTTAAATAATCAGAGTATATAAATTTTAACAAGCCTGGTAAAACTGAGGCAAATGAATTGTTTGTCAATCTGTGAATGAATGCTGATATTCTCTTTTGTTAGCTGCAAAAAAACAATATTGCTTTTTAAAAGAGTCTGTTTCTTATTAAGATTTAGAATACTCATTATTCTGGTATCTGAGCTTCAAAATGTGCAGCACAATACTGCTGGACACCTTGAAGCTATTTTATTTAAAGGAGAAAAGTCTATTAAACTTCTGTAACATTGTCAAATCAAGGTTGCAGAAGACAGTAAATAGCGGGTGCAGTTGCCCGCACATTGAATTCTTTTCTTGCCCCACTGATCTAAAGTCCTTATGGGGGTAGTGAGCCCAAAGGAAAAACCACGATCACACAAAGCGTTGAATACAGGTTGTAACTACAGCCTTAATTTTGTTTTCCCCTTCAGGTGCACACTGACCATTTTTCAGGAGGATAAAGGATAGAAGGAATGAACAGGGCTCCCACCCCTCATTGTCTGGAAAAATACTCATAGCATATCTGCAATGCCTTCATCAGCATGGCACTGGGGAGTATCCACCCATCCACGTGTCTTGGATTACTGAGCTGGTGTGACTTGAATAATTAGGCTCATGTCAGAGGCCCACAGTTTCATCTTCAAAATGTTGCTGTGTAGTTGGTAGGGATGTCACTTTTATTAGCTAAAGCACAGTTGAACAGCTGTCATGAAAAAAAAATGTGGAACTAGCAGAAATAACAAATGAGACATAGAAAAATACTTGCCCAGCAACTCCATCAGTGATTTAGTGTGACCTGACCAACACTGCACCAGTGTGGACAGATGAACAACAGCAATTTAAGGGGAACTTAATAACATTAAAAATAGTCAGTGGAAGACTATAATAAGTAATATGAGGGATTGCCACTCTAATAAAGCCTTCCTATTCTAAAATACTATTAGAAGCGCATAATTTTCTTTTACTTGTGATCTAAATGCAGCCACCTACAAGTTAAGTTACTTCTTCCAAGAAGCAAAACCATCCATTGAGGGAACTCTTGCTACCAGGGCACAGAATTGGGCTGTTGGGACCACAACAACACAGTGCAGCAAGGGACTTCTCAGACCTTCACTACTGTTTGAAACATACTGAGAAAACAAAAAGAACTAGTTCAGTGGGCAGTTGAGCACTACATGCTTCAATTCTGGCAAGGAAACCTCTGAGGTTTTCTGACAGCTTGGCTGGTCTTTTGAAGGTATTTTTTAAAATTTCAGCTCTTAATTTGAGCCATTTAACATAAGCAATTATCTGCTTTACAGACCACCTCTTTCTCAGTCTCTTGCTTTTCGTAAACTCAAATGTCTAATACAATATTTAGAGAGAAGCCAGGAAAAAGAAATTTGTCATAGTGTTCCTGTGTTCTCCGACCTGATGTACCTCTGACGTGCTCCCCAAGATGTGGTGGAAGCCCTCTGTCAGGCTTTTGTAATTTTTTTTTATAAGGCAAGGAATTAATAAATGGGAAATAACCATGACAGAGTTGGGTTTTTTTTTGTTTTTTTTTTTTTTTGGGGGGGGTAAAGACTGTTCCTGTAAACACAACTGAATAACTGGAACATGGTTTTCATGCAAACACGTGGTTCAACTGTCTCTAAAAACAAAGAGACTAACTCTAAACTGACTCTGTCATTGCTACTTCTGCATGCAGTGGCTGATCCTCTTTTTTTGCATATCCCAAAAGAAAATTATGTAAATTTTTGTCACAGTGAAAAAGAAAGACTATTTTAACCAATAGGGAGAACTCAGACTGTTTTCTCCCCTTTTCCTCATTCCAGCTCATCAGGCCATGTGTCTCATGAAGGAGACGACTAGACTATTGAAGCTAACACCTCTGGAACAAGCAGCTCTGCCTGCACATCAAGCTGCCAGAAGCAGCTGTTCTAAAGTTGCAAACACTGTTTAATCCTGTACAATTCCGATGGGTAGGTCTCTCTTCAAACAAGGTTTTCAGTATAGCTGGGTAGGCAGGAAGAGATGAGAAACATTGCAAGAGAAGGAGGAAGGCAAAGTTGTTTTATATCACACAGTACGGCTTCTCAGTCATTAATAAGCAGCAGCACATAGGGTGAGGTGAAAGGGTTAAGAAAAAAAAAGTGTAGTTTTAAAGGCATAACAACAGAAGCAGGAACAGAAATCCCCCTTCTCCCCACTCTTCAGCATAAAGAGTGCAAGCTTGCTTTGTGCAGCCATCTCAGTGAGGCATAAGCACTTCTCTGGAAACACTTTTTAAGACTGTCAGATGCTATTCTTAGCAAGTCAGGGAATGTTTTCCACATTTTAGTTGTGGACGATATGAGTTACCTTAAGAACAGTTATGAGTATGTGAGTTTCTCTACTGGCAAAATATAGTTGTTAGATGAAAGATTATTTTTTTTCCTTCCCTCGAAAATGTGTACTTGCCCTTTAAACTAAGAACTCTTCTAGAAAATTAAATACCATGTATGATAATAGGCATTTATAATTTGATTTTTGCTGAGTAATAAAAGCATAATGTTAAAAAATACATCAAGTAGTTTTTATCTTTGTAGAAACTGTCAACATGGAAACTATTACAGTTAAACGACTATTAAATCCTCTGCTACTTTGCTATGCAGAGGTCATGAAAATACTAATCAGGAGTTCTGGACTGTATCTTGCAGTAATGTAAGCATCATCCATGTCCATTATGACCTCTTCACTGTTCTCTGAAGAGAGCATGAGCACAATCAAAGGCCAAGGTTGGCCCTCAACCTCAGCAATGGCAGCCCTAAACAGTGGTTTGTGAGAGGTGGTATGTCATTACACAATCCTGAAGCAAGAGGTCTTTCAACAGGCAACAACTAGGACAGACTCTTACTTAAAGAACTTCCTGAGTTTGATGTAGAATATTGGCATGGCATCATCGATGCTGGGATTTTCAGCACCACACTGCAACAACACAAACCATCTATTCTGGCCTGTCATGTGTGAAAGCAATTTAAGCAGAATAATATCATGCCAAAGAGTCTGGGCTGAACAGTCTACAGTGCTACTCAAATACAGCCGTGACTCAGACAGGATACACTCATGCAGCATAGTTTGGGCGAGAGGTAATTCTGGGTTCTCCACACGGTGTCACCAGTACAGTGTACCCTTACATCGTATCTGGCTTTGATGTTTTACCACATTTGTGTCTTGAGTTGCAGTATCTACATGTTGTACATTGCAGAGGAAGAGTACAGTGCATATCAGGAATGGAAGTGATGAGTGGACTGTAAACAAGCAAACAAAAGCTTGCTCTCTTCCCCCCCCGCCCCCCTTCCATTTGTTTCTCTGTAGGCTACAGTCCTATCCAAAATACTTCTGTCTGTAACAGAACACCATCTGCTTGTACTGGCAGTTCCTAAACACAGTGGCTAGTTGTCCAACTATTCCTAAAGTGGTGATTAAGTCTTGCCACACAACAAGGAGAGAAGAAAAAGAGAAAAACACTGTTTAAGGGGACAGCACAGTATCCAATAAATCTGATAGCAGGAATACTGCTAAACCATCAGTTATTTTTAATTTCATCAAAATAAACCAAGATACTTTATTCTACAGTGTGTCTGTAGAAATACAAAACATGCTTCTTTTTTTTTCTTGACCCACCATTTTAGGCATTGTTCTGACATACAGCTGGACTGCAGTGGAAAACCACATAAATCCTGTGTGATCTCAGCTGTATATACAAAAGCCTTAGAAACTGGAAGTAGGGTTTTTAAGCATGCTCGGCTTAAGATACTCAACATCAGTCAAGTGGAGATATTCATGTATCACTACAGTTCACATCATGGATATATTACTTTAACGCTCCCATAACAAAATTACAAGACACATACGTTCTTGGGACAGTCCACTTTTAGGAGGCACTACAGAACTCTGAGAAAACTGAGAAGCTAAAAAAATTATAGAATAAGGAGAAGCTAACATATGAGTTCATGAGCATTTTTCTTCTGAAGCTTGGAGTATTCAGGCATACTGTTCTGTACAGAGGCATAAAGTCATCCATTTTAAACAGAAAAGCAAATAAGTTGCCACTACTATTTTATACTGTTAAATTTCAAGTTTTTCACTTAAAAAAAGTATAAAAATCTTGTTTGGAGAAACTTCTAACCATTTCAGAACATGTGCCTCTCCCTGAGGATAAGAGATGCTGGATTTGGTCAGGACCAAGTTTGTGTCAAGTATTCTTAGTTCCAAAACAGATGAGGACCGAATGCATCTTGAACACTGAAAAACTAGTCACACCTGTCAGTTAAATGGAATAAGAAAAATTTTGCTTACCTTTCCATGAACAATTTTGATTTAAAAAAAAAAACAGGAGTTTCATCTAGTAGATAACACCCATCTAACAACATATTACTAGAAGAGACACATTTAAATCAATCTTCAAGCAAATTTAATTACAGTAAAGTCATCTTAAACATTTCTCCTACAACCCCCAACACCCCAATCCTAATGGTCATGAAATACATAATGCATCATTTGGGGATACATAAAATACCAGTCAACAATAGCTCTTATTTAATATTTAATGCTCAGACTCTTCTTATGGGGTGGGAGAAAATATGGTTACATTACATGTTATTATGTTTACCATACTTAAGAATGCAAAATCAAATCCTACTATGATACCACAAGTTGTTGTATTTCTCAATCTTTCAAATGATACTAGCTTTAACAATACTGTGAACTGATCCATATCTAGCAAGGTTAAAGAGAAGACCAGACACTCACTCCTGCAGGCACTCCAGCTCTGAAGGCAGGTCACAACCTACATAAACTCTATTCATCAAACTGTATTCTAACAGTGCACAAAAACAGGGATCCTACAAGAGAAGATTAATGTTTAATTTAAGTTATACTGCTCTGTGAAGTGAATTTTCAAACAAATTAACATGGCACATGCATGCAGGAGATTTAATAGGACCTCTTCCAGAAGCAGACCTCTGC
This sequence comes from Grus americana, assembly GCF_028858705.1. NCBI lineage: Eukaryota > Metazoa > Chordata > Aves > Gruiformes > Gruidae > Grus > Grus americana. The sequence continues at coordinate 22,484,139 of NC_072852.1, read as the reverse complement.
AACTGGTATAAGCATGGTGTAACATGGGAGGAAGATACCTATAGCTGCTCTAAGTTACATTTGTTGCATGTAGGTGTGGGGAGACTAAACTTCGTATTCAGATTGTTTCTGGAATACTGCTTTCCTTCTTATCTGGAAAGTCAGATGTAACATCTTATCAGATATTATGAAAAGATCACCTTATTCCTATGGAAGGACCATGCATGGGTTCCAAAGGAGACTGCCTCCCTGGAAGGCTGTTACATTAATTGGGACTTCTACCACCCTCTATTTAAAAAGTGAAGCAACTGCATTTTGTGAAGCATCTGACTGCATAAGGTTATTCAGAACGTGCTTAATGGACTTGCAGGCTGCTGGAGAACTTCAGCATTGAGGTTCTGACCTCTTCTAGAGGTAGAAGCCTGTATGCACAGATCAGCATTACAATTCCCTTTGTGCTTGGATGTCTGCTGTGTTGGTGCCTGAACAGTCCATACTTAGAGGAACCTATGGAGCTCAGATATTCCCAAATGCAGACTGAGAACACTGTACCAATTCTTAACATAATCTGATGTTCCCTCACATCGGATTAACCCCCCAAATCATTCATTTACTGTGTCAAATACCACATGCAATCCAAAGATATAAAAATAAAACTTACTTTCACAAGAACATGAGGATTTCCCACGACAATCAGCAAAGCTTTTGCTCTAGTAATTGCCACATTAAATCTCTTTGGGTTAGAGAGAAAGCCCAAACAGTATTTGTCATCACCAAATAAGCCTTCATGAGATCGCACCTAAAATCAATTATTGATCATTTTAGAAATAGAATAATAAGAAAACAACTTACCTAGCTATAGTGTAACTTTAGCATTAATATTTGCTTACTGCAGCAATCCACAGCTCAGTGTCAGCAATGCAGATTAACTTCATCATCCAAACTTCAGTTAGCTATTTCCACCAGTGGCTTTCCCACAGAAGGTCTATTCTCCAATAGGCTACTAATTCAACTTCAGCAGTTTCAAGAGAATGGCATACTAGTCTTATTTTAGCATCAGGACTACCCACTGTAATTTGAAACACAAAATACCAAAACTGCTTCCTAAAACCCAGTGATTTTATCTTTTCAGTAGAAGAAACGCTAGAGCTGCTGGTATTCTAATTCCTACAGTCAAATGACAATTCACAGTGTATCTTTTTGCACGCCTGCTTCAGTTGTCTCAGTGGGCTTTGACTTAGCTTGGAAAAAACGGCCAAAGCAACTAGTGTGCTGTAACTATTGCTCATTAAATTTTCACTTCTATTTATTTCACCTATATTTGAACCCATCTTTGATAAAAGAAAAGTTTTCATGACCTAAATAATAAGTTCTTATAAATAGGAGCATAGTACATACCTATAACTACTTTAAGAGAGATACAATGCTGGATTGAAAAGCTATGGTATGATGCAGAACAAAGAAAATAAGCATAGTACCATTGCCCTCAGGAAAAAAAAACAAGCAAGAAAACCCCACGCATTCTTCCCCCAAGCCACAAAAGAACCCCCAAAACCAAACGGTTTCTCCAGTCCCTGCATTCACCCTGCTTTCCAGTACTTTGGTTGTTTACATAGCTGTTTTATCCTCCCCTCCAGGAAATCCTAGGTACTCCCATTAGAAGTAGTTCAGTACTGGTCATAGCTTCAGCTACACATTCCTGGTCTATATTTCCTTCTTTGATCAGTTTGCCTTATATGCTATTACTTAAATAGGCTCTGTCTGTACTGTACATTCTTGAACAGCCCTGAGGGAAACCAGGTGCCAAACAGCTCAGGAACTCCATGTTCCAAACACTTTAATCTTTTACTTTACTTAGAGACTTACTGCACTAAAACCACATTACCATTTGGAAAAAACCAAGCACATGCAGACTTTTTTTGTATTCTGAATTGAATTCCACATGGTGGAAATACAGCTATGGAGAGCACATAATGCCTACCAGAAAGTCTAGACCCTCAAACACCATCATGTACACCGAACATCAGCAAGTGATACCAGTTCAAAGTATTAAGTTAGTGTTTCTCTAAAGCTTCTCGACTATCTTTTCCACTGATCCAGCACAGATTTTTACTTCTGCCCAGGAGTTCAGTGTGCCTACAACAGTGTGCATTTGATGGATGTTGTCTCAGAACATAAAGGATTGGTATCATATATTCTGGTAGCAAGAAGCCATCTGCAAAAAAACTCAGTAGCTATCAGCTGATTTAGCTGCTGCTGCATATACTTCTCAATTCCACATTGATTTCTCCTTAGAAGTACAAAGAAAAGTATCCTGTCAAGAGCCCCAGCCAACATTCTTACATGTCAGAGAAGACAAAGGACAGAAAAATAGGACATAAAAAAGCTGCTGTATTTTTTTCCCTTTATGGAGCTTTCATGTGAATTGAAATACCAGGGATATATGCATGCACGGGAGTAATATCTAGCATTTAGAGAGAGGGAACTGGCGTATGCCTGCATCTAACCTCAGCTCAACCTCAGAGGCTTCTGAAGCCTGATGTCTCAACTGCTACAGATTGGACTTCCACACTCTAGTCAGCTGCCTGAAAACTATGAATACATCTTTATCTGTCATCTGCAGATAACATGCACTGAGATCTTTCAGAAAAACCAGGCATCTGCTGAAGCATATCGGTCATCAAGTTTGCAAAAGGAAGGTGAGAGACAAGGGCTGCCAGCTTCCAAGTAACAGCAACTCCTTCCAGTACTCTGTGACAATATCCTCTCTTTTCCCCTCTGTCAAATGCAAGGGATGGCTCAACACAAATCTGCAAGCATCTTCTCAAATACGTGTATCATCCCACACTTCCTGAAGGCTCCCCTTTGTCAGCACTTTTCTGAAAAACCCATTTATTACAAAGAGTGAAACTAAATACCTCTGCATTTTCATGGTTATTTAAAAATCTCTAGTGATGCAGTTCACACCCCTATATCTTCACATTTATACAGATGTAGTCTGAATCAAGGAGGTGATGTATAGTTAAAATGATGGCCTGTGACTAGTGTACTGCTGAAGTAGAAACATAGCATGGATTCCCCTCCCTGCCCCCCCACCAAGGCATTTGATAGCTTCAGGTTCAAAAAGCTGGCACCTAGAAAAGACCTTTACCAACATCCCTATAATACAACCAGCACAACACTTAAAGTGCACCATCAAGATAATAATGAAAGACTATCAAGTGCTCTCCTAACAATACAAACAAAATAAATAAATAGTGATAAAGAGTATTCAGCTTCTAGGCACAGTCAGCATTGGTGTCTGGGAAGTCATCAGCTGTGTACCATTAAGTGATGATTCTCAAACTGAAAGCAAAAAAGAACGTAAGAACCTACATCAGCTTTTATAAGTCAAATAATTACTTTTTAATACTGTGATTTACACAGTTGTGTCTCTAATATCTATAATGCATGCAGTTTTCATTCTGCCTATGCACACTTAAGTGAAAGATACATTATCCGCATGAAACTAAAATAAATTCAGCACAAGTATCTACAAAGGTTTAAGATTTACCTCAAAATCATAGATGCTGTACTGTTTCCATGCACTTTGAAAACAAGCTCTGTTTTCAAATACTGTGACAGACTGACAAAAAATATAGCTTTTACTTTTTTTTTTAAATTTTAAAAGTCCTATATCAAAAAGGAAACATAGAGAATTAGACACACACAAAAATTCTCTACAGGACCACAGCAAATATACATACTGTTGATAAGATGATAACCATGTACTCCTGCCCTTGAAACTCTTCTACTGTGCCAACTTTAATGTCTGCCAAATCAATACTTCTCAGAAGAAATCGAATTTTTTCCACCTATCGAAGAAAAAAAAGTGTTTGAAGAAATTTATTTTTGCATTTGAGAGTAGATTACTTCAAAAATGAAAACATACTGCATATACAAGTATGTGATTTAACACAGATGTAACAGGGAATGCCTACACCAAACTTAATAATCATCTACTAGTAAGGTTTTATTTTAAACCTGTAACTTTTCCTGAGAAGTAGCACACTTATTAGAGAAGTACTCGCTACTGTCATTTAAAGAGAAATCAACAGATTTTTAATAATCCACATTTTACTAAGAACAGCTTAGATCACAGAATGGTAGGGGTTGGAAGGGACCTCTGGAGATCATCTAGTCCAACCCCCCTGCTAAAGCAGGATCACCTAGAGCAGGTTGCACAGGATTGAATCCAGGCGGGTTTTGAATATCTCCAGAGAAGGAGACTCCACAACCTCTCTGGGAAGCCTGTTCCAGTGCTCTGTCACCCTCAAAGTGAAGAAGTTTTTCCTCATATTTGGGTGGAACCTCCTGTGTTCCAATTTGTGCCCATCGCCCCTTGTCCTGTCACTGGGCACCACTGAAAAGAATCTGGCCCCTTCCTTTAGACATCCACTCTTTAGATATTTATAAGCATTGATCAGATCCCCTCTGAGTCTTCTCCAGGCTAAACAGACCCAGCTCTCTCAGCCTTACCTCATACAAGAGATGCTCCAGTCCCCTCATCATCCTCACAGCCCTCTGCTGGACTCTCTCCAGTAGTTCCCTTTCTTGAACTGGGGAGCTCAGAACTGGACACAGTCCTCCAGATGCGGCCTCACCAGGGCAGAGAAGAGGGGGAGGATAACCTCCCTTGATCGCTGGCCACACTCTTAATGCACTCCAGGATCCATAAACCCTCTTCTTCCAGTGTGCATTATATCCAAACCCATGCTTACTACAGATGCAGCAGGGCAAGCACATCCCCCCATTTTTCTACTAAAAAACTAGAATGCCGTTACTGCTGTCTTTCTCTAGGCTTAGATTTCAATGGAATCATCATTAATGACTGATAATACGCTGTATAATATGACACACAACAGTGAAGTTTTGAGATATGTCTCCCTGCTTTAACAAACCACAGTCACAACGTGAAGCCACAAGATGAAATACAGCAACTTCGAAGTTCTTAGACATCAGTTATACCTGTTTACGATATGGTGTAATCACTCCAATATCAGTCACTGACACCACAGCATTTTCGTTTTTAGCAAGGTGGCAACAGTACTGCATTACTTGAACTGCTTCAGTTGGATTAAACCATGAAGGACTGTGACCTTCACGTGTTTCACTGCCCTGTATTAGAGGAAAGGAAACAAGGTGAAGACTGGGTACAGAGTGACTATGTATTTATTAATAGGTTATTCTTATACAGCCTAAATGCAAAAAAAAAAAAAAGGATATAACTCTATACACAATTTCTCATCTTTGCTATGCACCCTTTCCAATGAACAAGTATTACCTAACTTTTTATATTTTTTAAGCTGGAGAATTTATGGCAACAGTACTTTAAGTGTGCAACAAAGGAGTTAAATCTCAACTCAGATTAACATGTTAGCAAGTTGGTATCTTGCTTCTGTGCAAGGTAGAAGAGTTCAAAACCATGCCTCTCCAAGCATGTGATATCATCACTTTTTACTAACTTCTTGGAAGACTAAAAGAAAAACTTCTTTCTAAAGTACAATTTTTGCCCTGCCTACCCTAACACTTAACAATCCTCCAGTTTCAGGCTTGTATTCATTCTAATGCAGCAAACTCATCAAAAGCAGTCTAAAGCTATCTGACTGTAGCTCCATCTTGGAGAATCTGCTATGAATTCAAATTTGTATCAAACTACAATACACTTCAATGTGCAGCTGCTTAAGTTCTTAGCAAACATTTGACTTCAGTAGTTGTTTCTAAAACCAGATGGGCATGAAGTCACATTACTTGCAAAAGAAAATTTATTCTTTTTCATATCCTTTCTAGAATTCATTCTGAAGGAAACTCACCTACAACACCAGCAAACTTTTATCAGGCCTCCTTATTCCTATGTTCAATACATGAACATTTTACATACCCTTATTCCATGAAAAATTAATGGAAATCCCTTCCTGGGCAATTTCCCCCAGTGCAACAGAGAAGTTACTACTGAAGTGTCTGCACAAACTTCTAGCTCCTTATGATAAAACAATTTAGATGGCAAGGCAAGCAATGCAGAATGTGACCTGTAGTTCTTTACAAGTTTTGTGATCTGCAAAGACAAAAACCAAAGTCCATAACTGAAACACAATTAATCATCAGACTTCACAGTACACAGTTCCCAAGCAGATACCACCTTACCATCCTCTAGCATTTAACTTTTCTAAAGCTGCTGAAGAACTGTATTAAAGGCAAAAACTACAGCTATGATCTTCTATAAGTAAATACTAAAGAAAAGCAGTTTTTTGAAGGACCATCTCTTTCCCCTCCAAAGGGGGGTGGGATGGGCGGAGCGGGTGGGGGAAGAAAGAAAAAAGGAACTGTATATATGTGATGGATGAATTGGTCATTCTCCAGCTCCTTAAAACATTTGATCTACAGGCACATTCTTTTCATGGGGTTTCCATGGATGCAACCTGTTTTTTTGAGGAAGCCTTAACAGGCAGAAAGGGAACATCAGAACAGCTGTTAGAAGCTGGCCTTAGAAACAAGAAATGTATTTGTCTTTAAATGAAAGACTGGCCTTAAGGAAGCACTCCAGTCAGTAATAACCAGCTTGAAAAAAATGTGTCCTGTAAAAAGACTAACATAGGACATTCAATCCAATGGTATCCTTGAAGCCCTCATGCCTCCTACGCTCTCACTATGCCAATTCTCCTTAAGCATTGTATAAAGAATACAACAATGAAAGTCTGCCATAACAGATTTTAGGAGGAAGTATGACAGGTTTTTCAGTAGGCTGAACCCAATCGAAAGCCTAGGGCCAAACAGCCCTGCTTTCCGCCTTAAGTCTGCCATCAGATTTCCTCCTTCCTCTGCTTACATGGTCATCTAGTCATCTTTTGTCCTCAGTTTAATTCTTCAAAGTACATTACCATGAGAATGGGAAGGCATCTCAGTAAATTTAACTTTAGCCCTATATTTCAGGCAATAATTTAAAGCAGCTGAAACATCTGTGCTCGTTCATGTACTATGCTACCTTTGCCACTTAACATAGACTTCAGTTACTTCACCATACAGGAGCTTTGGGCAGCTATTCCTCAGAGGAAGAGATGATAAAGAAAGAGGAAGTTTCTTTTTTCCCTTCCTGAAACAGGATGTTTGCAAAATTAATCTTCATGTTTAAAGAGGAGACTTTGTTTCTCTTTTTATGTTAAAAGTAGAAGTTGTACTTGTTCATTTGTGGAGAATTAAGTTATGAAATTATAGTAAATGTACACAATGGATATGGAAAGGCATTTCAAGCCATTATTTAGAATTCTGCTTTGCTCTGAAGCAGAGTAAGTTAAATACGGTGCACAGAGAGCCCTTTTAAAGAAGGGTATTAACATGCTGGAAGGCTCAGCATTCTTGCTATTCAGAGTATATGTTCGAAATAATCAAGCTTTCCTAGAGGACTAATGCTCAAACTAGACTTATCACTAAGCATCAAGGAGCAAAGAGGTGGTAAGTAAACAGTAGGAACCACAGTTTCTCCTTTTTTGGTTTAGATAAAAAAGTAATTAAAATTGTAGTTTTACTCACCAACAAAGGATTATATGCTCCACAGGCACTAAAAGCATCCTCATCTCTCAGATATATCTCTCTTGATGTCAGTCTTTCCAGCAAGGACATATTTAATCCAAAAGTCAGCGCAATTTTAGATTTTATTACTGGCCCTAACTGCTTTGGATCTCCAACAAGAACTATCTGTATATGCAATTAAAAGAAATCCATCTTGTATTAAAACATTTATTAAAAAAAATGTAGTTTCAACAACAACATACATACTTCAGAATTCAAAGGTCAATTTATATCAAGCATTCTGCTTTTCTCCAAACATCTTATATATTTACAAAGAAGGGTTAGGCTCAGGACAGAGCTACACTGTTGTCTTAAACTAAGGAAGTATATTTTTATTTTGACGTCTTCCACACACTGAATCCTGTCTTATCAATATAGGCTTGTTTTAGACGTAAACCAACTTAAGTGTGGGAAATGGAGATTATACATGAATAAGATTTATTACAAGTACTCAGAATTCCATACTCATTACCAGGAAATGGCTGCTTGCATTCTACATCATTCACAAAAATGAAAACAGTAAACCAAAATTTTTTTACTTTCAGTAAACTATGCTAAGAGAACTACCTGTCCATTAGCTTCTGAAATCAACCCAATAGGAATCAGGCTCTCTGGTTCGCTTGCTTGCCCTGCCTCATCCAGAATCACATGAGTGAAGTGTCCAGGCCTGGAATTAAGTAACATGAACCCAAAACAGGGCTGTTTTCAGATTAGTTCATTCTGCCACCCTGTGGTTGACCTCAACAATTCTGTTAACTTCCTTGTCAAGCTGTGCCAAGCAACACCACACATGAAGAGTGAAGATGGACATTTTCAACATGGAATATAGAAAAACACCCCAGTAACTTCAATTTGTCATCTCTGACTTTGCTTACATACTCTGATATACACAACCACTGGTAATCTTATTTAAAAGATTGTTTATACCAAGGTTAAGACACTTAGAAAAGCTTTCCTTGTTCTCAATTTCCTTCAGCTATTTAATTAGAACAATGCACTTGGTGTGGTGAAGACAATCCCCAGGCTTTGTTTCTACCAAGCAACTCAAGTGAGTTTGGCTTCAGATTGTCCTTTTACAAAATTAAAATCAGAATCAGAAGAGTCTTTTGTTAACAGCACTTGACATTGTGGTTGTTTACAGTTAGTAAATGTGACTTGATAAAAACCAAATACGATATAATTTCCAAGGATCCCACTGGTAGTGGGGAAGTTAGTGTGTCGAAAGTTTTTAATGTTATTCAAGATAATTATTAAATTTACCATGGAGAAAGTCTCTGCTGAAACATTACCAAAACCAAGTTGTATGTTAGGAAGATACTTTCAAACTAGAGGCACATGCAATAAACTGTATTAAAACAACTCAAGTTGCAGTACAGAGGGTATCTAAAAGCTCCGGATTTTGTAGCATCCAGCTCTCTCAGTGATATTCCTATCTATAGTACTCTACCGTATTTCCATTTGATAAAACAGTCCTGCACTGCTGCATGTGGTAATTATAATCCTGAACCACGAAGCTTTCCGGATATCATCACCATCTTTGCAGTAAGGTTTCACCATGTCATCAATTTGCTGCAATAATAAAAAGGTATTTTGTAAAACAAAATGCTGCCCTAAAATTAAATGTTTTAATTTGAATAAATAAGCCCACTGAGAACTATTTTAGAAGCTGAGCAAAACACTTTGATTTAGACCTATTCATACACAGAAATGAATTCTTCATTAATTTGCCTAAACAAAGTAGTACATATGAAAGACATCTGTGTTTCCTCTATTGTAAGGATCGAACTTGAATATATGGATGTTTCATATACATACATATATGTATATAAATATATAAAAATGCACACACAATGTGTGTGTACTGTATAGAATAGTAAGCAATTAGGATTGTCATCTCTGTGTAAGTAGTCTTAATTTGGAGACAAAGGCACGACTTCAGTAACAGACTTTAGGATTGCTTAGTAAGTCAAAGCATCTTACCACATTAAAAATCCCACCGATATGTAAGTGCTGCTTGTAGACTTAAGCACTGCAGGAAAGAGGTTAAGAGTCTATGCTCATACAATCAAATTAAGGACTATGAACAACATTTTCCACTTAATCTTGTGGAGAAGCTGAAATAATATGTTTGTACTTTGGATTCTAAACAAGCCTTACCAGCTTAATAACCACTGACAGTTGCATTACTAAATCAGTATTTTAAGATCAAAATATTAACTGACAGATATCTATAATACTTACCTCTACTGACCTGAAGTTAGCATTAACTCGGACCATAGTTCCTTGTTTTAACAGATTGCTTTGATGCAGCCGCAAGCAAATCAGATCTGTTGCAGCATTTGATGGTGCACAAACCAAAATTCGACTATCTGGTAGAGTATAATGTATCTACATTAAAGAAGATGGACATTAAACAAAGGTTATTTAGAGAAGTAGCAATAGCTCAAACATGCCCATTTTATTTCACTGAATACAGAATCCAGAAGAGTTTTGCACACATGTTATATTCATCCATCCTTCTGCAGTCCAAGAACACTAGTTTTGACAGTCAGGACTAAGTAGTTTCAAACTGAGTGTACTGACAGCAGAATTAATTCATGATTATCATATTAATGTATACCTGTGCTTCATGAATATATTATGCACTGCTGGAATCGCAAGTTAGATACTGTTCACTAAAGCTTTAAAGATGAAGACAAGATGACTTGAAAATAAGCCATTCAGGAATTCTATTAAATCTGTATCAAGCTATGGAGCTATAGAAAGTGATCTTAAAAAGAGTATTTTGAAAACTCCTGGGGAAAAAAAAAATATGGTGGTACTTACAGAATTACTGTAAGTGTTCCAACACTGAAAAGATTAGAGATGATTGATTTGTCATCCACCATTACCTGTAAAATAGCTTCAATCACTGTTAATGTTTTTCCAGTTCCTGGTGGTCCAAAGAGAATGTAAGGTGTTGGACGACATTCGCCACTCAGTATCCTTTTCACTGCCAGTTTCTGTTGCTCATTCAGCATAGGATTGAAAAATTCACCATCTTTCTGTTTAAGTGGCACAGTTTCACCAACTATAAATCAAGATAAGCCTATATTAAAACTCCACATAAGTATTTTTAAGATAAGTAGATTAGAGGAATTCCAATTCACACTATACTTCCAAAAAATTTAATTTTCCTTACATGGTAACAACTAATGAATTTCTCAAAAATTCTGATTTCACAGAATAGCATATAGAAAATAAGCCATTAATATTTCAGAAGTGTATTGGATCTTTAATAAAATTGGAGGCCAGAAAAGGACTATGATAACGTAACCCAACAATCTGTAAAAACTCTGTTCAGTAATTTTAGCATCAAGTTCACTTTTTTTGTCCTAGAATAGCAAAATTTCAGTAACTTTCAATAACTGGTACTTCCGGGACAGTACCAGTACTAGATGACCAGTAGTAAGACACAACTATTAAAATTTTTTTTCTTAATCCTGTCTGAATTAGTCTAGCTTTAGCTTTCTACAGCAGAATCTTGTTAACCCTCAGACAGAAGTTCGTTCTAGGTAATCTATTCCATACTTTAGGCATCTTATTCCTAAGAAGTGATACAAATCACCCTCTCTGGCGTTTAAAGTAACACTTTCCAGAAAAGCATAGGAATGATCTGGGCTTTCTGAAAACTTTTCTAAAGTTTTAGCATCTTTGGCAAAGTAGCTATCCCAAGGATAAGACACAGCATCTCAGCAACAAATTTGAAACTTTGAACATGACCAAAAATTTTCCAGTAAAGGATAGGAAAGTGATAATTTATTGAGTTCAAAATATATCACTAGATGTTTACTGCCCCCTCCCTGGAAGTGTTCAGGGCCAGGCTGGATGGGGCTTTGGGCAACCTCATGTCCCTGCCCATGGCAGGGGGTTGGAACTAGACGATCTTCAAGGTCCTCTCCAACCCAAACCACTCTATGATTCTATGAACTGAAGATGTTTAAGCAACCCATAGAAAGACTCCAATGGAACTTCCTGCTAGTACTGTTCTAGAATTTAAAAGACAGCACGAGGACATCTAAAAGGTATCTTACTCAGCCCTGGTTTACCGAGGTGATTGCAACTTGAATATAAAGTATTAAAGCATACCAAGTTGGCTTGTTTGTGCAGTTACTCTCATCACATCTCTTATGTTCATCTCCCTTGATGCCATGCATTGTGACTGTTTGTTCTGCAGTTTTTTGACCTGAAAACAGCAAGTGAAGATAAATGCATTTATAACCTTAAGATGACAGGTAACTATCTTCGCTAACACTTCTGAAGTTGCTAGGTTTTAATTTTTCCCGCTAAATAGCATTAACCCATTAAACAGAGTATCTACTGTGAAGACAGAAAATAGGGTAGTAGAAAGTGTGAGGATTTCCCACCTTAAAATTAAGATTTTTAAAAGTTTGGCTTATGTTAACATTGAACATTTATTTCACAAATACTTTGCAGGCTCAGATGAGGATTTTGAAGCCATGGGTGAATAACTTGTTGCCTTCCACAAAAGCTGACATCCACATTCCATACCACTAAGCAAAATGATACCTCTTTCAGAGTGCAGCATGTGAGAAAACTGCTTGTATGGAACATGGTGTTTGCAAGGTTCTGGACCAAATACCTCCGTCATCTTAATAACACTGATCCTAATCCAGTGAAGTGATGAGTGTTAGATGTTGATTACTCCTTGTACAGGACACAGGTATCATCCAGAGATGTCTGCTGCTTCCCCAGAGCCATGATGTCATGGAAAGACTGCAAGGCTCATCTAGTCCTTCTGACTACTCCCTTTGCTGCTTACCCATGTGGGTACTAGTGACAACTTGAATAGATCAAGGGGATGATCATATAGCTCTGGGGTAAGCATGAGGGGTCCAGGTGATGTTCTCCACCATCCTTCTAGTCAAACAGAAAGGCCCCAGTAGAAGCAGGCATCTTGCTGAACAATAATGAGCTGCTCTCACCAGCATGATTCTGAGTCTATGTGCAGGAGCTCCTTGACTGCACATTATTAATTGCAAACCTAGAGACATATCCGAGTTGTTACCACAGGAGTATGGAACAGCAGCAGTATTGTCTGCTAGAATATAATAATCCCCACTAGAAGATAACATGGATGAGACTTCTGACAAACAACTGGCATCGCTGTCCTGATCACAGGTCATGCAGCTTCCTGGAGATTTCGATCATTCACACATCTGTTGCAATTCACCCAGGAAATGTCTAGAATTTCTTGACTGCGTTGGTGACAGCTTCTTGATGTAAATGGATGACACGCTGACCAGAAATAATGTTCTAATAAACTTGCTGCTCATATACAGCAAAGAGCATGTGTCCATATCAGCTTCTCTTGCAGAGATTGCAAGATTGGAGGAAGGCTCAGAAGGTAAAGCAGCGGAGTTGGAACTCTGGCACTTCTACAGCAAACCTGTTTCTGTAAGACATCAGCAGGCAAAAATCCTCTGGGAAGCTACCACGTGGGAAAAAGGTGCCCAGGAGAGCTGAAAGTTGCTTATTGAGAGATCATAAGTAAACCATCCTGTTGCACAAGATCATCAGAAATTTCAACAGAAGGCCTGCTTAGCTAAGCTTGTAGCTTCTTGATGATTTTATAAAGATCTTATTACAAGCAGAAACAAGGACAGGCAAAATACAAAAACACCGCTTGGACAGTTGGACAAAATCAGGAAGGTCAAAGTACAGCTGAAACTAAAATGTGGCGAGAACAGAGTAAGACAACAGCAAATATGGTGGAAGAGAGGCAGTTCAAGGATCACGGAGGCTCACAGATGGATAAGAGAAAACAATTTATTGATGGATGATGGGAAAGAACTCTAAGTCCTTTCTGCCTCACATGCAGGCCTCTAGACTCCTGTGCAAAGTAACAGTATGGGAAGGAAAGGGACAAGTAACGGAAGAAGAGGACCATGCTACAAACTGCTGAGAGACACTGCATAAAGTAGATGTATCAGCATGGTGAATCACAACTGTGGACGCTACTGTGTATTATCTACAATAAAAAAAATAATCATGACAAGCCAGGGAATGTATCTGACAGGAGGAAAAAGCTAATATTACTCCAGTTTAAGATGGACAAGAAAGACCTGGGGAACTACAGCTTATCAGCCTCACTCCAGTCACTGAGAATATCATGGAGCACATCCTTCTGGATTCCATGTCCTTCACATGATTGGAAAAAAGGGTGACCAGGAATAGTAAATATGGCTAAACCAAGGGGCAGACCTTACATGACCAACCTGATTTTCCTCTATGTAAGGAGACTATTATGCAGACAGACTATTACATGGACAAAAGAAAAGCAGTTATTGTAATACTCCTTGACCTTAGCAAGGCTTTTGAAATGGTTTACTTATCCCATCATTCTTATTTGTGGCCTGAAGCCATATTAGCTAGATCAACAGACAGTTAGATGAGTTGAAAGTTGACCGAACTACTGGGTTCAAAGAGTATTAATCAATAGTTTGATACTCAGCTGGAAGCTGGTCAAAACCTAAGAACCCCAGGGTGGTTGTAGACATCAGTATTATTCAGTATCTTCATCAATGACTACGATGAAACTAAATAACACCGCTGAAAAATCTGCAGACAACACAAAATCAGCAGTCATACCTCAAATACATGATGGTTCATCTTCAGTTCAGAGGGACCATGAGAAACTTGGCAACAGAGCCAACAGAAAACTCAAAGTTCAGTGAGGAAAAATGGAAAGCTCCACATCTGGGATTGAGTAACTGTGTGAACCAAGAAAGGCCAAGAACACACTGGCTGACTAGTAATCCTCAGGCTCTCTTCAGCATCCTGGGTTACTGTGAATGCTAGAACTGTACATGAGCCAATATCATGTTCTTGTTATGAACTGGAGAGGCTGAGAGAGCTTGGATTTTTAGTTTGGCCACGAGGAGGTGAAGAGGCAGTCTAATAGACCATGATGGCTTAAATCAGAGTTATTAAAAAAATAAAAAAAATAAGATAAACTCTTCTTTGTAGTCACACATAAGATATAACAAGGGACCACATCCACAAGTTGCAGGTGGAAGACTCATACTGGGAATTCAGAAAAATCTTGAGTGGAAAGGTGGTGAAGCACAAGTTATGCAGAGGCTACGAAATCTCTAAACAAAAATAAAGAAACGCCTTCCAACCGCCCCCAAATGGACTTGATGTAGTGTTGTTGACAGTCCTGCTTCAAATAGAAGGAGGACTAGGTAACCTTCTTAAGTCCTTTCTAAGAGTTTTCTACATTTTCTTCATATAATTGAACTAGCAGTTAAGAAGCCTGGGTAAATCTACTCAGAACAAGATGATTACCTTCTATCATAAAATTTTTTCCTGCCACAGTGACAGAACTTAAGTATCTACTCAACAGTAGCCTCGGAAACTAGTCTAAGGTAAATCTGACAATTCCAATTATAATCATACAGGGTTTTTTATAAGCACGTACCATTTAAGATGGGAGTGTTAGCTTAACAGTATCAGTTATCATAAAATCCCTTGTCCCCAGGCAGCAAGTTTCTGTCATCAGAAAGCAGCAGAATACAACTTTGATACTCCATTATGCAATTCCTTTCTAAGGATAGTTGTACAGTAGGTATCTGTTACCAATCTGAATGGTATTCAGCATTTTAAGGAATATTTACAGAATACATACCTTACTTTCCTGTTGGGAACATTGTTCAAGGCCATCATCAACAACATGATAGGCAGTAGTATTCTGGGTCTTGATAACTTGTGGTGATTGTAAGACAAGGTTTTGCGGAAATAATACTTCAAATTTAGGGGAGAAAGCAGAGAAATTTGAAAGCCACACAAGCACTTCGCATATTTCACTGATTAACATTACTGCCGGTACATCAGCTTGCTCCGAGTTGCCAAAACTGGTTTATCAGAACTAACATAAAATTAGTAAAGACCTGTGTGAAGTTCATACAGATCATTCTACTCAACCATAAAACAGGAAATCAGTGCTTTTTAATAAATTCTGAGGTAACACAAAACACTGCCATTTCACTTGCTATTATTATGACAGTATGATTTCTACAGTTCTTATTGACTCAAACAGTTCACAAAAGTTCTTTTCCACTCCTCTCCCCTGTGATGGCAAGCAGATGAAATCATTCTGATGACATCTACTCTAGATTCAGAGAAGGTTTTTTGTTTGTTTGTTTTTTAAAAAAACCAAACAAACACACACCCCCCCCCCCCCCCAAATTACAGAAAGCTCCTCTAAGAACAAACTACAATGCATTCTTCTCAGTATGCCCTGATGTGAAAGCAATATAAAACACAAGACCCCACAAACTCCTCTAGACAGCTTAAGTCAACTGAAGTTTACCTTTTTCACCCAGGTAGCTAGCTTGCTCAACTGCCAACTGGCATCGCCTACTAGTAATCCTGTTAACAGAATACAAATTTGTAGATTAAAGTAAAAGCTTACATTTCCATAAACTACACCTACAAGGTATCCAGTATTTTTTACTATGCACCAGTGCATATGAAAATAGGAGTTTTATAGAAAACTGCCTTTTTTAAAAAAAAACAAAACAAAACCAGAAGCATCTATGAGATATATGCTGCAGAAGTGTCAATCGACAGCTTTGCTATGAATAACGTTGATACATATATTCTCTAGCTCTTCAGTGAGAAAAAGATGGCCTGGTGTTCCAGACTTAGATGATCTTTCAAGGAAGTTCTCTGTGAAGCTGGTTTTACAGAGAAGATTAAGCAACTCTGTATAGATAATAAACATCCCATGAATAAAAAAAGTATAATAAAAAGATGGGTGGTTAACATTAATTTTTTTTGCATGGTCTTGCAGTCATATTGGTATATTTTTTTCTTAAAAAAAACAACCAAAAGAACCCCAAACCCCTCAAAAAACCAAAAGATCCCACCTCATCCCTCTCACCATTTCACTACCTGGCATTGGTGCAATCATTTAGAGAGGCTTAAGACAAGAATTCATTGTACATTGTGACAACAGTTGCAGTCTTTTACCAATGAATGTAGTGCCAAAGGTGTGTTGAGGGAAAGAGGTGAAAGAATTGGCAAGATCTTAATTATGTCCTCCTACCTGTATCCACCAAAACAACCAACTGACAGTCACGTATATTTTAAAAGTCACTTTACTAGAGGAATCATTAAATGCAGCTTTTTGGAAACTTATAAAGATACCTGCAATGAACAAATTCCACATCCATGGGCTCCAAGTTGTAAGCCTGTTCAAAGTCTGCATTAAATTTAAGAGTAACATCTTCATTACATATCTGTTGCAAAGATAAAAACCAGTCAGTTTACTGATGAAGGTTTAGTACTTTAAACACAAAGAAGCATCTCTGAAAGCATTGAACCCTCCCATCACCTCCAAAAAGAACACCAAGATTTACCTGCTGTCAACATATTGCATATCTAGATTAAGTTATGAGTGCTTTCAGAGCAGGTAAAGATTATAATCTAGAAAGAATAGGGAAGCCAAAGTCTTCAAAAAATACAATAAAAATACAAAATCACCACTCAATGTAGATAAAACAAATCTAGCTTTCCAAAAGCCAGGTTAAACTAGTCTGTAACTCCATGAATTGCTATCTTCCCCTTTGAAACCTGTGGGCCACAGTATTTTCAACAGAAGATACACCTTGCTTACCTCAGTAATATAGGCAACATACTCTATTATATGCTCAGAGTAGACCTGACTTTTCAGTATCACCTTATCACCTAAACAAAGTTAAAAGGCAACATACTGTTACAAGGAATAGTAAAATTCTTGCCGCAGCACTTAATTTCTTCCTCTTTTGCATGGTTAAACTAGGAGAATTTGCAGGATGTTAACTAACTTCAGCAAAGTTGCTGTGTCTGTGAGTACCTGTTCTGAAATGCCACATGCAGCTGTATATTACATGTTAAAAGGCACCTAACATTGATGCCATCAGACAACACCTCCTGAAAACAGGATCTTGTACGTTATATTATTTGATGTTCTTAATTCAATTTTAACTGCTTTCCCAGTGTTTGCTTTTGATACACCTATTGTCTTTCAAGTTATTACTACATTGCACAATTTATTTTTGCTGAAGGCCCCACCAATTTTCGTACATGAAAAATCCTAAAGTATCGTAATGTGCATAAGAACAGATGCAGGCAACGCTGCTTCAGTAAGACTGACTCACGCTGAGACACTAACAGTGCAGTTCACCTGACTAGTAGCCTAGATTAATAACCTAATGTTCAAATACGTGAAAGACTTCTTTAAACAAATGAATAAGCAGCGGAGTTAGTATTGCACTGAAAAAAAACAAATAGCATGTTGATTGATATATCTCATATTAATTACAACCTGTAGTCAGATGAGGTCTGCCCTCTTCCACTCCTGGCACTTCCAAGACTAACAAGTTCCCATTCCTTTTCAAAGTAACCCCACTCATATTAAAGTCTTTTATCTCCATTTCTGCATGGATCTCTTCAAGCCACAAAAGAGTAGAGAAGTTTGCTTTATAATTATCTAGATTAAGATGCTGAAAAACAGAATAGCATACATTATTGTTATAACTTCTGCAAGAAGATATGGAACCCACTATTCTTAACATTATACATAATACCTCTTAAGACAGACTGCACAGCAACTGAGTTGCCAATTAAGGCACCTAAATACTTGTCCCTGCACACTAGCTAACATTTTAAACTCCCCCAGTAGTCAAA
This sequence comes from Grus americana, assembly GCF_028858705.1. Classification (NCBI taxonomy): domain Eukaryota; kingdom Metazoa; phylum Chordata; class Aves; order Gruiformes; family Gruidae; genus Grus; species Grus americana. The sequence goes on along the minus strand of NC_072852.1, from coordinate 22,465,821 downwards.
GCAGAATTAGTGTAGTCCTCAGAACTCAGTTACAATAGCCAGAGTTAACTAAGTTTCTCCCTACTACAATGGCAGTTTCAACATCTGAATTCAGGGGCAGTCTATGAACTGAGTTCTATGCTCAGCAATCCCAGAAAGCATTGACATCTAAGTACAATGGGCAGAGATGGGTGAAGAGAGAGTCATGTCAGTCTTGGCCCTGGCTGATGATTATACAACTTATGGCAACTTGAAAGAACCTGAACTTTCTCCCTTAGAGCTTAATGCATCTCATAGAATCATCCAATCCTAGAACGGTTTGGGTTGGAAGGGACCTTTGAAGGTCAACTAGTCCACCCCTCCTGCCATGGGCAGGGACACCCTCCACTAGACCAGGTTGCTCAAAACCCCATCCAACCTGGCCTTGAACGCTTCCAGGGATGGGGCGTCCACAACTTCTCTGGGCAACCTGTTCCAGTGTCTCATCAACCTCACAGTAAATAAATTTATTCCTTCTATCTAATATAAATATACACTCTTTCAGTTTAAAGCCATTACCCCTTGTCCTGTCTCTACATGGCCTTGTAAATAGTCCCTCTCTGAATTGCCTGTAGGCCCCTTTAGGTATAGGAAGGCTGCAATAAAGTCTCCCCAGAGCCTTCTCTTCTCCAGGCTGAACAACAGCCTCTCACTGAAGAGGCATTCTCCAAAGCTCTATCTAAACCGTGACTGAGAGCACTGAATGCTATTTGGTATCTTCTCACTCAAATACAAGGTGAAGGAACAATACTTTCTGGAGCAAACTTAAAACAGTCACCAGTACCAGACAGAACTTAAGGTGTGGTTTAAAAAAAAAAAAAAAATTACTATTAGTGGCAAGCTTTCAGTATAAAAATTATTTCAAACACTACAGTGTTTTATCTTCTTTTTGAGAAAGGATCACTAACCTGCTATCTTAATGCTGTGACCTCAGGTTTTGTGTGAGCTGTTCAGAAAGCAGACACCATAGCCTTTTACATTTTTGAAAAATTAATTTATAAGCCCCAGTTTATAAGTCCTTAAAAAGTTAGGAGGGAAAACAACCACCTGAGTTGTAGCAATGTTATACCTGAAATCAGGACAAAGTTTTAGAGAAGGAAGCACTGTAACATTCTTCTTAGACTTCAATATTGGTGGTTTTTTTTTTTTTTTTTTTTTTTTTTATGTACTCTGAAAAGAGCATACTTGTGGGAAGAATTTGAACAAGCCATGGTGAATTAGATTTGAGGATTTTTTTTTTTAAAAAGTTTTGAACCACAAGAAAATAATCTTCTGTTATTGCAATTACTTAAGAATTTCTGCTTCTATTTGCTGTGAAACAACTGCTGGACTACCCTTCTGACATCCCAAAAATCTCTTTCTAGTGATGCCTAAAAAGTGAGAGGGAAGAACAATCTTTGTTCAGCTTCTGTAATATCCTCTGCACCCCTAGTATGTTTCTACTCCCTTTTCAGTTTTTCACATTTACCCTTTTGTGCTCTTGTAAGTTCAGATTCTGTGACATACTGAAACCCATGAAGTTACGGGATACAGACTGAAGTCTTCAGTCTACTTGGTAACAGTATTACATCATCTCCTATTACACTAAGGGCTACACATTTTTTGCTAAATTAAGGCCAGCTTGAACAAACACACTTATATAAAATATATTTTCTTATATAAACCTACACTTGCATACCTCTGCTAGGAGTGGCTGAAAGGTCAGTATGTCTAACTTCTGCTCCACACATCTTCTTAACTCATCTGGTATGGTATAATGCGGAAGAAAGCTTGGCAACTGCTTTCTGTGATTTCTAAAACAAAAGTGTATGACATATCATTTAGCTTTCTCAAATTATATAGATGAAAACCAGCTAATTAACATGCCATATCATCAAGGCTATAAAACCAAACACACACACGATGGACCCAATGATTCCTTCAAAGTAACAATTGAGAAGTTTGCTATATTGAGAAGAAAGATAAGTGTTCCAGTTACAGATTATTTGAAAACATTGTGTGCCTGCTTTTTCAGTTTAGGGATATTTTTCTAAGTAAATACTCCAACTATAACGGCAGCTTATTTGCAAAAGGAAAAGTTCTGAATGAAAGATGGGAAACATTTATCAGATACAGATGTTAAAGTTGCTTGAGGAGTTAAGAAGCTAACTCTCTCAGAAAACTATTCCTGATTTTCCATCTTCTTAATAACACAATTCTTACTTGTAGATTACTATGCAAGTGTTTATCTTGCTTATCATCACATTGTATGCTCCTGTTTGACAAATCTACAAAGAAATCAAGCAGTTCATTACTAAACCTCTTTTATCAGTGATGTCCACAGTTCTCTTGTTTCCAACATACATATATAAACATGTACAGATGCTCCCTTTCACATTTTCTTTGTCAGCATTACAGAACAGACATAGCAGTACCAAATAGAGCAGTATTAGGTAAGTGTTATTTTTTGCTCTAATTCACAGTACCTTTTGTATTTAGGGGCAACCACTGTTGTCTTCCTTGGCTGAGGTTCTGGAATAATATTAGGCTTTCTTGGAGAAAATGGCTCCACAGATGCTATTAGTAATTCTTCTTCATTTGTTACAGTGGCTTCAATATAGCGTCCAACAGTAAAATCAGAAAACCCAAGCAACAGGAGTTCTTTACTGTACCCAGGATTTCTTCAAGTAAGCAGAAGTTATGTTTTTAAACCCATCATGTTCATACTTTATTTTCTCCAGCCATAAGTATTTTTAAAAATAAAATTGTGGATTCTCATTTCAGCAACATATGAGAACTGCTAACTTAGGGTAATTCCTTACACTTACTCCACACCCTGAGTTCAATCCAGGTATTACAAATACTAACAAAAAAGTGTAAAAAAAGTCTCAAAACCCCAATTTCATCAAAAACTTGGGTAAAGAGCAAAATCCCTCCCCTCAACATACTAGGCACAGAATTAATACTTCCATAAGAAGGAACATCTTGGAATTAGCTCTTACTGAAAGAGATTAGCTGAACATTTCCATCAGAGGAACCTGAAGCATACCCCTTCACTGTCTGCAGCAAGAGCTTTACTCCACCTTGCTTAAGGCTACTCAGAATTGAACCCTAGCTGTAAACACATCAAGTAGAGAAAGTAGGAAAGATTCTTTCTTTCTGAAAAACACACTTTATGTGTAAGCAGTGCTTGGGGAGTGACAAAGAGGAAAAGATCAGAGGGAACAGTTTCTTCAGATTGGTTTCTAAGGAACTTAAGAGATCTAACACACACCATCTGCTCCAAAATCCCTTAATGAACTTGTCCCAGCACTACTCCGAGCACAATTCTCTCCTCAGCACTAACTACACAGCCCAACACTGTTACTGTGTGCCTGAGACAAAAGCATCCCAGGAGGATACCAGCCTACTTTCTCTATGGCAGGCGTACCACTTTCATGCCAACAAACACTACATGCTCAGGTTAAAGCTATAGCCTGGTTTTCTCTGATACACAAACTCAGGGTAGACACTGAACTGTCAGATTCATGGTCCAAATTTGCAATCTCTACAGTCTCTTAAGTGGCCAGCAAGCACTTGCTACCTTCATGCTGCAACCTCCCACGCAGTTTTGTGTGGATTGTTCTGTAGTAGATTATCAGATTTTGTGGCATTTACAGATCTACAGTGAAGTATAAGTTTTTCTTTCTCCACATGTCTGTCTTCACAAAGGCAGGGCATGCCTGCAGTTTATCTTTCAAGTTGCAGCTAAATCATCCTCTCAGGAAAATTTCTACCCCTTGCCTCATTGTTGCCATTTAAAATGGTAACAGAACTGTGTGAAAGTTAATGCAGTGTTACTTTTATGAATGAAACACTTTAACCTTGTTTTCCCCTGCCCAACTTTTAAATTATGATCATAAGAATCAATGGTTGTGGTACACAATATTTGTAGAGCTACAGCTGGAAGTAATTGAAAAGTACATGAAAGTAAGCTTTCCAGCACAAAGCTCCTACTTGAATTCTGAAAGAGCTCACACAAAGCCACTTTTTACTCTTAGCTAAACCCGCGAACTATTTGGTACAGCAAAGTATTTTAGTTTTTCAACGTTTTTTTTAAGATCTGCAAACCACTTCCTCTGTAAGTTACACCAAGGAAGAAAGCTTTTTTTATTTCAGCAAACATGAACCCGCATTTACAGGTTCACAGGACAGGGAAGCTTGAGACAGAGGCATGTAGCAACATGAATATGATGTCAGGGTACCAAAACTGGAAGAAATGTATCGGACATAACACAAAAATTCCCAGGAAGTCTACATTAGCTCTAGTGCTCATGGAGCAATGGGTTTCTTAAGAATAAAAACAGCTACAGGTATTATCTTCACCTTAACTTCTCTAAAAAAAAAAATTATCTACTCCCTACTCTTCATTTACTTTATCCTACACTAAAAAGTGAACTGTGCCCAGAATAAGGGAACTGTTAAGTTAATTTTTATGATTAGTTTCTATTTTATCAGTCAGAACCAATGGAAAGACATACTTACACAGCTGTGCATATGATCATTATGAATGTTTTTCCACCTGGTGGTATGACAATTTCTCCAGTAATACTGATGTGCTTTACTGGTTGTTCCACATCTTCTCTTTGCTCATTTTCTCCATTATGTAGATTTTCATCTTTTACCAAGGAAAAGTTTTCTTTTGTCCTTGATAAATTTGTATCCTGAGAATTAATTCCTCCTGTAGTAAACAGATCATAATAAATTCTGTTACCGCTATTGCTAGCATAGACAAGTCTTCTCAAACAAACCTACAGGTCTTCTGAGGAGTTAACACTCAGCATTCAAATGTTAACATGTCACCGTACCTGGAATAACTCCGTCCTTCATAATGGCTGTATTATTCAATGACTCATATGCTGTTCCTCCACTGTCGTTATAAGAATTAATTGCAGCTTTTGAGAGGTTTTCGTGATTTATTGGAAGAGATGACAGATACGCTTGTGGACTGTTCTCACATTTTTGAGGAATCTGAAAACTGAATTGCTTGTCCTTCACCCATCCAGCTAATCTGCAGCTGATTAAGGACTGTGGTACACTCCCTTTATTCCTAGAAGTAGTTATATAATTAATTACATAATTAAATACATAGTTAATGTTCTTGGGAAGCTTAATTCTACCTGAAGTCAAATACAACTGCCTGTAGCAGGTTAGTTCACCGTTGTTTCATAACCACTATCAGAAAGAAATTGCATTGCTGCTTCTAACTCACAAGGACTAGAACCTCTCCTAAATGTTAATATTTCTAGGTCATATCAACTACCATATGAAGCATACAGAAATACAGTGTATAAACAAGCTACTGTAACTTAAAATTTATCATTGGGTAACTAACTCTTAGGAAAGAGCACATAGCAACAAACAGAACGTATTCAGGTGTGACTTCATTTGAGCCTGTATGCCCAGGTGTGGCATAGAGTGTTTTTGTGTGTGAAAACACAAAACCATACACAGAAAAGGAAAGACTATCACAACAAAACACTGTTGAGGAAACACCATAATAGTTCTTCAGCATCCAAGTTAAAAAAAAAAAAAATTAGGAAAAAATCTGATCGGCTTTTAATAGATGAGGATACAACAGTCCTCTAGTCTAAGATTTTGAGGATGACAACATATCTGCGGTTTAATTTAAACACACTTACAAGTAAAATAATTTACTTAAATCCTCATTCCCAAAGAGATTTTATTAGGATTGAAAAGAGACATAGGACTGGGGAGCCTCAAAGCACTATCTGCAAGATAGTTGCTAATAAAAAGACTATGCTAAAGACATTAAAATTCAATATTAAAGTCTCTTTAATTCCACAGTATTTGGGGGTTACTTGAAGACCAAGAAACACAATGCTCAACTAGGTTTCTATATGAAAGACAGGTTTACAGACTACAGAGTGATGGAAAGAAAGCAAGCTTAGAACAATCAGAAAGGCTTACTCTATCCAAATGATCATTCTTTTAGATTCCCCCTGCTTCAGAGTTCCAAAATTAGTCATTCTTGATATTTCCAACTCTCCTTTGTCTCTCATTAAGTGTTCATAAGGCTCATCCAGATTGACTCCATTAGAGTGAGATTGCCTGTAAAAATAATTTTAGCCAGCAATTTGAAACACAAATAGACTCAACAAATATCTTTGATTCAGCACAAGTTTAAGAATCACTATACCAAAGCATAGTCACAGTATTTCGGAAGCAGCAGGTGAGAGGGTTCACTGTTTCTCACCTACTTATACTTCCAAGACTATTAATTACCTTTAATAATTCAGGCAACAAATTAAAAACAACAAGCCTTTTGTCAGCAGCATAATAAACCAGCATAAAACTTTTGGTACAAGACTAAAATGATTAAGAAGCTGGCTAATCTTTGCTGAAAAGCTGAATCAAATGGTGACTGAAGGTGTCGTGGACCTCTTTTGGAGCTGAATCAAGACACGACAAACAGCAGCTCCTTACCAAGAGTCCTGATTAGCACCGGAGCTACAGAGATAAAATGACTAGACTGGAAGTGTTTCAACATGTATCCTAAATACTTAGGTCTTCTGCTTACTGCTACAATCTGAAAGCATCAAACTGAAGAAGAAATTAAAACAAAAAAGCTGAAAAACAAAAAGCACCCTTAAAAACTATCACACATACTACTGATGAAAAATGCCCATGAAACCAAAGTCACAGACTCTTTCCTGTATAGACAGTGACCAGAGCTCTAACCTCTCGGTGTCAGCTACCTGCAGAAACCATTTAAAAAATTGTTTCTATTCTACAATTAAGAAACTTGTCAGTTAAAGTGGCATGAAAATAACTTGGAAATATTTTAATAGTCTTGCCAATACTTACACGCTAAGTGTTCCCTGGTTATCTAATATAATAAAGTAGAAAATGACTGCAGCTGTTCTTTATTAGCTACATCAATTTACTAGCAAAGCCCACTAGATGTCTCCCATTTCAGCTTAAGCTGCCTCAATTTTTTGATATATGGTAGGAAATACACTAAAACTGAGAAATCAGCCTTAAGGTCTACTTTTGTAACTTGGCTTTAGTCATACTTTTCTGTATAAAATCCATCATTAAAAATAGGTCCAACTGAAAAAATAAGTGAACAAACTGTACTGTTGTGCAAAGTGATGTAAACACTTCAAGATTCATTTAGGTACAATTTAAATCTATTACATCCGTTATCTCCAGTGAAAACAACTCATTCCAGTCTTCATAGTGCCTTTGAAGACATATGTACCACCCTGAGCTATATTTCCTAGAGATCAAACAAGGCAAGTTCTCCCAAAGACTTGTGTTTGAGAGGTATCAGAATGCTGGTTTTGCTCTCCTTTGGACTTTCCAGTTGGTTGACAGTTTATCTTTGGCCTGCAGACTCAGAGTCAGTAATCCTACCCAGACTTTGTTAGCACTGAGATGACAGATTTTGAAGGTAATAACCCTATTTATGTATATTTGGACAGTATTTGTGTTTTTCACAGACAATCTCACAAGTCAAACTCTGGGTCTTTGCTGCAGAAATACTACTGACTAGTTGTTGCCCATTCTACATTTGTGTAGTCAATTATTTCACAAAATTTTTTTTCTTCTCCATACTGATCATCTACTTTTTCCAACATTTTCTGTGCTCTGTCCAGATCCTCCTCACATCACATATACCATCTAAAGTGCCTGCAGAATCTCTCAGTTTGATATCTGCAAGCCAAACAAATATCTAATATTCAGATCATTAAACTATTTAGTTGAGGAGAGCCATCTGAAGAATCACTACAACTTAAGCAAAATGGATTAAAGAAACATCATCCTGTTTACATCAGTTTTGCTGAAAATAGTTTTCAAACAGTGAAGTTCTCACTAGAAGAACATAGATTAGAAGAAAAACAAGGTAGGAGCATGAGCATGGCATTTTTTTTTTTTTTTTTTTTTTTTTCTTAACAAAACCATGCAAAATTCCTTCCTTGCCTAGCAATATCCCTGAGCTCAGCTGCTACTAGTTTTGCTTCTCTAGTAAGCACAGATATCCCCACCTTCTGGAAAGGAAGATAAAGCAAGGGCCAAATCATATCACACTCTGATGTTCCCAAAGATCTATCATGCATTCTAGTCAACTAGTGAAGAATTTACAGTATTCCTCACTTAACAGATGCAACAAAATTTAAGCTGCATAATTACAATTTATGTCTAGTTGGTATTAAGTGGAAAGAGAATGAATGAATATTACCCATCCTGGCTGACTGGCACCAAGCAGAGAGCTCTCCAAATATAACAGGACTGATTGCTCTCCACCACGACAGTGTTCACTAGATCATGTCTACAAGGTGAATAGCCATCAGGAAGTCTCAATGAATCCAAAGTGAAAAATATACTCTCATCTACTGTACCACTTCTTCCACAGATGCTGGAAATGCGAACCTGTAACAGTTTGTTATTCAGTGTTACTTGATATTATCTGCTTAAGCTAACAGGCATACTACCATTGCATACATTTTTCCTGCAGCAGTCACTCTCATGTTAACAGAGCTGCATTCTGAAGTTACCTCATGGGAGATAAACATACAGCTCTAACCTAGAATCACCATGCTTTTCTTTAGATTTAAAAGTGTAAAGAAACACATATACTTCAAATAAGCATTACAATCCGCTTGAGTGCGGACTACAATATGTACATTTGACTAAATCATGATACCTGTCTTGTGGCTTACCAACTTATTTAATTAATACTTCAATACTAGCAGTCACAAGAAATTTTTTTCCTATGCTTGACATGCACACATTATTCAATATATACAGTTAATGCAAATACAATAAACCATAAACCTAATATATGTATTCCTAGAGGGAACAAATATTTTCATTAAAATAAAGGGACAACTGTTGTTTTTAAGCCAAAACATTTGGATAAATTAAACATAAATTCCACAGTTATTACTTCTTAAAAAAGTTTGAAGATCCACACATCCTCATTACAACTGATGTAACTAAAACAACAGTAAGCAACCAAATCAACAATTGATAGCCAGTAAATGAGCTAGGTAGTCTTCCTGTTCTAACCAATGTGTATGCCTTTTCAAAAAGCTTTGTAATTTTACAAATAATCCTATAAATGAATGAGTTGATGTGTTTTATCTTTAATTAAAGATGTGTTATAGAAGATCTACCAATATTAGCAACTTAAAACCATGTACAAAACTCCACACAAGATTCCTCTTGCCAAAACCAATGTGCAGAACATTTACCTTGTCTACTTGCTTATATCTCAAAGGCTCTACAGCAACTGCTTCACTGTTCCATGTCGTTGGGTTAATAAAATATTTTGCTTGCACCCAGTCGCCTTCATAAGGTTTAAAACCTATGTAAACCAGAACATTTCTCAAGTTTAATTGCTACTGATGACATTTCATAGAATCCTAGAATGGTTTGGGTGGGAAGGAAACTCAAAGATTGTCTAGTTCCAACCCCCCTGCCATGGGGGGGGACGACACCCTCCACTAGACCAGGTTGCCCAAAGCCGCATCCAACTTCCCATACAGAATGAGTTTAAGTTAAATAAAGTGACCAGTCAGAACAATGCATCATTCAGACCCACCAAGTTCAAACTTCTCTTCACAGTTCTTACTCCAGTAGGTTACAACAAACTATGTAAGAGATGCTAGTGGAAAAATACACACTTGTTTACATGACTGCATGCAAGTTATGCTTAGTGAGAACGAACAGGTAGCCTTCTTCACCCAAATCCCCGTTTGTGTCACTACATATACTCTGTTAGAATTTATTTGGGATGTGGACTGGAAGTTTATCAGAAAATATTTCTATTGTACATATAAAAAAAAAGGAAAGCAAACAAGAAAGCCCCTACACACCTTCACAGACGTCTTCCATTGAAAAAAAAGTATTCTGATTAATATAGCCACCATCCTTACAGAGAGAGGTAACATTGCCAATTAATGTTTTCATATTTAGTTCAGAAGCATCACAAGTAGGATTGGAGTCTCCCCATGTATTCTGGACTGCATCTACCTATTAATACAAAAAGGCCCAGCACTCAAACAGCTGATACTTAGAATCACGTTAAACATATATTCCTAAAATAAATATCAGAATTTCAACTGCTTATGGAAGTCAAGCTCCTTATTAGACAATTCTATACTTACCGTAGGTGTTCATTTTTGCACAAAAACCCCCCATGAACCATAAACAGTAAGTGACTTCTCTTTAAGAAGTCTGCTCTATGCCGCAACACTGACAACTACCATAGTTACATGTTGATTTGTCAGATCTTTCCCATGCTTCCCTTGCTTTAGGTCTACTTAAAAATTTTCTTCATATTGACAGAAGGACTGCACCCTCTTTGCATTTATTTCAAGCTGCAGTCCAGGCTCTAGGAAGGGTTTATCATGTGCAATTCATTATTTCAGCCAGAAAACTTGCCTTCCCCATTAGCCTGGTGTACATCTCATGGACTATTATCATGTTCAGATGAAAAGCGTATTTATTATTGATGAATAATGATTACAAAAAAAAAAAGCTTTCAGCAAGCATCCAGCATCTTTGAATTGGTTTCCTATTTATACGTTAATTAAGATCTCTCCCTAAGATTAACAGCTGTAGTGGCTGATGAAGTTACAGCTTTGAACCTTGATGAGATTTTTAAATTCAAGGCAGAAAAGGTGAGAAACATAATAAACCAAAGTAACTTCCTAGACTAATATCTGTACTAACACATGTTTTACAGGAAGCAACTCTTTCTCACAGCAAAGACAAACGTTCACTTCTCCTTCATCCACGCAGTCATACTCAAAGGAAGAGAGTTACAGTGAATGGAACCATATTGTACTAAATTGCTCATGCAGTCACTCACAAAGCAGCCTATGATGGTATCTGGTCATTCTTTACAGAGAGTCTACTAGCCTTAAGTGAAGCTCTTCAAAACCTAAGTATCATCAACAGGCAGTGTTAAAATTTTTGTTATACTTCTCATCATAGATGTGTATGTGAACTTTATGTACACAGAACACATGCCCTCCACAATACGCATCCTCTTCTCAATTTTAATTAGATATTTTATGCAGCAACAATACTCCAGCAGTTACGTGTCCTACACATCACAGATACATTAGAGAGGCCTCTGCACATGTACACAACCCCCTGGATTTCCAAATGTTCAGTAGTTTGAGTTAGCCTGACCTTCAAACACCTGGAAAAATTAAAACAGATAGGTCAAATCCTCAAAATTTTGAGGGGGATAGGGAGCAAGGAAGAGAATACACCATACAACCTTGCTTTCCATAGACATGTCAATGCCTCCACTGATATTCAGGGCCTTACTTGAAAGCCATGATGCTCTTTTCCAAAAGAGTGCACAGAAACATCCAGTGGAGCTTCAACTGCTCAATTTTAAGTTAATTAAAAATTAAGTTGTCAATTTTTTACAACAGGAAGTTTTGAAATTTATGTTCTCACTTTTCTGCAAAAAGAGCAAACTTGCAGCCCCTGTTTATTTTCTTATCCATTCATATAACAATAACATAAAATTGACTCTGAAGCTCAAAAAAGTTAATACACAGAGATTTGAACGAGGCATGATTAAACAAATCCTGATGCAATTATCTCAATAGTTTCATAGTCACTAGATCTAGATCTATATTCAGAGAATCAGTATTAAAGGAACAACATTTTAAAGGAGATGGAATAAAATAATAGTAAAAACTCAAAACAACTTATCCCCACTAGGTGAAAGGCTGACAATTTCTCCTCTTTTGTAGAATTTGGAAGGCTAAAACTATAGTAACTTCCAGAAGAAAGCCTTAATGCATTTGCAGAGGAAGTGAGATTACTTTTTATCTCCAGCTCTTACCCTGATGGCCTTCAGGCCACCTGATGTTTTATCCTCTTCAATAACAGCAGTAACTTCCTGTCCAACAGTCAGCAGTATATATTTTGTAACAGCATCCTTTGTGAAGATTATCATGTCATCTATCATCCCATAATCATGGCAAAGTCTTGTCACTACTCCTTGCACAGTTTTTAATCCCTTGTCACCTGCATCCAGAGGAAGAGTGTTGACATAAAAACAAATCACTTGTTTACAGAACTATGCAACAAGTAACGAATGCTACTGATAGTACTATCCCCTCTATCAAAAAGTCATTCTCTTGTTCAACTAGAAATACCAGCAGTTGCTAACTAATTAGTTTCACATTTAAGTCTTGAAGTCTTATGGCAAGTTATGGTTTCAACCAATTAAGAAAGCTAGTTAAATGCAAACTATGTTGTAAAAACAACATTCTTTAAGCTGCAAGAAAAAAAAAATCAGATTATCTTGAGCTGGAAGGGACCCATACAGATCATCGAGTCCAAGCCCCTGCTCCTTGCAGTACTACCTAAGACTAAACCATATGACTAAGAGCGTTGTTCAGATGCTCCTTGAGCTCTGACAGGCTTGGTGCCATGACCACTTCCCTGGGGAGCCTGTTCCAGTGACTGACCACCCTCTCAGTGAAAAACCTTTTCCTAATGTCCAATCTGAACTTCCCCTGATACAGCTTCATTCCACGTCCTCGTGTCCTATCGCTGGTCACCAGAGAGAGGAGATCAGCACCTCTCCCTCTGCTGCTCCCCCTTGAGGAAGTTGTAGATAGTGATGAGGTCACCCCTCAGCCTTTTCTTCTCCAAGCTGAACAAACCAACTGACCTCGGCCACTCCTCATAAGGCTTGCCCTCAAGGTCTTTCACCATCTTGGTTACCCTCCTCTGGAAACACTCTAATAGTTTGATATCCTTCTTATATTGAGGCACCCAAAACTGCACACAGTACTTGAGGTACGGCCACACCAGTGCAGCACAGACTGGGACAATCACCTCCCTCAACCAGCTAGCTGTGCTGTGCTTGATGCACCCCAGGACACGGTTGGCCCTTTTGGATGCCAAGGCACGCTGTTGACCTGTATTCAACTTGCCATCAACCCAAACCCCCAGATCTCTTTCCATGGGGCTGCTCTCCAGCCTCTTGTCCCCCAATTTGTACATATAACCATGGATCATCGAGTCCAAATGTAAATGTAACGCTGCCAAGTTCTACTAAACCATGTCCCTAAGCACAACATCTACAAGTCTTTTCAATACCTCCAGGGATGGTGACTCGACTACTTCCCTGGGAAGCCTGTTCCAATGATCAATAACCCTTTCGGTGAAGAATTTTTTTCCTGATATCCAATCTAAACCTCCCCTGGCACAACTGGAAGCCATTTCCTCTTGTCCTATCACTTCTTAATTGGGAGAAAGGACTAACACCCACCTCACTACAACCTTCTTTCAGGTAGTTGTAGAGAGCAGTAACGTCTCCCCTCAGCCTCCTTTTCTCCAGGCTAAACAACACCAGTTCCCTCAGCCACTCCTCATAAGACTTGCTCTCTAGATACTTCACCGGCTTCATTGCCCTTCTTTGGGCATGCTCCAGGACCTCAATGTCCTTCTTGTAGTGAGGGGCCCAAAACTGAACACAGTACTCGAGGTGCTGCCTCACCAGTGCCAAGTACAGGGGCACGATCACTGCCCTAGTCCTGCTGGCCACACTATTTCTGATACAAGCCAGGATGCTGTTGGCCTTCTTGGCCACCTGGGCACACTGCTGGCTCATATTCAGCTGGCTGTCGACCAGCACCCCCAGGTCCTTTTCTGCTGGGCAGCTTTCCAGCCACTCTTCCCCAAGCCTGTAGCATTGCCTGGGGTTGTTGTGACCCAAGTGCAGGACCCCCACACTGAGCCTCATTGAATCTCGTACAGTAGTTGGCCTCAGCCCATCGATCCAGCCCATCCAGATCCCTCTGTAGAGCCTTCCTACCTTCAAACAGATCAACACTCCCACCCAACTTGGTGGTGTCTGCAAACTGACTGAGGGTGTACTCAATCCTCTTGTCCCAATCATTGATAAAGACATTAAACAGAACTGACCCCAATACTGAGCCCTGGGGAACACCACTTGTGACTGGCCGCCAACTGGATTTAACTCCATTCACCACAACTCTTTGGGCCTGGCCATCCAGCCAGTTTTTTACCCAGTGAAGAGTGCACCTGTCTATGAGCAGCCAGTTTCTCCAGGAGAATGTCATGGGAAACAGTGTCAAAGGCTTTACTGAAGTCTAGGTAGACAACATCCACAACCCTTTCCTCATCCACTAAGTAGGTCACCTTGTCATGGAAGGAGATTAGGTTGGTCAAGCAGGACCTGCCTTTCATAAACCCATGCTGACTGGGCCTGATCACCTGATTGTCCTGTATGTGCCACATGATGACACTCAAGGTGATCTGCTCCATAACCTTCCCCAGCACCGATGTCAGACTGACAGGCCTGTAGTTCCCCAGATCCTCCTTCCGGACCTTCTTGTGGATGGAAGTCACAATGGCTGACCTCCAGTCAACTAGGACCTCCCTGGTTAGCCAGGACTGCTGATAAATGATGGAAAGTGGCTTGGTGAGTACTTCTGCCAGCTCCCTCAGTACCTCTGGGTGGATCCCATCTGGCCCCACAGACTTGTGTGTGTCTAAGTGGTACAGCAGGTCACTAGCCATTTCCCCTTGGATTATGGGAGCTTCACTCTGCTCCCTGTCCCTGTCTTCCAGCACAGGGGGCTAGGTACCCCAAGAAGAACTGGTCTTACTATTAAAGACTGAGGCAAAGAAGGCATTAAGTACCTCAGCCTTTGTCACTATGTTTCCCCCCACATTCAATAAAGGATGTAGATTCTCCTTAGCCCTCCTTCTGTTGTTAATGTGTTTATAGAAATATTTTTTTTTTGTCTTTTACAGCAGTAGCAAGATTAAGTTCTAGTTGGGCTTCGGCCCTCCTAATTTTCTCCCTGCATAACCTCATGACACCCTTGTAGTCCTCCTGAGTTGCCTGCCCCTTCTTTAAAAGGTCATAAGCTCTCATCCCCTCCCGCCCAAGTTTCAGCCAAAGCTCTCTGTTCAGCAAGGCCAGGATCACCCCATTTCAGGTGCAGAAGCAGCATGTGAAAAAACATATCTATAACATGTATTCAAATACCTTGAAAAACTTGAGATAAAAATACCTGCAAGCTAAACAGCTTCTCCCCAAAGGTCTGGGCCAGCAATTATTATCAAGATTTTCCATAGCAAAAGGAAATTCTCAGCATTGTTTGCATGGGGAATCCAACACATTAAAAATTTCTATACTGGAAAAGCAGGAAAAGTAAACAAGCTATATAAATTCTTCAAATTTTTTTATATAATATTATAGTTAATACACTTCTGAACTGAGATGTGGTGCTGTTTCTCTGGAGATGTAGGAGCTTCGAGTATTTTGGATTAGAAGTAGCATGTACTTACATATCACACAAACTTTCACTCAACAACACTGCACTACAACTTCAGGCTTAAGGCTAAACTGAAGCATGCTAGTTCAGATTTCTAACATTATTAGCTGCACTCACAATCAAGACTATTAATACAGTACGCAATCTTTTTTGCTTTCTGTATTCATAAATAAGAAAAAACATTTTTTGCTACATTGAATAATGCTACTAAAAGTATCTTAAATGTACAGCATTTTGGAGCCCCAAAACATCAAAGCTACACTATCATCTCCATTCTATAGAAAGAAAGATGAAAAGAGTTTATTAAGACAGTAGTACAAGGAGAAGCCCAAAGTATCCACCACCACCACACTCTTCTTACACCTCACTCCATATTCTAAGCAGCAACAGTAACCTGTCCTACTCAGGACACATAGCAAAAAAGTACTGCTAGGAATACTCCCTCATGCGCTGCAGTCAAAAAGTTGTCTTCTTTTCCTAACTTATTTTCTTAAGGAAACAGGCCTTCACTCAGTCCCATTCACATGGGAGGCCACCAACACCTTTAATGCTCTGAAGCTGCACACAGGCCCTACATCTGGCACCACAAACCCACAAGGGACCCAGGAACCCCTACCTGAGGCTGCCCATCTCTCATCTTCTCCTTCCTCATCACCTGCACGTCTCCAGAAATAGGACAGCACCTTAGAAAAGAGGCCGAGCATGGCCGACCACCCCCTCCCAGACACCCCCTCCTATGGCCGCACTTCAAGCCCTCACGCCGCCGGCGGCCAATCACGCTGCTCGCTCCTGGTCACGTGAAAGAGCCCACGCCGCGTGCCATGGGGCGGAGCAGGGGAGGTGTTATGGGCTGACGTGAGATTTTTCGCTGCGGGCGGGCAGGCAGCTTTCCCCAGCGCTTTGGTGCCGGAGCTGCGCTGCAGCCCGCGTGCCTTGAGCGTGACGTTATGTAACATCCCGTGACGTCGAGCGGCAGCAGCAGTAGCCCGCTTTCCGCGCCCCCTGCTGCCTCGTGTCTTCTCTCAGGGGCGGCGCTCGCGACCTGTGGTGCAGCGTGCGCCCCCCCTCGTGGCGTCACGGGGCCGCTTTCCCGCCCGCCCGGCCCGCCGTGAGGGGACGGTTTTCTGGGGCGCCTCTGCCCCCGGCTCCGAGGGGACGACGTCTTCGAAGCCGGGAGAGGCGGGCTGTTGTCACCCCCGCTGCCCGGGCGGCGAGCGCGCTGGCTCCTCACCGCAGGCGGCACAGGGCCCCGCGGGAGAGGCAGAGGCCTCTCTCCTGGTAACGCCGAGCGGTGGGAGCGTTGGCAGAAGGAGGGTGAGAGGGCCTCCATCAGGAGGGCTTCAGGGCATCAGGGTTTGAGGAGGCATTAAAGATGGTGGTGTGTGTGGTTATCACAAAAAGCTTAAGGTGTGTAGCCTGTTGGTTGGTGGCGATGCTGTCTGCAATCGCAGTTGTACTGTATGACAGCTTTTCTGGGTTTCTGTAAGTGAGGAGCCTCGAGCAGGCAAAACCCATAGGCAGGCTGCCATCTCACCTGGACTGAGGACTCATTATCTAATAAAAACCCATCAGAAGAAGGAAGGGCTGGTCAGCATGGTAAAAATAAATTTCAGCAGAGCTTCAGGTGCTGTGTATTTTTTGCAGAATGGAGGCATGAGCCTGGATTCAGTGCTAGGGAAACTGTTCCAGGACAGAATACTTTTTTATTATACAAAAATAGAACTATTACAAGTTTATGTACCCTTAAATCATATTGTCCCTGGGCAGATCAGTTATAATTGTCAATCAGGTTTTTCTGAGTAGGGTTTTTTTTTTTTTTTGTAATTACTATGAGGGATGCTCACATGGCACAGCCCTGGCAATGACCTGGTGTCTGCTATAGCTGCTTCAGGCAGTCTGATCTTTTTCAGTGGTCATTTCGGTAGTGGAAATAAGGAGTTCTTCATAGCCTCTCACAATTTGATTTGATTGTCATCTCTTGACATCTTTTGACTTAACTTCGAATGAAACCACTTAATTTGTAAATCCTTTTCAGAAGCCTGTAATGTTCTGTTGGCTTTGTTATATTTCCTCCAGTCTTTGTGTAGGTTTCCTACACACTATTTAGAATGAGGAGGAATCTTTTTGTACAGCACCTTTGTACTGTACCTAGCATTATAAGGTCTTGGCCTGTGACTTGGGATCTGGCTACTGCATCTTGCTTTGTGGTTGTGTATACACAAAAATGCCCCAAGACTTTTTATGAAATCAGGACCATGAAATGAAGGGAACCTAAAATAAGGGTCCCAAAAAATTTTTAGAGTAGAAACTGAACTGTGAAGTTCAAGTGTTTTTTTGTTGACGCTGATGCCAAATGCGGATGGTACGCTAATAGTGTGGTGAACCTCTGTACAAAAAGGAAAATGGCAAATACTGACAAGTGCACAGGAAAGGGGCAGAAGGAATTTCACTGTAACCAGAGAAAATAATCTAGTGCCACGCTTGAGAGAGGGAGCTTCCAGGTACAATACTGGCTGAAACACTTGGAATTGTAAACAAAAATTTCTAGGGTTTGAGCCCTGCTCAGTTCAGTGGCACAGGACTTCATAAATTCTTTTTATTCAAAAGACTACATCAAATAAATACTTGAACATCTCACCAATTTTGTGTAAAAAGTAAGTTGGTTGCTAGGGATAAAATATGATCCTGTTTTTATATCTATGGTAATTTATGTTAGAGCAAACCAGTACCTAGCATTCATTGAAAAAGATATGAAATATTACCTATTTTCCATTAAACCATAGTCTTTAAAATGTTACATGTAATGGAAATATTTGCATAGTGTTTCTTCTGTGAACAGAAGGGCTTAATTACTTAAGACAGTTTTGCTTTGCTACACAGTCTCTTTTTTCCCATTTTTAACACAGTTTATAGCTGTGTCTAGTGCTGTGAATAGTTTATTAATTTCCATGTTTCAGTCTATTAAAACAACTGTAACATTTTAATATTCCTTCAGTATTTGCTGACATTATGAGAAGAGCAAAATCTACAGTCCGTACAAATAGAGAAGTAGTGCTATTCTGAAGTGTTTCTAGGTTTTTTTTTTTTTTAAAGGTGATGCCCTTCAGAGAACTAGAGATTTAATTGTGTCATGGTTACAACAGTGTTTAAAGTTTATACAAAAGACCTTGTAATTGCGGTAGCTGTCGAGGTGCCAACATCTTCAAGATAAAAGCATTCTTTTTGCTTTTTTTTTTTTCCACTGCCTAATAAGCAGGAGGACTGAATCCAATGCATGCTGGCCATTGCATGTCACTGCTGCCTGCTAGATTTAAAATACATTGTTTGGTCCTCATGGTCTTCTGTAAGTATGAATGTTGGCACAATTGAGGTGTGCAGGGTTTATCTGAACGCTCTAGAAAAGTATGGTTAGTAGAAAAAGAAGAATTCTACAGTGAAGATAATATTCTTGATGTATTTCTAACCTCTAGCTTTCTAACTTCTCAACTTGTTGGGATACTTGAACACTTGGGTTTTTATCTGTAGTTTATTCTAGAAGAATACTGCATTGTAAGTAGCTTTTACCTTTTTGAAACAAGAACTAGATTGTTGAATATTGTTATCACTGGCTATTATAATAACTAAAAGTGGTAAACTATGAGGAAGGTTTTATTTAAGATGCTAAGTAAGGGATAGTACTCAAATAAAAAAGAGACTTGAAACTTTTTAAATTTGTTGGTTGGATTTGGAAGCAGCCCTATGAGAATGTAGTACAGTGATTTTCTAGTGTGTTCTGTTAATTAAAATTCAGGAGGCATTTTCCTGTTCCCTGGCTTAACTGAAGTTTTTGCTGTGCTTTTGTTCCCTATCTGAATAGATGTTGTTGAAAGCCAAAGTGTAAGGGAGAACTTTTCAAAGACAGCATGACTCACTGAACGGTGAGAATATCACAAAGTGTACAGGCAGCTGTGTTCACAAGACTGTTTTAAACTGACAGTTAACTTTTCAGTTGAAGGTAAGCATGAAGGTTTTTAACTGTTGAAAAATCTGCGGTAACTTAACTCTAA
Source organism: Grus americana (assembly GCF_028858705.1). NCBI lineage: Eukaryota > Metazoa > Chordata > Aves > Gruiformes > Gruidae > Grus > Grus americana. The sequence continues at coordinate 22,446,422 of NC_072852.1, read as the reverse complement.
TATAAGATACTTCTCAAGGTATTTGAACAGATTGGCAAGTAGTGAGATGAACAGAAAAGGGCTAAGTGAACAAGAGAAATGGTTGATACTGGGTAAATTAGAAGAAGTTTGCTGTAGCTGAGTTAATGTGAGTATATGAGTTCATTGGACTCATAGTAAAGTCTATCACTTCAGATACCTGATAAGAAGTGTTAAAATCAAGTGGAAGTTAATATCTAAACATACTTCAATATCTTTTCTGTCCTAGAGTTAAAAAACAGAAAAAAGCTTTGGTTATAGAGTTACCCTTGAACTAAACACCTCCAGAAATGGTTCTTAGATCTTGAAATAAAAGTCTGTTGAGGTATCATAGATACTCTTTCATTCTGTTGGTATTTATACTGTATTATTATGAACTGTGGCTATAGGATGTAATTTACTTATTGTATGCAAGTAAGTAGTTAGAATGCTTACATATTTTGAAATGCAAATACAACTCATTACTAAATTTATTTATTTTATTTATTTTACCTTGCTAATAAATTTATTTATTTTACCTTAAATAGGCAAAACCCTAGTTGAGCACTGATCTGAATATGTGAAAGAACTAAATTATATTTTTCATCTTTCTTCATCATTTGCATTCCCATTATTTAATTGCCTTTGTGAAGTGTTATGACCAGGGAAGAAGGTTACAGAGAAGAATTTAGCTATGACAGGATGCCAACTTTGGAGCGGGGAAAACAAGAGAATGGAAATTATATACCAGATATCAAATCCAGTGATCTTCAGCTATCAAAGAGGCTGCATCCTTGCTTTAGTTACAGAACATGGATTTTTTCTTTGCTGATGGGAGTAAGTATTTCAAATGATACAGAATTTAAAAATGTCGGTGAGGTCTCAGTGCCTAGTAATCTGTTCTGTTTCACATCATTTAGGGACTCACAATTTCATCACTGATAGTATTGAATATAAATATTTGTAGGAAGTTTAGAATGTAACACAAGTGATTAATGGTATTCTTAGAATAATTCTACACTAATCAAAGATGCTATATGAAGGCTGATTTTTATCTTTCATATTAATCGTATAGCATAAACAGAGAGTAAGTGCAGTAGTCGTAAATATCAACCGATATGTATAAGCAGTGCCTTTTGGTAAAGGATGTAAAGTATCCTGATCATATGCATTCTTTTAACATATTTTTAACTGTAAACAGTACTTGCCACAATAGCATTTTGGCATTAAAAATATATATGGTACTTAAATGCCACATTCATGTTTCAGGGTTCAATAGTCATGTAGTTATTTGGTAGAATCTTCATGTAGTGAGGTATATACTTCTGTTTCTTACATGAATGTCACAGTGATTTGAATTTTTGTGTCACTACTAGAATCATAGGACACTGATCTTGCGTGTGTATCATATGCTGCTTATGTTCTGAACCAAGTTGATTAAAATTCATTATAGCAATTAGTATTTGATCATTTATTTTCCTGTCAACTTGTGTGTTTTGAAGAGTAAGTTTTATTAAGAGCTAAAAATGTTTCACTTTTAGTACACTAATTACTTATTGTTGCACAGTGAATAAAAGTATTGCCTTATTTTCATGGAAACTGCTGAACTTTTTTTTCCTGTTCTGACAATCTACGAAACTTGGATTTCCTTTCAGATGTACTGTTACATAAAAAGAGAGCAAAAGAAGAGCTGACTTTCTTTGCGTTAAATTTTCTCAAACTTAATTGTCAAAAAGGACAACAGTCTTTAATTAGATTTTTCCTTTTCACTGAGTTGTGACTGATTGGACATACTAATGTTTAATGATCATTTGCTGAAGTCATATTACCAAGAAGCATGAATTTTATGGATAAACAAAAATGCAATTTTATTAATAAACTAATCCAATAAATTCCAATTAGATTTTCCTCCCAAGTATTGTAGTGGTTAATCTCTTCTGAAAGACAGTGTGCAGAAAGGAAGGTATGTATGCTGAGCAACAGAAGTCGTAGTGAACAGAAATGACTGCTTCAGGGAGCAGTTGCAAACCATAGAGTGACATCAAAGTGGATGCTCGTATGGGCTGTTCTTATGCAGGAGCCATTCAATATGCTTCAAGCACAATTTCAAGTTGTGTTCTATAAATACTGTTCTTCCAGTCTGCCAGGATTCTCTGTGTGCGTGCTTATACACACACACACACACTCACTGCTTATTTTCTGTTGTTTTTTGACAAGGACTTTTTAAAGACCCCCATAATTTTGTAACATGAAAAAAATATCCAAATAAAACAAAAGAGCCATTCTGTCACTCATCGTCCCCAGCCTCTTCAAGGAAATGCCTACTCAGAGAAGTGACAGGCAAAAAGAAAAAAAATGTTAGTAGAATACACTGGTTGCTGAGAGTGTAATTCTGGTAATTGTGAAATAAACATAATAGTTAGCAAGGGAGCAGGAGAAGTTGAACGTTTATGGGTATGCCACTGGACCAAAGCAGGAAGAGAGTTTGGAGGGAGGCTGGAATATAGGTGGAAGAATCTTCATCAGTGTATCCTAATCTTATTCTTGTTAGTGTTCTAGTTGGTAATTGCCCAACTGTCCATATGCATAATGAATGTTGGTGAAGCCAAGCAAGGAATGCAAAGTAGAGGCTTAGTTGAGATTTCTGAAACACTTTTACCGCTGAACACTGCAATTACCTTTTGAGCATTTTATTAGGTATTTGCCAAGTCAGGGCACAGTGCTTGATTCAAACATGATTATTTTGTTCAGTATTAAGTGTTCATAACCAGCAAAACATCCTCTTCAGAACTCAGCATGTTTTGATATTTTGCTTCAGAATTATTCACACAAAGACTGCATTATTAAATGTTCATCAGTAGCTTAATTTGAAAGGAATTACTGATTTCTGACTAGTTGCTTTTTTAGAAATAGTTTTATTTTATTAATTTATCTTATTTGTTGCTTTGCAGACTTGCCTCTTTATTACATCTGGCTTTTCACTATATCTGGGAAATATTTTTCCATCTGAAATGGATTATTTACGTTGTGCAGCAGGTTCAGTAAGCATTCTTAATTATTTGCTGTGGCTGTTTGACAGCAAAATCACTAGCAAATAATTTTTGTGGATTTATTGTCTGTTTATTCTGTCTTTTCACTACTAACTTTCTTCATGGAAGATTTAATTCTGTTTAACAGTTAATTAAATGGATTTTTATCCTGTGGTTAAGGGAGTAACAGTTGTCATACCGTTTGTGCTACTGTTTTTTGTTAACCAGCTCACCACTGGCATGCAGTTATCTGCATGAAGATTTTTTCTGTGCTTGATTTTAGGAAAATTTGCATTGTTATGTATTTTGGGAATTTCTTGGCTAAATGCTATCAGAATGTATTTCAGATTGTATTTCAAAGTATTACTTTTTCAGTGTAGTTTGCCATAATATCCAAGTACTGAAGCAGAATTGAATATTATTATTTTTTTAGTGAATATGCATTAAAAATGTCTCACATTTTCCAAAGTCCAGTAATTTTTACTATATTTTTAGGGACTTACATTTGTTTTACTGCATTATATATGCATAATCTATACTTTAGATCTGTGTGCATGAGTCTGGTGCACTTGCATTGTTCATGGCAGGATTCTGTTCTGTCATTGTTATTTTTGCAACTTGACTTGCAGATTTGTTTTAAGTTAGGTACAAGACTAATACTTTACTTTAAACAAGTGCCAGGACTTGCTCTGTGAATGAGTTGTTGCTTATGTTTGTGCTAGAGGTGTTAAAATGTAGTTGAAGCAGTTTTTGAAGTTAGTATCTTCACTGATGTGTTATTCTCTGCAACATTAGTGTTAGTTACTGAGATGTCTCTTTTTCTGCCCCAAATCGTGTCTCCCTGCACTTTGTATTTAGAATTTCCAAAGATCTGGTAGATGCAGAAGGTTATCACGTGGGTTTGAATGGCTCGAGGTGGGTGAAGAGATGTACATTTGAGTGTCTGTATATGAGCAAGCTGTTACGGCTCTTACTACAGAGGAGTTGGAAGGTCCTAGAGAGCTGTGTAGCCAACTGAGTGTCTAGTTTAGCATAAGCTGAATTGTTCTCTAGTCTTTTTTGACCATCTGGACTAGTAGTAGGATTCAGTTGCCTAAGCATAGTCATATAGTGTCATGAGTCATGTAGTGTCATGAGACTCTAGTGTATCCAGCACATAAAAGGATGTTTTAATTATGTTAAATACAGGTAATTTAGGTGTTAAGGAAGTCCTGCCAAGAATTTTAAATGTCAATATTAATCTAGTTATAGTGGTTCCATTGTTAAGTCATCAGTGCTCAGATGTGTGAAGAGATAATTAGTGAAGAAATGCAGTTGTTACATGATTCATTATTTAACATGGAAATATTTTTAATTTTAGTTGAGTATATTTTTATTTGGCTTACTAGTAAGTTGTAACATTATGTATTTGTGTAAAATAGAGTTGAATCTGTAATGGTATCATATCTATTGTGATGGGGAACAGCTAAGGGATAGAGAAATTACTTTATGAAACTTCACTTGTGCATGATTTTTCCATTTAGCCCTTCAGTATAGAAGCAGGGTTCCTAGTGAACGTAGCGGAGATCCCAGGCACAGTTCTTAAAGTGTAATTTGACTCAACAGATCAGTTTCTACAAAGTTCCTCAGAACTGTGTTGAGACTGGCCAAATTTTAGCTTACACAACCATGACTTTGTCTGTTTAAAAGAATGTGGAGGCCCAGTTAGGGAGTAGCAGTGTTTTTCTTTTCCTGCTCAAGGATCTCAGGCCTTCTAGAGTTAATTTATACTAACAAAGGCATGAAAAGCTTCATAAAAGACTTGTTTTCTTTCCTTTACTCATCACATTGTGCTGGGTAGCTAGTCAAAACTGAGGGATATGGAAGGTGTACTTAAACGTCTTGTAATCCTCAGATACCAATTGTAATTAATGATCTCAGACAAAAGTGACAGACTTGCCTCAGAGTTTCTGATCTTCTGTTTGCTAAGTTAACTGAAATATGAATTCAAATAAAATACATGTATAGAAATATATATATAATTCTTTGTGCAGAATATCCCACTAGTCTTCTCTTTTAATTTTCCCAGTGTATTCCTTCAGCAGTTGTGAGCTTTGCTATAGCAAGGAATAAAATTAATGTGGTAAGTATAAGATTTTTATTGGCAATTATATTCTTATTTTTTTCCCCTTTGGTTAAAATGAGAGAGAAACCCATTCTGCAACTGTTTTCCAGATACCCAATTTTCAGATTCTGTTTGTCTCTACATTTGCTGTTACAACAACGTGTTTAATTTGGTTTGGATGCAAACTTGTCCTCAATCCATCAGCTATAAATGTAAGTTACTAAAACAATTACTAATTAATACTAAATTTATCTTTGTAAAAAAAAAAGGGAGGGGTGAGGTGGGTGGAGATAACATGTAATTACATTGTTGTCAATACTCCAGTATTCCTACTTAGTCTGTGAGGAGAGATGATCTAGCGGTAACTTTACTTTTCTGAGTAAGACAAGATTGGAAAATTTACATCAGAGATGAAAATTTGTATGGCTAAAAGATGCACAGTACAGCTAACCTGGAGGACATTAATGTGGAAATTACCTTCCTGTCTTTTTGTATTCAAAGTTTAAAACCATGAATTAGATCTTCAAATGTGATCCAGTTTGATCAACTGACTGTTTATTTTTCTGTTGACTGTAGCAAGCTTTGGTGTTTTGTGGGGTGCCATGTTTTTGGTTTATTGGTTGGTTTTGGGTTTTTTTTTTTTTTTGAAAGAGTAGGGTCAGAAGAGAAAATTGAAAACTAATTAGTAGCTCATCTGTATGTTAGCAAAGTTTTAGGGTTGAATTGTACTGAAATGAGAAGGTGTACCAAACAGTGCTACTTCTAGGACATTTCATCATCAGATTGAGTATAATACTTTCTGGGGTCTTCTTTAATGGATAGTATTGCTTGTGAGGTCACCAGGAAAGAAACTTTTGATGAACATTTTTCCTATACATCATCAACAAAAAGAATGCAGCAGTTATGTCATTTGAAGCACGCATATTTCATGCTGGGAAAAGTTCACTGATTTTGAGTCACAACCTTTTAAGACATAGAATCCTAGAATGGTTTGGTTTGGAAGGGACCTTAAAGATCATCTAATCCAACCACCCTGCCATGGGCAGGGACACCCTCCACTAGACCGGGTTGCCCAAAGCCCCATCCAGCCTGGCCTTGAACACTTCCAGGGATGGGACATCCACAGCTTCTCTGGGCAACCTGTTCCAGTGCCTCACCACTCTCACACTGAAGAATTTCTTCCTTACCTCTAATCTAAATCTACGCTCTTGTAGTTTAAAGCCATTACCCCTTGTCCTGTCACTACTTGCCCTTGGAAACAGTCCCTCTCTAGCTTTCCTGTAGGCCCCTTTTAGGTACTGGAGGGCCGCTGTAAGGTCTCCCTTGGAGACTTCTCTTCTCCAGGCTGAACAACCCCAACTCTCTCAGTCTGTCTTCATAGGAGAGGTGCTCCAGCCCTGTGATCATATTTGTGTCCTCCTCTGAACTCACTCCAACAGCTCCATGTCCTCCTTATGTTGGGGGCCCCAGAACTGGACACAGTACTCCAGGTGGGGTCTCATGAGAGTGGAGTAGAGGGGCAGAATCACCTCCCTCGACCTGCTGGTCACACCTCTTTTGATGCAGCCCAGGACACAGTTGGCTTTCTGGGCTGCAAGCGCACACTGCCGGCTCACGTTGAGCTTCTTGTCCGCCAACACCCCTAAGTTCTTTTTTTCAAGGCTGCCCTCAATCCAGGCTGCCCAGCCTGTAGTTGTGCTTGAGCCAATGCATGTCCAGGACCTTGCACTTGGCCTTGTTGAACTTCATAAGATTCACATGGGCCCACCATCTCAAGCCTGTCAAGGTCTCTCTGGATGGTATTCCCTCCCTCCAGCATGTAGACCACACCACACAGCCCAGTGTTATTAGCAAACTTTCCGAGGGTGCACTCGATCCCACTGTCCATGTGGCCGACAAAGGTGTTAAACAGTGCCGGTCCCAATACCAACACCTGATGAACACCACTCATCCCAATACAGACCCTCTGAGGAATGCCATCTGTCTTTTGGTAGTCTGAGCCAAAGAGTAGAACTACACGGTGGTTTTGGGGTTTTTTGCTGTGGTAAAATGTTCTGAGACATCTATGCTACATAAGAATATTACATGTATGAGTAAATAACATAGCGATAGGTATTATCATTACCATTGATGAATATTCATAATAGACCATCACAGAATAGCAGTACTCAATACAACTATGTCATAGATTTCGTGTAAAGGTTAATGACTGCTCTCGTGCTGTTGTTCAGTTGTTCTCCCACTTCATATCAGCTGTTGCAATCCTAAGAGCTCAGCAGTGATAATGGCTCCCTATAATAATATAGCAGATCTGAATTAGTGTGGGTAACAAAAGACTTTTATAATAGAAAAACAATGCAGAGGCTAGAGTTTGCTTTGCTTTTTTGCTATTTTAATAGCATCTTGTTAGCTCCAGACTTCACAGATGTTGAACTTTTAAATTAATTGTGTTTACTTCCCCTTAGTGCAGTATATTAGGCCAATACTTACAAACCTGCTTTTTAAATTAGGTAACTAAGTCTAGCTTCACATTTCTGTGCAGCTGGCCTGATTTTCAGAGAGATGGTGTACTGCAGTCAATCAGAGCTGTGGAGATTTAGCACTCTGGACAGTCAGATCACTTGAATTCAAGCAGTACTGGCTTTAGATGTGGGCAGTTTTGCCCTGTGTTTGATGGGACAATGCATGGCTCCCTTGGTTCTGTGTGTATCTCAAGACAGTTTACACCAGTCAATTCTTTGCACAGCCTTTGCTAGCTTATTGCTAGTGTAGCACTTCCCTCATGCATTTCCTCCCTCAAGAGTCTTAGGCAGTTGGGGTTGAATGAATTATATACCAGACACAGTGGTACTGCCTTTTCCCTTCCTTTCTTGGTAGAGAGTTCAGATATTAGAAACTAGTCAAAGCATTCTGAGAGAAAACAGCAGAGCAGTCTTACTGGAGACTGCCAGTCCCTTTGCATTCCCTTCCCCTGGCAGACAAGATCACAGCACTGTCTGGATGGTGGAGGGCTATGTCTGCCCAGGAAAGGTGGACCCAAAGGACTCATTTTGCCACCACAATAAATAGTTACTTTGTCATGAGCCCCAGTGTGACAAAACTAATTTTGCTTATGTTCTTGAGAAGCTTTGAGCTTGCTCTGCGTTTAAGAGCTTAACTTTAGTTGCATACTTTTGAAGTGAGTAGTTTTTAGATTGCATAAAATTTTGCATTTTCTGTTATTAAATAGTAACAGCTTTTGTATTTTCAAGGCAGATCAAACCTTTTGAAAAAAGATATTATATTAGACTGGAAAAGTGTAAGTGACAAACAGTAAATTTATAACAAGGCAAATTCTCTCTTTGCCAAATGTTAGTTATCTACAGTAATATCCACAAGACATCTTTGGTTATGTGGTTTTAATTCTTTTCACTTGCCTATTGCATGTCCATACTATGTCATCGATCACTGAATAAAGATAAGTCAGGATAACTGTGTGCAAAGCTGGCTCTGAAGCTTCTTTGAACCTTTTTGTCTTAAGAGTTATTCATGGTGCTGACTTTTTCTCCTTTTTGAAGGATACTGTTTCAGTGAGACAGTCTCACTGTTTGGCAGCTCGCTGCCAGCTGTTTTCCATTTGTACCATGTGGTACAAAGAAAATGTAGAATACCATCTCTTTAACTTTTCGTTCATCATCATATTTATTTTCCCTCCCTATGGAAAACTGCACAAGAAAATAATACTAGGTCTGATGTGAAATCACTGCCAGTAGTTTAAAAGCAGTAAGACTCATAAAAAGGGTAAGTTTATCCAAGTAAGACAATTGCAATTTAACACCCCCTCTTTATAAAAGACCTGGGCAATTCTTTGAGTGTTACTCACACTGATGGATAACTTTACAAAATTACTCTAGATAGATAAATGGAATGCAAGATACAAGGCATGTCCTAGACTGTGACTATGTGACACCACTCCAGTAGCATGTACTTCTGTAGTTAGTATACTATCAAAATGAAGGATGTGATGTGTAAAAGATGCAAACTGCCACTGCTGCCACTCTGTTCCTTCCCAGTTCTCAGAATAAGAAACCTGATGGACAAAAATGAGTGGAACCTTATGCATGCTGGCCACTGCAACTGAAAGCGTTCAGATCTTTAACAAGATTCAAATTAACTCCAAATTGAGTACATACATTTATTGCCTCCTTGTGAGTTGAGTGTCTATACCTCCATTATGGTTGAGATGATCCAGTCACTAGGACCCTGCAATACAATCTTGTTTGCCTCAGCGTAGATGGCTAAGGCAGGGTTCCAGGGAGTGAACTTAGACATGTTTATTTTTCAAGTGCTGTGAGATACTCTGCCTGACTGCTGCTTCTACTTTGGATGGCTGAGGGTCTCCCATCAGTCTTGTGTCATACATCCATTCATGCAGGCATGTTCAATGTGCTTGAGTATTTCGAATGGCACTAGTAGCCAGTATAATTGAACCCCACCTCTAGCGACTGGTCAGCCCAGTAGCTTTTGGGGTTCCCTCTCTTGTCTGTATTGACTAGGTCTCCACTGACAGTAGTGGAAGCATAGGCAACATGGGTACACACAGATAATGGAGTATAGGTGATTGATGTGGTTATCTAACTGTAAGTGTGTGTCTCCATTAGGTATGTGCTGGCTTGTCCTGCCTTGCTGCAGCCGCTGGTCCAAGAGGACATCAGTCTCCTTCACATCCTCTGTTGTTATTTGTCAGACCTGTGTAGATGTTTTGAAACATCTGTAGGATATTTTAAACCGTGTTAAAAGTATGCATTTAAGCAACTCTATTGAACTTTAAATTATTTAATCTTGAAATTAATTCAACCCTTCTATACAGTTTCTGTGAAGCACGTTTTTAATACCTGGTGTAGGTTCAGAGCAAATGAGATGAGGGTTGTACTAATCTACTACTTTCTGCACAGTTGCACTTGCATGTTCCTTAGTCATGGAAGAGGATTAGGGACACAGCTGACTTAGTTCTCTGTATCTGGTGATAGATTTTATATACAGTGGTAGCTGTAGACAGAATTTTCTTTAGTGCTGAGAAATCTAACATTGAATGTCCCATTGTTACTGATGGTATAAAAAGGTACTTCTAGCTTTATCTATATTTCTGTTTAAAAAAATAAAACCAAACCCACCTAAACTCCAAAACTGGAGAGGAGATATTTTTACTTTGGTCTAGGGGTATTGAACTAATTTTATGAGTGGAAGGCTCTATCTGACACGTGTCATATCAGAAAAAACATACTGGAAGGTAAAAGTTAAATTAAAAAATCTAATTTATTTACTGTTATTTTTTCAATTTCTGTTACATACTTCTTACACCTAGCACTAAGTGAGCTAGTCCATCAATGTAGTTACAGTGCTTCTGGACTCAAACTTGTACACCTACTTGGCACTGCATTTTGTACTGTGGCCTTGCCAGCCCCCATCAGTACCAGCACTATGTGTCAAAACACGTTCAAATCATGGGAATTTACAGGCTGGTTTAAATTGTTTTGCAGGCCACATGTTTGACACCTCTTCTTTTGCCAAATAACATCTTTATTCTTCATGCTAGCACTTTCCCTAGAAGCTTACCACTATGACATTTATTGCTGTCTGTGGCTCAACTACAACTGTACTGCAAGGCACATAGTTCCAATTACGATTTCCTGAGGATGAATTTCAGTGCCCAAAAAAGCCTCTCAAATTTGCCACTTATGATCTTTTTCAAAAAACATGTGCTGCAAGATATGTATCAGAGAAAAATTGAGATTTGATCATCTATAAAGCAGGTCTGGCATGAGGAAACAATACAATTCTGTTTGAAGTCACTGAGCAATGGCTTGCTATAATTGTATAGGTTCTGAAGGGAGTCAGTTCTCCCTAAACTTTCAGTACTTTGCCCAATGGCATGACCTAACCACCAAATGTTTTCTTGGACTGCCAATGGAAAAGCATGGTGCTTATGAAGACAAGAGAGGGAGATCCACTCTGTCTAACTTGCATGGCTCTAGAAAATGATTCAGCCTGTGTAGACTAGGTATCTACCTCTTTTCATGAGATAATAAGGAACCAAAGAGAAATGTTAAGTATTACATTTACCCGTTTGTCTCTTGAAGATGAGCAATGGCAGGAGGAATGGCAGCATCCATGGTTTTGCGCAGTAACGTAGTCTGTTAGACCTGCAGGAGTTATGAAACCACAGAGTGTTCATCAGTGCTCTACTAGCACTAGGTAGAGCACAGAGCTGGGACGCTTGGCCCAGTTCTTTGGATTGTGTTTTCATTCAATAGTAGACATTGTATTGTACCATTCGGATTGCAGCATAGGGGTTGGGAGCCTGTGGCCTCCTTCCCCCCTGCAGTGGCTTGCCTTAGCCCCTAGGCTAGTCAGGCTTGCTCTTGTTTGTCCTCTTTCTGTTCCTGTGAATCTTCCATGATTTGCTGCAGTGTTCAGGCTTCACATGGAAGGTCCTGCAAAATGCAAACATACCCAGCAATCACCCCCTTGTCATTAAATGCTTTTCTGGAAGACTGATAAAATCTTCAGGCAGAATATTCCCATAAATGAAATAAATGTTTCTTTCTTAGGTTAGACATTCTGAGTATTATGTAGACAGCTAAGTGTTGTCCTAGAAATTAATCAAAACCCAAGAAAACAGTTAACAAGGTATCTAATTAATAGATCTGTCTAAATGTCACAGAAAATAGATGGCCTGCTGGATCTGCTAGATCCCGCCCCCTCCTTTATTTTTAATATGGAAGATGTAACTCATTTATATCTGGAATTTTACTGACAGATAAATTTCAACTTGATTCTACTTATTCTGCTGGAAATCTTCATGGCAACTACTGTGATCATTTCAGCTAGGTCTACTGAAGACTGCTGTACGAGAAAGAAAGTAGGTACCCTTAAGGATTAAAAATTACTTTTGTTTTTGGTGTTAAAAAATACTCGATTTTTCCTCTGTTACATACGTTGACAAGTTACTGGCGACTCCAATATATAATTTCATATTATATGGTAAAACTAGACTTGAACAATAAATAAAAGCACCATACTAAACAGTAATAGACTCTCCTATCTTTAAGAGTGTAATGGGCATGTGCAAAATGACCTGTTGCAATTATACAGCACAGGGTTGTTTGAATATCTTATGAACAGGCATGGCACATGTTTTATTTCTGTTTTGTAGGACAAAACTTAATGACATATGAAACATTAGAATACTGTGACTTGTATGCGTGCAAGCAATGCCTTTTTGAAGCCTGAGGTGGAGAAAGTATTCATCATGTATGTCAATTTGGTGGTATCTGTACAATGAATATTGGCTTCAGCATCTGGGGCTATTGATAAAATTTTCTTTAGTCATAAGTGCTCAAATCCCACCCTCATTTTCCTACAACAGTACTTCTTTTAGGTGATAATGAAACAAATGTGCTGTTCCATTTTGTGTTCCAGTGGAAGTATTGCTTGCTAGATAAAGTCATGTAGTGTACTGTTCTCCTTCAGTTACTGTTTATCCACATCAGTAAAACCTGAAGGCTCAGGAAGAAATTATGTATTTTGAAGGTGGAAAGTGGAGACAAAATGACCATATTTCATTGTTGAATTGTGGTTGTATAGCATCTAATCTGGGACCACCTCATTGGTTTTTAATGTGATTGATGTGGTCTGACACTGGCAAACGCCATGGTGTGTCACTGTCAGCCCTGATGGGCTACCAGGCATTGCATGCCACCATTAGGATCTGTAACAGTTTGTACAGGGTATTAGAAAGACATGTATTGCTTTGTGTATTTTTTTGATCATGATTTTTTATTCCTCTCTAGAATACTGCATATGACAGTACCATCGTTTTGAGCAATGTCAGCTTTCCTACTAGAATTCTGAAGTCATACTCAGTAAGAAAAGCATTGTTTTCTTCCATTAAATCAATTTGTTCTTTCATCTTTCTAAGTGCTAAGCTTCTTTAAAGTCAGGGAGGGATCAGTGTAGGGAAGAGCTGAAAGAATAAAGACAGAAATGAGAGATACATCCTAAAATGTTTCTTTTTAGAATATTGCCAGATAAACTGCCATGCATAATAGGAAGGAGACTACTTAGTACCTTAAGGATAAATAGTGTAAACTGAACTGTTTGTGTGCTCTCTTTGTTTTAGGTAATTGAGGTGATTATTGGAATTTCATCAGTATTTGGTGGAATAATTGCTTTGAATATGGATGTTCTAGTCTCAGGTCCATATCTTTCAGTAACATTCTTTTGGATCTTAGTTGCTGTAAGTAGTGCAAAATGAAAGTACTCTTTAAAACAATGTCTTTGGGGTTTTTAATTTTTTTTCATTTTTCCCCTCCCTACTGGAATATGTATTTGGCTCTAATACTAACTGGCAACTGCTGCTTAGCAAATAAATTAGCACTTCAATATACTTAATATATTTATGCAATATGTTTGTTCTATTTTGATTTACAATACTTTGGTTCCTATAAAATGTTCTGATATGTTTTCAGTCAGTTCAGTAAAATGGAAATGAGTAATTAACCAAGGATATTAGAAATGAAGTGTTTTGTCAAACAAGTCCTAGGTTTTAGAATATTTCAGGCTGCAAAATAAAAAGTTTAGTTTTGGTATGGTAGAATCCTTAGAACATCACCTTTAGCCAGTCAGCCTGAGACTGTGATTGGTAACCCTTGTCAGTAATGACAGCCTGTACCTAAAAGCAGTGGATTCATAAAGGATGCTGTGCTACCCTGCCTGCTGTGAATTGAACCAGTTGAGAAAGAAGACAGTGAACATTAGGTTTATATATGGCTCCTATGTCTGGAAAATCCGTCAGCATGAAGGGGGAGAAGATCATCAACAAGTTTTTCAGCATTCGGAATTCACAAACTTCAGTAGAGTTCATTAGGTTTTTTTGTAGAAGCGTCCAGTTTTGAGGATAGTCATGTTTCAGCATGTGTGGGTTTAATACATGATATTCATTAAATGCAAGTTAAATGGAGATTAGTTTTATTTCCATTTGACTAATTGATTCCTAATACTGTCATAATAAGTCTATACAGTTTTACCTTTTCAGGACATTTAGGATGTGATCTGTGACTAGTGGGAATCACCCAACTGTAATTTTTGTAATTTTCAAGTAGATAAATATTTATTTTGTTATGCTTTTTTGTTTAGTGCTTTCCAAGTGCTATTGCAAGTCACGTAGCTGCTGAATACCCAAGTAAATGTCTGGTAAGTGTGTAAAATTCTTGGATTTTTCTCATTAGAGTGGAATAATGCTAAGAAAGCCTGCCTGTGATAGTGGGCACTACTCATATTTGCTCACTTGTTTTTAGTTACTTCTACAAAATGTGACAGAAATATGGAGCATGAGAGTAAGAGTAAGCTGATATTCCTGAAAAGAAATCCAGTAGCTCCTTTAGAGACGTTAATTCCACCAATTCTAGAAAAGAATTCAAAGGACTGTTTGCTGGGGGTTTTTTGTGCTGTTTCCTTGGGAATGGATATTACTAGAGGAAAACAGCATACTTTATATGCCCAACACTGCTTTCATGCTCCTGAGCTGAGATCCTTTCTGTTCTGTTCTCCTTTCATTATGAGCTATGGTTTCTGAAAGAAGAAAATTAGGTGTGCAGGCTGCACTGGACCTAGAACCTGTTTTAAACAACTTCCTCATCTGCATGACTAGCAATGAGGACTAAGAATATTCAGTAGAGTGCATTTATTCCTTGACTGTCCCAGATGTGTAGTTAAGCCTCCTTAAAACATCTGTTCTAAGTTACAGTCATGCAATCATGTTTAAATCAGTAATGATGCATGACCACAACTGAAGTCAGAATTTGATCCTGTAGGGATGATATTTGAATGAAAACTTGGCTGCTATTGTATTGCAATAAATTTGCCTCAAAGCACTCAAATTTATTTGCATAGTTTTTTTTAGGCTGTAAATCTACAATATCTGCTGTTAATTCTCATTATTTCATACAAACTGAAGAATAAATGATACTTCTGTACTGGCTTTCTAAATTGGGTACTGTTTCCTCTACATGGATATGAAAGGCACTTTTAAAATCAATCAAAAAACCCATTGTCCATACTAAATGGTAAATGAATTACAAACAACAGTGTTTTGGCTAGGAAACTTAATCTATTCTAAACAGCTTCCTTCTGTATCTCACTGCAGTGTGGATGGCTCTTAATATTTGTCTCATATGTGTAATGTTATACAATTTTACACACTTCCGTTATGCTTTCTTCAAGGAGATAAAGCTCACAAACCAAAGTGTTAACTTGATTTCATTCTTATTTAACATTTCTTATGTTATTTTTTAGGTTGAGGTCCTGATTGCCATTAGCAGTGTTACCTCTCCGTTGTTGTTCACTGCTTCTGCATACTTATCGTTCAGTATCATGCAAGTTGTTGACATCTTTAAAAATTACCCACCTGCTGTTAAAGTATGTATTTTTATGCAATTGAAAAATTAACATATATCTATTATAGTAGCAACACAAGACTGAATTAGGAAGTAAAAGAAGACAAGGTACTGCATTATAAAGATTGAATAAAATGTTATAGAAATTATTTAAAAACTCTTACTTAACTAATGATACAATTTTAAGTATGTTAGATCTATTGCCACCCTGGAATTCTAGTTTAAAAAAATTGGGATATTATTCTAAAGAATCTGTGAAAATAATATATAGTATGCTGGACTCCTTGAGGTTTTTATAAATTTGCAGTATATAAATTAAAGATTCTAGATTTACTTGAATATGTTTTTCTGTTTCTTAGGATGTCTTTCAATAGTTAGGATTGTAAACTTACACCTGGATTCATTTAAAGCCTGTATTGGGGCAGAGAAGAAAAAAAGTTTGCAAATCTTAAAGCATTTCAAAATGAAGTCTTACCAGTGCATTGCTGAAGAGCTCTCTAGGGCTTTACCGTCTAAGTGTTTCTCAATTTGTGATGATGTTCAAAGAACCATTTACAGGGATTAAAATAGTGTCAAAAGGGTCTCAACTCTCAGTACCCACTAGTCCTTCAGCAGTCTTGTAATTTTAGAAGAAGAGAGGGAAAATGTTTAGATCTTAGAGACTGGAAAACCAGCTTTTGAGTACATGATTCTGTTCTGATACTGGAAGACCATAGTGTGTTGTTGGGCCTCAGGAAGTGGCCACGGCTTACATGCTCTCTTTAAGTAGCTTCTCCTGTCACACACGTTGGAGACAGAAGACTGGACTGTCTAGACAGTTGGTGTGACCCTGCAGAGCATTTCTTACATTCTTATGCTGCTTTGTGTCTGGATGCAGCAAGAGTGGGCTGCTCTGGAAAGGAGGGTGAGCAGTGGAGCAGAAGGTGACAGCGAGGCAGACAAGGACAGTGACCTCGTTGGCAAGGAGTGCAGACCTACAGTACCCAAAAAACCCCTCAACAAAACCAAAGCAGGTCTGGCCATGGTAACCAGGTTCAGCCAGTAGTTGAGTCATTGCCAGGCAAGTCCATAGTAGTGAGGCAGATCCAAGGTCAGCCAGGGATTCAGGTCAGCAGGCCAAGGTCAGAGCTGGCAGGGCACTGGGCCAGGCCCAGGCATAGCTGCGACATTGCTCAGGTCAGGACCAGCAGTGAGGCTCTATATTTCAGAGGATGGTTTCCTCAATTCTGTTCTATTTCTAGAGCAAAAGATCATTTAGAAAATTAACATTTTGTTAAAAATCGCCAATAGTTTCTATTGCAAACTCAGGCACTCAAATTTTAATTGAAGCTTCATGCTGAAATAAACTAAATTATAATTTGAGTTAAAAAATGAAATCTAGATACAAATCTGAAGAATATTGGGGTGGGAACAGCAGAAAATATTTTATTCAAGTAGTTAACATATTCACGTCTCTATTTTCAGCAATCTTATGATGTGCTCCTGTTGCTTCTGATGTTGATGCTGCTAATTCAGGCATGCCTTACTATTGGAACTGTAATACAGTGTATAAATTACAAGACAAAAATGAAACTACATGATTCATCATGGACAACATCACAGGTTAAAAAACAGGAATATAGAACAACAGAGGTATGTATTTATACCCATTATAAAATTTTAAAATCTGTATATAAAACGATTTTTCTTATTTTTTTGTAACGTTTTGCATTACTTAATTCAGATCACAATTAAAAGCTGCTCTGTAAAACTGTGAAGATGTTAATGCCCTGCTGAATTTTGTAATACAGAGATAATATTTTGCTGGTTAAATGATAACTGGGGCACGACAGACACAGTATCTGTAAATCTGTGACAAGTCCTGCTAAGAGAAAAACAGCTGTAAAGTTAAAGCCCCCTTTTGTTCTTATTTGTAGTATGGGCTCCCAATTACAGATGAGGTTTGTCATTGTACTAAGATAAAATGAGTCCTACTCCACAGGATGCAGATCCATGATAGCTATTTATATGTCAGAATGAAGTTATAGAAAAGATGATGGGCCTTGCATGACCATGTTCTGATAATGCGATAGCCTTCTATTATGAAAGGAATGGATTTAGCCCTTTCAATGCAAGCAAAAGTTTTGAGCTATGGAATGAGAATACTTGATATAGTTGTACTTCTTCAAGGCCTGCTGTGGGGGAATGAATTTACTAAGCTCAGTTAGTTCTTTTAAGTTCCCTAAACTTCGAATGGGAAGAGTTAAGAACCCGGAGCATAGGAACAACAATGGGCAAGCTGAGTGAGTGGCTACCTGTGCTGTACAGTGTGAAGTAGTGTGCAGAGGAAGGTGCCTGGAATCCCAGGTCTCTCCATGTGCTAACTACACTATGAAAGTTGGTGATAAACAGCAGAATTGATATTTCCCCCATTTCCCTCCTGCACGTACATGTTAAAGCTATCCTTTCAGATACAGATTTGGCACAACTTTTTTTAGAGCATGGTGGTGCCACTATTACTGTTGCCACTTTTCATATAGTCATTCAGGGCTAGAGTGCTACTTCAGATACTGAGGGAACCCAGCTTTCTTCAGCCTGCGTAGGTTAACTACATCCATCTCCTAGCACAGAACTGTAGCCCTTTGGCTTTCCTCACCTCTGCTGTACAGAACAAACCGCTGTATTCTTAAAGACTAGGATAGAGTAACTCACGTTTGCTGGATGCTTACTGCATGGCCCAGCACTAGAAAGAGTGTACTGGATTCAGTCCCTGCTCTAGAAAGAGCATCTGCATTGAAACAGCACTGGATAGAAAGCATTGGGAACAGGGACTGAAATTCAGTCAAGTCATTATATAGCTGGTAGTAGAAAGTGGAAGCTGTGGATTTATGTCCCCTCAGGCTGCTGAGGGCATTTGGCATAGGTTGCTTATTTTCATCAGTCCTCGGAGTTACATTATGCATAAAAGATGAAGTACAGCAGCACTTCCACTGCTGCAAGTCACGTTTTGGAGCATAGGTCATGGCATGGCTAAACAGATCTATTCTGGGGATTATTTACGTAAGTATTCCTAGTTTGTGAGTCACTGAGAAATTGGGTGTGAGTTAAATGCTAAAAGGAGCTAAAAGTCCGGAAAGGCAACACATTTTGCTTACATTTTAGTATTTAAGCACATGAATAATGTTACAGGTGAAGTTGTAGGTCCTTTTGGCTTAGAAGTCTGTGTTCTTAGGCAAGACTTTACTTTGCTTGTATGTATGTAGATAAATCTTGTTTCAGTTGCACTGTAAGGGGCTACTTCTGGCTTTTTGTTTAGAGATTTAGGTACTAGGGCCTTCAGTCATATTTTGGCAAAAATCTTGGAAAAATGTCCTAAGTAATATGTTCGAAATAGGAATTTGGCCAGGTTTCTTTGACCCAAATGTCTCAAGTATTATAGAATTTACACTATTATATTTTATATCATAAATGTATACTATACAAAAGTATACAGTTTACAATAGAATATTTTAATAGCTCGGGCTGTAACTATTCATGTTTACATTCTCCTTGCTTCTCTCAGATATTTATTTGCTTGAAGTTTGTTTTTTAACCAAAGCATTGTTTAATGTTTCCATTTGTCTGAAATTTGTTTGCTTTTAGGTTTCCAATAATACCTTAAAGGATTTTGACAAAGACAAAGCCTGGAAAGCAGTTGTGGTGCAGATGGCTCAGTAGTTTGGATTCTGCAAATGCAGCCAATACAGTACAATCCAATACAGTAAATCAACTGTTTGAATTAAGGTTTAAAAACTTTTCAGTTTATAAACAGCAATATAGTTACAGCAGTAGGAGCCAAGGAATAACACAGTAAATAATGTGTTTTTCTAATAATTTTGAAATACATGGATATTTTTAACACATCTGTCTTTTCTGTTGGTATCTGTACTTTAGTGTTGCTTTAGAAGATACCTTTAGAAAAAAGGTAATGAGTCACATGGATTTATGCTGATGACAAAGTAAAATAGGACAATATGTAGTAGGCTTCATATATTTGCAAGAGATTGTTATAACTGCAGTTATGCAGTCAGTGTAACTGATAAATGCTTTTGTAAAGTTATGAGTACAAGTCATAATTGATATTTTTGCTTATACTTCACTTTTGTAGGAGTTGTAAAGTTGTTTTGCATCTCATTGCTTTTATATAAATAAAAGACTTTATTATGTGGAAACTCAAGAATGTGGATTGAAATTCTAATTGGAGAGGTGAAAACAGAATGTTCTTTCTCATTAAGCTTCTATTTCTGGACTGTTAAAGGGGGAAGGGGCTTTTTCTGAGTGGCCAAGCAAAAAAATCTACTAGCCAAAACAAAAAAATAACAAACAGAAGTAATCAGCCAAATAACAGGACATACTACTGATATTAAAAGAGTTTTCTCACATATGAAAATGTACTTTTAGGTATATTATTTTTCATTTATTTATTTTCCTAACTATCTTTAAAACTTACAGAACCTAGCTGCCCTTAAACGAGGGATATCCCCCATACAGATTGCCTTTTCCTCCTAGCTGAATTATGTGTATGATCATGTAGATTTTGAACACGATAAGAATTTCCATGTTAATAGGCTTTTTGGTGTAACTAGGGAGATAGCTGCTCGCAAGATAGTGGGGTTTTAATTGATTTTCTGTTTTTATTGTTTTATTGATAGTTTTTGAGTGGTTCTAGACTTTGAAGTTCATTCTTTTTTAATCTGAAATAACCCAAATCATTTGTTCAGAGCATGCTGCAAAGCTTACCTCTTGGCATTTGGGGAGGGGAAATAGAGAAGGGTATGCACAGTGCAGAGCCCTTCAGGTGTGCTAGTAGGCTTTCTTTTTTTTTTAGGGGGAAAAGCTGATAATTATTATGACATTTTAATACATAGAGAATACTCTTTTAAGTTTAGCGCAGTGCAGCAACCTCTCCATTCACCTAAAACAGTGTGTGGTTTTGGTCCAGACTAATACATCAACTACCAGAGGATGCAGCCGCTGTTTCTTAAATATTGCCAAATCTTATGCCTCTGCTGGTGGTACTTATGTGAACATTCGACAAGGCAGATAAATAATAATGTATCTCCTACAATCCTACCATCTTTATAGCAAGAAAAAGTTAGTCTTCGATGGTACGCTATTTTTTGAAAGTCGCAAAGAAATAGTGACAGTTCTACCTAAAAATAAACATCCAAACAACTCTCTAAATCTCATGCATGGATTGAAACTGGACATAGACTGTAGATAGTATAGATGTTCTTCATGAATCACTGTAAAGTGAACAGATAGTCACATGTAGAATAGTGTGAATGTATCTCAACAGTTTGCTTGCTTTTATGTGGTAACACGCCTTCGTTTAACAGAATCTGTATCTTCAAGAGATCATCTGTATCTTTTCTGTCAAACAATGATTGGATGTGATTATCCAGAAGGTTAGATTTAAGTAGATATTACTTCTATTACTGACCTTGGTTGGAAATGAAATTAATGGGATGTTACACATCTGAAGCAATTTCTGTTCCACAAAACACTTAGACTAACAAGACACTGAGGGACTTGAACCTCCTTTTGAGTCAGATAGTTTAAGGAGCTCTCCTCCAAACAGTAGGAACCTTTTAAACAGCTACTGATTTTTGTTTTACTCTCAAGAGTGGCTAGGAAGAACCTAATGACAGGATACAATAAGGGATATTTACCTTTCTTTTGAGGAACTAAAGTATTTTAATAAGAGGTGAAGAAAATAGCATTCATCAAAAAGAAAGAACCCTTCTTTGCCAAGTGATTTTGTCTGTTGGTGTTTGACACAGAGTAAATCTGGATTGCTTGTAGCTTTAATTAGGGTGTGCTGGTATGTGATCCATTTCCACAGCACAGCTGGGAAGCCTGTTCTAGGGACAAAAACCATACCCCCCTCTGAGGTCAGCTTGATGAGATAACAGTGTATGTGCCATGTTACAAGGGTTTCCATTTGGAACCAAGTGGAGAGTACCCTTTCCTGCCTTGCTGGGTTTCAGTAGTATTGATGCCATGAGCTACTGCTTAGCTTATACCAGGAGTTAGGGTCCTAGTTCAACAGGAAAAGAAAAAAAGTAGCCCTAGGTAAAATAAACACAAATCTGGCTGAAGCATCTTCTGAAAAAATAAAATTGTGTGCACCTGGTGCATGAATCCTTCCTTGCCTACCAATTTAGCTAGGAAAAGCTACGAAAGCAGAAGGAGAATTTTTTTTAATTTAAGAGCATTTTTTAATCCTCTCTGCTCCTGCAGGCAAACTTCTTGTAGCATCTCACCAGGAACAATAATACAGTTGACTATTGGTATATATATATATTTTTGTTGGTTTTAGTAGCAACCTGCCTTATAAGAACAGACAGGCAAGGAGGAAAACTGCATTTAGAATCCAATTTATCAAGTCTCACTTTTGGTGTTTCTATCTACTGTTTTTCTGTTTAAGACACGTGCCTAGTTATGGTTAGAAAAGCAGTATGTCTGTAGTTTCGTTGGACCTAAGCTCCTGTTGTGAAAGTGGGCTTAAAGTATGTTAGGTGCTCAACTAGAATGAGAGATCTGGTAGAAGTAGTACGCTGCCTACCCCACAACAGCAGTACAGATCTCTCTGTATCCAGAAATGTCTCAGTGTTAAATGGACTGTGCATCAGTGCTTTTATATGTATGTGCATGTTCTGCATGGATAGTTTTGATTTAATATGAGCTTTTTTAGATCTTTCCTGCCATTTGTTTCCAGCAACTGAAAGGGGAGATTTTTACAAGGCAAATGAGCTAATCTAATTCAGTGCTGAAAGGGGTTGTCTCCTCTGGCTGCTTCTCTTGTGCTGGTTGTGGCTGGAATCTGATTAGACTGGCAGAAAAATTATTGATTAAAAAAATGGTTTCCTGCTGATATAGTTAGCCAGCTTAGCACACTGTAAACTCATAGTGGCCCTCTTTAAGATCTTGGATATGACTTCATACCAACTGGAGAAGAATTGAACTTCTACCTCACTGGAGGTAGATCAATGGAGTATTTGTCTTTTGTTAGTACTTCCTTTGTCCCTTCCCATCACATGTCCTGCTTGGTCATATGCCCCTTCTCTTCTTCATTCCCTGTTTGAAAAAGTAGAGTTGTACATGGTCTGTACTAGGAATCACAACTTTAGACTAACCATGTAATGAGTTGGTTTGTGTGTAGAACACTGTCAGTTATAGTTGGAGTTAAAGGAGTTTCTCAAATAAAAGATTGCATGTTTTGTGATCTGGGTCTTGTGTTTCTGAAAAGAATCCATGAGATCAAAATAATAAAATCTAAATTAGTTTCAGAAACTGGAGTAGTCAGGCTTCCCTGGCAACTGATTTGGTTTTATAATGATTTCCTGTTTTTTCAAATGTTAGAAGTACTTTTGTTTGTTACTGAGTGGGAAGTCCTCAGGGAGAAACTGACAGAAGACAATGTTAGTGTCATCCATTTTATAAATAGTAGTATCTTAGAAAAAGTGTCTTCAAAAGATGAGTTTTGGATTATTATGTTAATATCAAGTTATGACCATCAAATATAAGCAAAAATTAATTTTCATACTTCCTTTTTCATGACAGGAGACGTCTGCAAGTATAAAATATCCTTATGTAATGCGTACTGGAGTTTTCCTTGGAGTATTTTTTTTAACATTTATTTCCTACTTAACCTTTCTGTTTTATTTGTTCAAAAGTTACAACCTCTTTAGTGAACACATTATAATTATTCTTTTCGGGCCTGTAAAGAGAAACTGTTTCTGGAGAAAAAAATATAATACTGATACTGAATCTTTTAATTTTTTTTGAATGATTTTTCCTCTAGCTGACTCCATTTGTAAAATCTAATGCAGCTCCTAATCCAAGAAACACCTCTTATACAGATGCTTGGTAGTGGCCATTTCCTCAAACAAAGGGCAGAGTGTTTAGGTTTAAACAGGCGCTGTTCTTTTCTCCTCTGGTTATTGTGAACCATGGAGGCTGAACTCCAGATATCCAGAGTTTGTAGGAATTTTTACCACCTGTATGTTCTGGAAGGGGAAAATAAGTGTTGAAACACTGTGTGCATAGGATAATTTGCAGTTTTGTATTGTGTGGTTTTGTGCTTTATGGAGTCAGCCTTTGGGCATTCAGAACAAACTTGGAAACGTGTTCCTGTATTGCCAGCTGTGCTTCCCAGCAGTTACGAGGGGCCAAGTGCTTCTGCAGGGGCTGAGTTGTTAGAGGTTTCCCCAACATTGCTTGTTTTCAGAAGTGCCACCAGAGGGGAGATGCTGGTGGAGTGCCTCCTACCTCCATACCTCTGCGCTGTGTCCTACTGGCCCCTATGGACAGTGCAGGGATCGTGACTAGTTCTTGGTTGTTCCTGGGCTCGCCATTTAACAAATAACCAGGATTAATAACTACTCTGGAGCTTGTTTTTCTAGACAGAGGCCTTGACGCACTCAGGCTCAGTTCTGAGGATGTGCTCTTTGCCAGCAGTCCTGGTTTAAATTATTCATCATGTTCTGCTGCTGATTTACCCATTTCCATTGAAGTCTATGGAAAGAGTCTAATTTATTTCAATATGGTTCATCTTGGAGTTTTTGTATTTCTTTCTATGCTCTTTCCAACATCTGATTTATATAAAAAGTTACATAAAATCAGAATTATTTTATCTGCATTATATAAACACTGAAGTTCAAGATTGAAATGGGAAGGAAAAAAAATAGTATTAAAACAACCTACGCCATACTGTTTGCTATTACACTGAGTTCCACCAGGATCCTGTGATGCTTCAAACTGATCTGCCTAAAAAACCCCAAATCACTCAAATCACACAAAATCATTCTTTGTTCTGAAGAAGTTTTAAAGCTGCATTAGTTTCCTTACTCAGTTTACAGTATGGCTTCACACCCTCAGTTCACCTGAAGGATTGAGATGCTACAGCACGGCACAGCAGATACGGTGGTATATTAAGCCAGCATTGTTGCCACTTACAACATTTTCAAACCCTATCCTAGACTTCCCATTTTTTGAAGGCTGCATAGCATCACTTTGTTGATAGTTGCCACTGCCAATCTTTCCACACTTCCCCATCTCACTATCATTAGCTGGTCCATGCTTTTCAAGGAAAGATTCTTCCTAGATTTGGTGAGAAAGGAGAACATAGTGAGAAGCAGCTTTCCTTCTTTCTGTAACTCAACTTATTTTTATTTCTTCTTTGGTCCTGGTGTTAATGCAGTAGAAAATCTGAAATCCTACCCTGCTGAAATTTTTGTAGCTGGGAAGGAGTTTTTATTTCAAACCTTCCAGATGGTTAAGGGTTACTTTCTGTTCTAGAAACTGCTGGTGGCTTTGCTTGACATGAGTGATTTTTCTTGACATGAGTGACTGGAGTGCAGAAGCCTTAAGCTGCAAACCGTAACTGAACGTTAGTTGAACATTTACTTGGTCGAGAAGTACTGGGAGTCAAGCACAGCAAGATAAACTGGACCAAGCCTGTAATTCAAGGGAAAGACCTTCAAAGAGGGAGAGAAACCATTTTATCTCAAGTCAACAGAAGACAGACGAGACCTAGGTGCAGATGGTGCGGGTAAGATGGGAGGATGACAAAACTGCATGAGTAGCTACAATTCGAAAGATGTTACTCCTATCATTGCAGAGGAAAAGCGGCTATTAAACAAAGTGATTGGACAGAAAGTCCATGCATGTCGTGTGGACAGCGTGTGAACACCTTGTGTAGTAGATTGTGAAGCTTTAAAGGGCACAGGAAAATAACTGAGGGGATCCCTCTGCGGAAGCACCCAGATGAAGCTCAAATAAACCAACTCTGTGGCAAAACTTAGAGTCTGAACTCTTCTTTAGAGTCAGAGGCTAAGACCGGATCCAGCTGCACCTAGACTCCTCTCCGAAGGAGTTTAGAAAGCAAGGGGGTCCAGTCTGAACCTCACGACTAGATGGGAGGGTCTTCTTGGACTCTATAGCAGTTTATAAGTGTGTACCTATATGTGAATAATCTGGGCATCCTGCATCTGCCAAGGTGAACATGTCTTCTGCTGGTGTTTACTGCTCTGCACTCCAGAGTGAGTGCCCCATATACCAGAGCTCTTAACCTATGTTGTAAAGACAGTGTAACACTCCACAAAAAAAATCACGTTCTCCTGACAAAGCGATTGCAGTAGTTCATCCTTTCTGTGAATTTATACAGAAATAGTGTGTAAAACTCTTTCCAGTCTAATATTGCTATACTTAGTAATTTCTAAGGGATTAAATCTATACGATGATAATACAAAATTCTCTTTTTATGTCAGTCTTGGATGGTAAGAAATGAAGATGTCTCTTTGTTCTTGACTGTAAGAAAGGATGCTAGTAACTGCCATACTTGCATTGTAACCAGATGTTGAAATGTTACGGTAAAATTGACTCTTTCACAGCTAAAGTAGGTGGCTGAAATCACGTGGTCTCCAAGTTGCAGATGGCAATTACTGGTGCGGCTAGGTTTCACAGAAAGGATACAATTTCTTTGTAAACTTGGTACCAGTAAGTGAGATATGAAGTTGAAAGAGAAACATAAATATATTCAGCTCTACTATGCAAGGCCCCACTCAGCAGTCAGATCGTTACATCAGTATGGAGCCCGTGCACATAAAATTATTGATAAGGTCCATGTGAAGCTGCACATTTTGCTAAGTTCATGATGTATTCATAAATAATTTTTGGAAAGTTACCTACTTATTCGTAGCTGTAATTGTCATTGGCACAAGGGTTTTTTCAAATATTTATATCAGCTTTTTGTATTTGAACATGAACGTAAATATTGCAGAGGTGTCCCAAATGTTCCTAAATTACATTCCCAATTACACGTTTTTACACAAAGCAAAGTATGTTAATATGTATGGTGAGATTTCAAGTAGCTTATTTGGATTTGGCTTCAGAATTCAAAGTTGGGTCTATTGTTGGCTTCAGATAGAAGACAATAATTTAGGTGCTTGAGCAGTCATTTGCAATTTCAATATCTCAATAGCTGTTTAAGTAACAATGGCAGAAGAGTAAGGACAAGAGGAAGAGAGCAGCTATAAATAATGGAATTCTAGGGGTTAGATTTTGTTTTGCTTTAAATCTTTTCTTGGCTTAGGACCTGTTTTTTTGAGAAATCATGCCAACATTCAGCCAAATTGCTGTATGTGCAAAGTGCTTGAACTGATTCTCCTGCACTGTGTAAGTGGCACTTAGGTGGCAGGAGGCTGAGGCCTCTCAGCTCTGGGACTTGCCTCGGTGCTGAGTTATGGCTTTTGGTCATACTGTCAAACTTGTTGGCTTACTTCCGTTTTAGTACCCAGGTTTGGAAGTTAGGCTCTGTCTCTAGGTGGTGAAATGGGAGAAAAGGACCTTCAGAGGGCTTCAGATTTTATCTTCCTCTGTTCACTAGGGAGGGAGTCAAAGGAAATCAGTTACATATTGAGGCTGTAGTTTCATGAGATGGTGTGAACTGAGTTAATCGCTGGACTAAAATTTAAAGCCATATTCTACTTGATGTCCTCCCCTTCCCCAGCATCCATTCCCTGCCCTACACCACTGCCGTTTATTTACCTTCAGTCAACTTAAGTACTCATTTCATTTCAGAGTAGGCTTGTTTAACTCACTAATGCAGCAAATAGATTTTTTTTTTTTTTTTCTTCTTGGAATAATTGAATTCATTCATTTTTGAAGAAATGAGTGCAAGAGTCTGTGCCATGGCAGATGGAAGAGTGAAATTGTGTGACTGTATCTGAAGGTGAAAGAGCCAGGCAGGACGGAGAGAGGAGACATAAGCTGTTATTTTGATTCAGACATAATGTGAATCCTCAGCTCTTAGATAAAGTTGGGTGGGAGGAGTCCATACAACAAGTGATTTACTATTGAATAATTAAAGCATTCATGTTAATAATTAGAAGGCAGTAGGTCTTAAATACTTAGCTAAATTAACTAGATCCTTTTCTGAATTAAAACTGGTTGACAGTGCATAAGGAAAAGGATCATTTGAATTAGAAATGTATGAAGTAGTAGAATAAGGTAGAGACTTAATAAACTGCTCTGTCTCTTAGGAATGCCTGTTATGCTGGAGAATCTTGCGGTTGCCAGTTCTAATTATTGTGTGGGAATCAGGCTTTCTTACGAAGAAGAGGTTTCACATCCTTGCTTACTTCTCCCACGTTTGGTTCCAGCCATGCATTCCTGCCTTGTCCTGTAGGCTTTTGTGCATCTGAGCTAACTCGCTAGCTGACCCAAAGGAAGCTGTTCAGTTTATTGGGATGGATTAGGTTTCTGATAGGTCAACGAATTTAATCACGTTGCCAGGTAGTCTGATGAGCAAAGCTGAGATTGAAGGAAGTGCATGTAGCAGGATTATGTCTTCCTTTTGCAGCAGCAAGCAGCTAGAATTGGCTAATCTGTAGGATTGTATCATATCATCAGAGCATGAAATGGGATCCTTTTAGTGGAATCACATGCTTAATAAAAATACACATTTCAATTCTTGTGTGTGTCAATATGTGGTGGGTTGACCCTGGCTGGGGGCCAGGTGCCCACCAGAGCCACTCTATCACTCCCCTTGTTCACTGGACAGGGGAGAAAAAGTATGACGAAAAGCTTGTGGGTCGAGATAAGGACAGGGAGAGATCACTCACTAATTATCGTCACGAGCAAAACAGACTGAACTTAGAGAGGGAATTCATCTAATTTATGACTAAGCAAAACAGAGTAGAGCAATGAGAAATAAAATCAACTCTTAAAACACCTCCCCCCACCCCTCCCATCTTCCCAGGCTCAACTTCACTCCTGGCTTCAACCTCCTCCCCCCTCAGCGGCACAAGGGGGACGGGGAATGGGGGTTACGGTCAGTTCATCACACGTTGTTTCTGCCGCTTCTTCATCCTCAGGGGGAGGACTCCTCTCATCATTCCCCTGCTCCAGCATGGAGTCCCTCTCACGGGAGACAGTCCTTCATGAACTTCTCCAACATGAGTCTCTCCCATGGGCTACAGTCCTTCACGAACTGCTCCAGCGTGGTCTCTCCCACGGGGTGCAGACCTTCAGGAGCAAACTGCTCCAGCATGGGTCCCCTACGGGGTCACAAGTCCTGCCAGCAAACCTGCTCTGGCGTGGGCTCCTCTCTCCATGGGGCCACAGGTCCTGCCAGGAGCTTGCTCCAACGTGGGCTTCCCACGGGCCACAGCCTCCTTCAGGTGCCTCCACCTGCTCCGGCATGGGGTCCTCCACGGGCTGCAGGTGGAATCTCTACACCCCCTCATCCTTCCTCCATGGGCTGCAGGGGACAGCCTGCTTCACCATGGCCTTCACCACGGGCTGCAGGGGGATCTCTGCTCCGGCGCCTGGAGCACCTCCTGCCCCTCCATCTGCACTGACCTTGGTGTCTGCAGAGTTTCTTACATCTTCTCACTCCTCTCTCTGGCTGCAAAAGCTCTCTCTAACTGTTTTTTTCCTTCTTAAATATGTTATCACAGAGGTGCTGATTGGCTTGGCCTTGGCCAGCGGCGGGTCCATCTTGGAGCCGGCTGGCATTGGCTCTGTCAGACACAGGGGGAGCTTCTAGCAGCTTCTCACAGAAGCCACCCCTGTAGCCCCCCTGCTACCAAAACCTTGCCATGCAAACCCAACACACAATATTATATGTTCTGTCTCATTGTGAGTACTATGACATGGTGGTGAAGTCAGAGCAAATGTATGTATGTGTGTGTATTTTTTTAAAGATTGGACTCTGTTTAAATTTGAGAATTTTACAGTGGTATGCTCAAGCAAATCCTCCTACTGTCTTTCCCCACTCTGAGGGTATTTGCAGGGAATGTGGAAAGTGAGATTTTAATGGGTAAGTCTTTTCATCCTTTGACTGTTTAAACAGGAATATTTTTATATACCTACAACTTCATGCACGAAGGTACTGAACACTTGCCCATATCTACTACAGTGCATTAGCATGTACCATAAAAAACATGCATAGCTTTGTTGAAGTAATTAAACTATTACTATCAAAACGGGTGCCAAAATACTGTGTGGAGTTTGGTTCAGAAAACTCAACACCTTGCAACATCAAACACAGTCAGACACTTTCTGCTGTTACACTGTGTTATCTTCACTACTGCAGGAAGATACGTATAAGCAAAATCTACTGGTTTAGATATGCTTGTAAATCCAGAGTAATGCTTTTATCATGATATTGGAGAAGACAAAAATGTTAATCCTCAAAATACCTTATTTACCTCAGAATCTTTCAGAAAGGTGAGGTAGATTCCTTAGTCATTCAACTATCTAACTAGCATTTCAGCATAATTTGAGTTTGGCCTTAGAGGCAACCTTTTCCTTCAATTGAGAAAAGAATGACATTTTCTAGCTTTTTTCCAAAGTAAGCTTCTTTTATTAAGTTGTACAAGCTCCGTGCCTGTTTTAATTTCTGCAACACTTTTGAGATTGATCAGCTAGTGGGTCTTAGTCATAGCTTGTCATTTGTTTGAAAAGTGTCTGTGTATTTTTTTTCCTTACTTTTCTAAAACCTATGCTGCTCATGTGTACTAAAACTGAAAATATCTTCCTCCTCTGAAGACACCACCTTCCTTTTTTAAATTTTCAGGATAAGAGATTCCCTGCCACTGAAGGGGATTGCTCGCATGGCAGATACTTCAAGCACAGCAAATGATTGTCATTGCAGGGAAAACAAGTATTTTGGTTTTATAGTTGAGTAGCTGATTTAAAATAGTCTTATCTTACTGATATCATGTGCTATGGAAGATCCATGACACTTGACTATGAGCAAGCAGTACACAGAACAGTTGTAAGGTCAAAGAGCTTGAAGGGCATACTGCAATGAACACCTAATTTACTGAGCACATACTTTTGCCTTAGGCCTCTCTGAAGCTCCTTCGATCAGCTGACTGGATTGGTAAAGCAGCTGAAGTTTTTTAAAACCTTGGCCAGAGTCACCAGTGCTGATTTTTCACTGCTAAAAGGCTTAGGGGAAACATGTTGCTGCTAAATTTTCACAGTCGTTGAAGTGGAAAATGGCCACAGTGCATAGGATGATCTTAGGAGGTGTATACAGTCTCTAAAAAAATTTCTCCCCTTTTTCACTTCCACCCCATTTTGCTGTGACTCGGGCTGAAGGAAATTTGGTTGGGCTGGTGTTGACTTCAGTCACCTGTGGCTTAAAGTCCTGCCCAAGAACAAAATCTGCCCTGTTTGACTCGAAATGGTTCTTCCTTGGTTCAAAAATATCTTGAGTCATCTTCGTGGTATAGTCAAAATTTCTGTTTTAAAAATGAGATTTGAATTACAGTAGGAATTTGGGACCCTGACTATGCTTTTCTAATACTTCTTCCTCCATCACTACAGTTATACTGTAATTATTATAAGTAAATGTGTACAAGCGTGTAAGAGGCTGCCATGACAATAAATTCAAATTGCAACCATTTTGGTTACATCAGTGGAAAAAAACCCAGAACAACACCCCCCCCCCCCCCCAGTATTTGTCCCTTAAAAAGATGTATTTACTACAAGTTAATCCTTGGCTACTTTTAAAAACATAACAAAGTATGACATTAGTCAAGAAATACCTTTATCTGTGTCTACATCTCTCTTGATTTTTTTCTACGGCTTTCTGTGGTATTCTACTGCTGGCATTTAAACAAGTCACTTGAAGGAGAATACAGAAGCTTCTGTATTCCAGAAGTACTCTAAACCAAATCACATTGTTGTAAGTTCTGTCTCACTAAATCTAATGAATCCATTAGTAATTGTAAAGGAATTCCACTGCTTCCTTGCCCTCTGGAAATTAAGCACCGGTAAATCAATCCTTTGACTAACCCTCAACCTAGTATAGAAAAAGATATTCGGTTTGGGCAGTGGACTGGCACCAGCCTCCTTACTCTGTGGCATTTCTCTGAACTACATCAAGCTCTAAAATTAAAACCCTGCCAAGTTCCTCTTCCTTATGTCATCAAGCATTTATTTATTTGAAATACGTTTAAGAGACAGAATACTATTCACATGCCATTTAAAAAACTTCAACATTCTCTTAAAAAGTTTTGTATGTGTGGGCTTACACATTTGAAAGACGGTAAATCTCTGCCCATACTTTCTGAACTGTTGCATAATCTCTTTGGTTTTGTACTTAACAACAATTCTCCTAATGAAAAGGAGGAAATTAGACTCTGGGGAAGTCCAGTGAAACAACCCATTATTCTGAGTGGAAGTAAAAAAAAAAAGGGAGGAATTTTTTTTAAAGACTGTATACACCTCCTGAGGTCATGACTGTGGCCACTTTCTGCTAAATAAAAGATCTAAGTCACATTGTGCTGGACACGCTACCAGACCAATACCAAAGGTAACAACCACTTGCTGAAAACTTACGTACTAGGTGTAAGAAAAGATGCAACAGACAGACAAGTGTGTCCAGAGGGGTTGGTAGGATTAGTTAGTAATAGCTTACCAAGAAGCTGATACTTTACAGGGTTTTTGGTCTTATTTTGTGTTTATTAAATACTTATGTTCTTGAGTTTGTAGCTTTTCCGTGTTGTTTGATGTGCGTTTAGAGTTAGTGTTTGAGACTGTACACTATTTAATATTTTGAATCTGTCACTGATCTATTTGTCTCCAGACTACTTTCGATCCACCTGCAATTAATGTTACAGATCTCAAGACGACTGTTCCCACTACTAATGTTAATGTTAGAGAATCAAGGATACCTGAGAGTCTTTCAGCCAGCTGCCAAAAGGAGAGTCAATGGTACCTTTCACTTACAAAAAAAAAAAAAAAAGTCGATATGGAAAAACTAAAAATGTTTATTGTAATATACAAGAGTTCTCAACTAGGAAAAAAATGTAAAGTAGAAGACATGCAGACAAAATCCTTTGGGCATACCAATTTCCCCAGCTGTCCTGTACAATCTAGACAGAGCATTCCAGATCCAAAACTTTTCCCACCTATTAATAAAAGCAAAGTGGAAAAAGATGCAAATTTCTGGAAAATAGATCATGCATGTCTTCCCTTTCAAAGAAGGCATTCCCTTAACTGGCCTTTACATCAGTTTTCTAAAATACCAGCTAGTATCCATTTAGCAAAAAAATTAACTGTGTCATGAACAGCATTTTTATGAGTATAATGCTAAGAACACAGAATAAGTCTTAAGTTGATCTGTCTAGTTTACTGTATGTCTGCATCATATCCGCTCTTCTTTGCATCCTCACTTTTCTAGCTGGTTCCAGTCTTTCCAGCTTTTTCTTTTAAGGCAGTCTCCTAATACCGGCAGAAAGTTGGGTTTTTCTCAAGAGTCTAGGAAGAACTAGGTGGTGGTCTACCTACAAGCCTTGTTGTACGAGCATGTTTAATGGCCTGTTTTGAGCAGGTCCCATTTAAAAAGTGTCTGTGACTGTTTTATTTAAAGTGCTGATGCCCGTGTGTTATGGACTACCCTGGGGGTCAGAGCACTCACCTGGGAGGATGGGCACTTCGAGCCAGTGTTGTTCTGAGCTTGGAGGGGTTTTAAACTTGTGTCCACTCTATGAACTGTCAGTTTATAGATCAATAGGCTCAAAAAAATAGATGAATCATGTAAAAGTGGAAACCACCATGGATTGTATATGTATCTAGTCTCTGCTTTGATATCATTTGTGCATGATTTGGTTTTAATCCAGTCACCATTAATGCTAAATGCCCCATTTTGTTTTTCTTTCCAATGTTTAAGTGCCTTAAGAGAAGATATAATTGCCTTTGAGAGAAGAACTGTGGCAAAGGTGAACAAAGGTGTATCTTTGCAGTCATGAACTCTTGAGGGGGCCAAGGCTTTAAGCACAGCCTCTTGTTAGCATTTCCCAATAGTCTAGCACTAGGCAGTTCTCTCAGGACGCTTGCAATTCAACCTCTGCACACTCTCCATGCACTATATAGAGAGCCCCACTATCTAAGTTAGCTTCAAATCCTTTCTGAGGAAAAAGTGCCTAATTTACAGCTTAA
The DNA here is from genome assembly GCF_028858705.1 of Grus americana. Classification (NCBI taxonomy): domain Eukaryota; kingdom Metazoa; phylum Chordata; class Aves; order Gruiformes; family Gruidae; genus Grus; species Grus americana. The sequence goes on along the minus strand of NC_072852.1, from coordinate 22,412,874 downwards.
GCAGCTACAGCTATTGAAAGTCTAAGAGCACTTGCTTATACTTAGATGATGGTGGCCTATGTATACTGTGCATCCCTATAACAATTATTTTCAAGCTGAATTTCAAGTAGAATCCAACGGAAATGAGGTTTCATGATTTCTTTTTTTCTCTCTGAAGGTATATGGAATAATAAGCAGAATAAATGTACCTGGAAACACTTTCAAGTGGGAAAAAATAAGTAAATGCTGCAGCTCATTTTGCTCAGTTATGTTGCAAATACATAGATAAATATAAAAAATATTTATCTATGAATGCCTGCCCCAATTCAGAAAAGATGGACAACGAGGTGACTGGCACAGAAGGTGATAGATAGAGTCAGTAATCTGTAGCAAATTTTCTATGTATGGAAAGCTCAGAATACAGGCAGTTGCACTTTTTTTCAAGCTGAAAGAGTTCAATCATCTCACTGAAGTGTCAGACTAGTGCTGCTGGGAGCGTGCAGAGGAAGAGCAGCACTGCCTCTTCAGTTGCAAGAGTTTCTCAGCTTGTCTTACCCAGCTTACGTGTGAGGCTGTTTCTACAAACAGATCTGGATGGAAAAGAATGGTAATAGCTCACGGAGTCTGTGGGGATGAAAAAACCCACTAACTGGCAATCCCTTACTAAGTCAAAAACTTCATGTAGATAATTGTATACATACCAAATCAAATTAGTGATTGTGCTAAATGTCTGTTAAGGGATGTGTTATAAGGGGCCGCCCCCCCAGCAGCTCTGGGGATGGGGATACATCCTGCCTGGCTGCTGGAGCCCAGCCGGGGCTGTCCTGAGGCCCAGAGGTCTCTGTCCCAGGCTGATGTCTGCAGGTTCAAGTAGCAGCAGGGCTGAGCATGTGTCTGAGACACACAGAGAGGACACTGTCGCAGCTGGCTACGCACGCTGCCATGAGCACCCATGTTATAGTACCACCAGGACTCATGTAAGTGCAGACAGCCAAGTCCCCTCACCCTCTTCAGCTCATCAGGATTGAAGCTCACTAGTGAGAGCACACCCACCCACCACTCACTCTATTCACAGGGATGTTCACAGATCTCTCATCAGCATGGCTTCTCTCTCCACTACCCCTGCCCAAATCCCAAGCCCTCTTCCCTGCTCCACAGGTCTCCTACTCGCCAGCTGGTCCAGCTTGATGTGTGCTGGCAAACACACACACGCTCGTCTCACAGGCACCCTATGCTTGTGGGTCCTCTCAAATACTGGCATAGACCCCCTGCCTGTCTGATACCTGTGGTAGGTTAACTTTAGCCAAGGGCCAAACTCCAGCTGCTCACTCCCCTCCTCCCTGGGACAGGGGGATGAAATAGGACAAGAAAGCTCTTGGGTCACAATAAAGACAGGGAGGTTGCTTACCAGTTACTGTCACAGGAAAAACAGACTGGACTTTGAGAAAATTAATTTATTGCCAGTTAAAATAGATTCAGGTAGTGAGAAACAAACCCTAAACCAACACCAAGCGCTGGCACCTCATCCTCATGGCCCTCCCACACGCGGGGTAGAGTGAGATGATGGAGAGATGGTTAAGAGAGGATTCAATAAGAAGATAGGACAGACTGGGCTCCTCAAGTTCAGAGCTCGGTCACACGCATACTGACCAGACGCTGTTTAGATGCAACTGGCTCCTGTCTATTCCCCCTTTATTCCTCCCTAATCCCCTTCCCCTGTGCATTCTTTACTGAGTTTTGTGTAGTCCAACAGGCTCCTCTCAAATGTCCAAAATCCTCACGTTCCTCTTGTTTTCCCCTTCTTACCAGCTACTAAGTCCAGGTTTACCCTCTCCAAAGCTGTGTCTACCTATCAAGCAGATGCTCTCATCTTTGGCATATTCTTCCATTATCCCTTCCTCAAATAGGGAAGGTTCAGAAAAAATGTAAAGGAAAAACATAAACTAAATGCAGTTTTGATATTAAAACAAGTATCTGAAAAGAAGCAGAACAACTGGGACAGAAGAAACTAAAACTAATTTGACACAGGAAAAAAACCCTCATGCTGATTAAAGGTCGTCATCTTTGAGAATGATCCCAATTGTGCTAAGTAAAAAACTATATTTTCACAGAGTGTGTTATTGAATATAATATTGCTGATATCAGTCCAGAGGAGCAGCAATGAGTCTGTTCAGGTCCGTACACTCCACTGAGAGTACTCAGCAGACAAGTGTCTTAATGTGGTATTTGTATTGGAGGGAGAAGGGTGAGGGCAGGGACAATCTTCCAGCAGTGCTTCATCCTTTCCTGCCTTTTTCCTGGCACCGTGGGTGGTAAGTGAAGTGGATACAAGGAGGAACTCTTGATTACTCACAGGAGAAACTTGCTTGCTTTGGCAGGGAAGCAGTATCACTGGACACAATGCTGTGGCTAGTAGTTCTACTTGGAAGTAAATAATTTCTTAACTAGACATTGCTGCCTAGATACGGTATACACAATTTTAATAGTAGTTGCATACATAGGACTTAATTCCTAGATGTCTGATGCATCTGCTTGCGGACATATGAAAGCTGCATTTTCCAAAGGGGCCCAAATGCAGGATAATTGCAAAAACTGTAATCTCATCAACATTGGGTCTAGCTGTAAGTGCCTGCTTATGGTACAGTATGAGCCAGGTGAAATAGCAGCCTTCTCGCATCCCAGTGAGCATTTCATGCTCCCCTTGTACTGCAGACTTGTGCATGAATGACATTTCCAGCCCCTACCTGCAATTCTGGGTGTATTTCAACTGCTTCTACAGATTAGTAGGCAATGCTCCTAAGGTGCTACCTACTGCAATGTTTGCCATTGTCGCTGAATACTTGTCACTCTAGTAGGAAAGGGTTGGGGTGGGGAAGGGAGGGAGTGTACCCTTGGATCATGTGGATGATTGATTGTTTTTTGGACAATGAAGCAGTAACATGCTGGATACAGGAGCACTTGGGCAGCTCCTGTTTTACCAACTTGTCTTATGGCTCTGTGGGACTTACGTGCCCTGCTGGTACCCCCCGGTGAGTACCAGCCCTGGCCGCACAGGCTCACCCTGGGCAGGAGATGTAGGCACACTCCTGGAAAAGTGTAGCTTCCAAGTGGTTCTGAATCATTGTGAATATTTTGTTGTGATGACAGCAGCACCCCACACGGCTCTGCTCCACAGCTTGCCCAACATGACAAGAAGCTGTTAAGTTATAAACACTCAGCTGTCCTGTGGTTGATGTGAGTGGCCCTGAGGCAAGATGTCTGTTGCCTGGTGCAGGCAGTACAACTGCACACTAAGTTAAAAGAGGAGCCATGGGACCGTGATGGCCACAGCCCTTCCTCTCGAGACAGCTTGAGTGATAATAATAAGATATGCGTGCCTGTGTTGGTGAGACAGGAAAGTATGTAGCACTGTACCACAGCATACTCTTGCAAAATGTACTGTGAATGTGGCTATTGTGCTCCAAAGGCTGGGAGTTCTCCAGTATGAATGTGACAGGGACATGCCTTCCAGCCTAGGCATTGACATCTTCATCTCAACAAAGTCTGTAAATACGTAGCCAAGGTACTGTGGTGGGTTGACCCTGGCTGGGGGCCAGGTGCCCACCAGAGCTGCTCCGTCACTCCCCTCCTTCCCTAGACAGGGGAGAAAAGGTTTAACAAAAAGCTTATGGGTTGAGATAAGGACAGGGAGAGATCACTCACTAATTATCGTCACGAGCAAAACAGACTGAACTTAGAGAGGAGATTCATCTAATTTATGACTAAGCAAAACAGAGTAGAGGAATGAGAAACAAAATCAACTCTTAAAACACCTCCCCCCACCCCTCCCATCTTCCTGGGCTTGACTTCACTCCCGGCTTCAACCTTCCCCCCCTCAGCGGCACAGGGGGACGGGGAATGGGGGTTACGGTCAGTTCATCACACGGTGTTTCTGCCACTTCTTCATCGTCAGGGGGAGGACTCCTCTCATCGTTCCCCTGCTCCAGCATGGATTCTCTCCCACAGGCTACAGTCCTTCACGAACTGCTCCAGCGTGGTCTCTTCCATGGGGTGCAAACCTTCAGGAGCAGACTGCTCCAGCGTGGGTCCCCCACAAGGTCACAAGTCCTGCCAGCAAACCTGCCCTGGTGTGGGCTCCTCTCTCCACGGTCCTGCCTGAAGCATGGGCTTCCCACGGGCCGCAGCCTCCTTCAGGTGCCTCCACCTGCTCCGGCGTGGGGTCCTCCACGGGCTGCAGGTGGAATCTCTACACCCCCTCATCCTTCCTCCATGGGCTGCAGGGGGACAGCCTGCCTCACCACGGTCTTCACCAGGGGCTGCAGGGGGATCTCCGCTCCGGCGCCTGGAGCGCCTCCTCCCCCTCCTTCCTCACTGACCTTGGTGTCTGCAGAGTTTCTTACATCTTCTCACTCCTCTGTCTGGCTGCAAAAGCGCTCTCTCTAACTGGTTTTTTTTCCTTCTTAAATATGTTATTACAGAGGCGCTGATTGGCTTGGCCTTGGCCAGCAGCGGGTCCGTCTTGGAGCTGGCTGGCATTGGCTCTATTAGACACAGGGGAAGCTTCTAGCAGCTTCTCACAGAAGCCACCCCTGTAGCCCCCCCGCCATTACCAAAACCTTGCCACGCAAACCCAACACAGATAGAAATTTGTGTGGAGTTCTGTGCCTAAACTCCTACACAACAAGTCACAAAATCCATGTCTGGCTGCTTAGGTATGTCTGGTAATACACCTGTCCTAACTTTTATTTCCATGTAGCACTCCTTGAACACACTTGAGCAACACTGGAATTATATTAGTGGTCTCTGTTGAAATAGGCCAAGTGTGTAGACAAGCATGCAAAATTTGTGAAGTCAGAGAGCAATTAAGAAGAAGGGACCTGGTCTGATGGTCCAGATATCAGGCTTGACCCAAGAGAAAATGGATAATGGGAAATACTGGATTTTGCTCTCTACTCTGGGGTATACCTCTGCATTTTATTAAAAAAACCTGAGCAGGCAGACTGCCATCCTGTAATGTTCAAGATTTGGACTCAAGCCTTCTTGGACTGAGAAATGTTTAGATTTTTCCTTTTCTATATCCTTGACCAGTCCTCTAATAAAGCTTTAGGGCATGAAGTGTCTTTGCTACCAAAGTGCAGAAGGAGGTACTTTCTATTAAGGGTTTTTTTAAGAGTCTGTATTCTTAAGATAGAGGAACATTGGTAGAAGCAGGAGAGTATATATTTTGCTATCATCTGTTCTTCAAGAATGAAGTAATAAAAATGTCAAACACAAGACAAATGTTGATTAAATACAGGTAAGGGGTAGTGAGGAACAAGGAATAAAAAAAATCTATTATTAAGAAATTATTTCCAAGAATTATTATCAAGAATTAGAGTCCTATTTGTGCAGGGAGCCTAAGAGCTAGCGGGCATACGAATTTCACATGCATAAATGATAGTTTTCAAAAAACATGGCATGGGACCATTATACTGCCCAGCTCTTAGTGGGAATGTTAGCCTAATGGGGGTTCCATAACCTGACGTAATAAAAACAATGCATGAACACTGTAATTCCAGGATACAAATTATGTAGGAAAGGTAAAGTAGATTGTGCTAGTCTAGACATGATTTTTTAAAAAGCTTACTGTCAAATAAAGTAAATAATAATAAGGTTGTTGCCTGCTGAACTTAATAACAGGTATTACAGAAACTGTCTGCACTGAAACACTGTTCCTACATAGAAAGAGCACACTGTTAGAGCAGTGCTGCCTGCCACTTGATTTGGAAGGTGACAGAGGTGTGCTAAGAAATACCAGAAACAGTCAGAGAGAAGAAAACTTAATAAGTGAACAACATCAGTCATTTCTATGGAAACTGGAGGAGTGTTACCTCAGGGCTTGATGCAGAAACTAGATTTGTAAACACTACAAATGCCTGTTGCTTGGAGCAAGCAATCACAGACCCCATAGGAAGAGAAAGAACTCTTGGTCCCTTTCCAAGGAGCCACTCAAAAAGCCACTCTTCAATAGTGGCACAAGTTCAACATCCAAAAAAATGTGCTATGCCAATGTATAAATTAAAAAAGGAACTATATAAAATGAGTAAGTCTCCAAAAGGAAATTAAAAGGAGCAGATGAAGGGGCGGAAGCTCTCCAGGCACAAGGACCTTCTTTACATGTAGGGAAAACTCAGAACAGTACATATATAACATATCCCCCAAAATGCCACCTGGAGGAAAACAACTTTTTTGCATTTCCCAACGCAATATTTTTAAGAAGGGTCAACATCATCCCTTTTTTTTTTAAACAAAAGATGAGAAGAAAGCCTCCTAAAAAGTCTATGGAGCTGACTAGTAATGGAGATATGAAAAGACACCTTTTGCTCAAGGGATCTAATGACACAGTAAAAACCCAAAGTGCTTGCTTGCTTGCTTGCAGTGGAGTTCATTACAGTGGAACCTACTGAAGGGTGAGTTGGAGGAATTGTCTCAGATCTCAGTTTAAAACAAATAATCCAAAGAATAAGACTAATACCTGAATCAGTAATCAAACGTTATTCTACAGAGTACCATAAATTGCAATTAAAATTGAAGTTGCAAAACTATTAACTGTGATGTGTGCTGAACTGGCTTGCTTGCAGTAGACGTACTGGTAAATGATACACTAAGGAGAGTCAAAATGGCTTTTTGGTAGAGGGACATCATGCTTCTGATGGTTTGCTCAACATCACTATGCTATTGTGGAATAACCCTTGATCTGCTCATTCCTGAATATTGTCCGCGAGACCCCCTATCTTTCTTACAAAAGGGTATAGTAAAAATGAAGAGGTATATTCTTAATCTTAGAAAAAATAGGGCATATATGCTGGAAATCAATAAAATTGATTTTTGCCAAAATATTTTGGCAAAAGTGAGATGAGAATGGATATTCTCTATTTTTTTCTAAAGCAAGGGGGGAACCCTTTTAAAATCAAAAGAATGCAAATAAACATAGTCTAATTGTGTAACTCATTGCCACAAGAAGTTTTGAAAACCAAAAGGATAAATAGATGCAAAGAGTTGTTGTACAAATTCTTTCAAGAAAGGTCCAGAGACAGTGGGCCTGTATTAGAAACAGTGATGAGCACATGGCTTTCAGTTCAGGAAATCCGTAAGATCCAGGTCACTGGAACTTGGCAGCATATGGGTTAAAATAATCCATGTAAGTAGCATATTCAACTTCTTTCTTATTTTTCCTAAGCATCTGCTGCTGATCCTGTTAGGCACAGGAGAGTGGACCAGAGAGATCTTTGATCTGGTGTATTTTTATGTATAGATGAAAAAAATTAATTGTTATTTTTAAACAAAAATAATTAAATAACAGTTTGTTCGGTACTGTGATTGATACTGCTCTTTATCTTCTAAAAATACAGTCTGACTGGAAAATTGACACACTGAACTCACAGAAAAGTATCTAAAATACAAACATAGTAGATGTAATGGCAGAGTAGATGTTGCTTTTTACCTATGTATTAAAAACCCCAAAATAGTGATAAAGCCAGATCCTAGCAGATGGTGTTAATTGTGTGTTCCCTACTTTAACTGATGCAAAAGGTTTTGCAAGAGCACTGAGGACTTGGGTTCTGGCACTGTCCTACTGAAAGATATCTCTCTTAGTTGTGAGCAAGCCCTCTTACGGAGGAGTAACTCCCTGTTCCACCTATGGACATAACACACCATTTATAGCCTGCATATGAACCAGAAAGTGTGGGTTTTTTGGATACTTATGCCTTGTGATGGGTAGTGGGACTGTGCGAGGTAGCACCCAGAAAGGCATTCCTGGGCATTTTGTTCTGCTGTCAGGTACTAGGTGCTGTGACTCACTCGTACCCTGCTTTCAGAGCTGGTGGTGGTCAGCTGCTTTGGCAAAGCACGCATACTTCCCGAGTGCGTTGAAAATCCAAAAACTTGAGATAAGCTGTAGAACAAGAGGCTTCTGTTGATACAATTAAATAATAAGTGAAATAAGTTCAAGGCACAGATTTCTAGGGTAAGAAAATCTGTTTTTCCTGCTGATGAAAAACAAGAAACCAGTCTTCCAAGACTACCCACCTCAGCAAAGCTGTTTTTCTTTTTATTCAATGCATTAGAAAACCAGGAAACTAAGACGACATAAGAATGCATTTGGTTTCCAGGTAACCTGCCTGGCACATCACTCTGGAAACATAATTCCCATTTGTACACAGAATTTACAGAAAATGAGTTTGCTAAAACTGATCTAAAGCTGACATTGTTAAATCCAGAAGGAAAAGGCTTTTACTATGATTGTCGGAAATTCATGTTTCCTATTTTTCACTACAGAATGTAAGAAATCAGTTGGACATGCTTTATATTTCCCACAACTAGCAATTTTCTGTCTTTGGAAAGTTTTAGAGGGAGGAGCTCAGAGGTGCTGTGGGAGGGACTAAAATTCATATTAAAGTTTTGGCATGAGAGGGAGAATTGTCAGAGTAGAAGGTTTCTTCTGAGGTTTTGCTTTTTTTTTTTTTTTTCCCTTCCAATTTAGGATGATAAGTATTCACGTGCAGATTCTTCTAATAATTCTTTTTTGGAATTCTGATTGTCAGATTATTCCCAGGATTGAAGAATGTGGACTTTCATGTTCTCAGGTAATCTCTTACTTGTTCCTATTTGCTGTCTATTAATATAGTAGTTGTATGCTGCCAAAATAATTGTAAGAAAAGAATAAAAGCAAAAATGGAAAAAATATTTCAGCTGTCTTGAACTCTGACTTTATATTCCTGTCATTGTGAATTAAGTATCCAAAGTGGCAAAGATGACTGTTAAGAAGGGAGTAAGAAAATGCATCTTACACTATTTCCAACTGCTGTTCTTAGTACCTTTTAAAATCTGTCTTTTGTATTTGAAAAAAATGATTTAGTTCATATTCATTACTTTGGAGAGTCCGTTTTTACAACAGCAGTGATGCCAAAGAGATGAGGGAGGGAGGAACGGGATGTTTCAGAAATTGCTAATTATGTTAGGAATATACAAAACACTGACTTTCCTGTGAATAAATGAATTAAGCTTGACAAAGAGTAAAACCTGTTTTTCATTTTGTGGGATGTGGGTAACTGCAGTATTAAACTTAATGACTTATGTATGTGCATAAAAGTGGAGTGTGAACCGTACCATCTCTTTAATAGCTTCGAATGTTGTATGTTTCCAAATATCCCCACAAAGAGGCAGTATGGAGATATTCTGCTTCTGTTGGCATTCTGAAACAGTAAGAATAGAGTAAATTGAAAGATAAATAAAAAAAGGATAAAATAATAGGGAATTTGACTTTCAGTCTTAGTAGAGGATGATAACTATGTACTTGCTACAGAGAAGCGGAATTGATGGCAGGAAATAATTTGGCTGGCTGTACAGACTTCTGCTTGAAGATGTCAGTGTTTAGGTCAGGCAATGAGATGTACTAAAGATTCTCTAAATGTGACGGTACTACCCAGATATTAAGTTAGTACACGTTACAGCAATTTATTCTATATTTTATACATGTATCCTAAAGAATATTAGGAATCATAGTATCATAGAATGGTTTGGATTGGAAGGGACCTTAAAGATCATCTAGTTCCAATCCCCCTGCCATGGGCAGAGACACCCTCCACTAGACCACGTTGCCCAAAGCCCCATCCAACCTGGCCTTAAACACTTCCAGGGATGGGGCCAATAAATAAAGATGCTTGTAAAATACTAGATTGAGGGGAAAACCCCCTCCTCTATACTTCAAGTTGTTTAATATTCCTACATTCAAATTCTGTAATCTCTAGCCACTTAGATAATGTTTTTAGAATAATAAAATGTAATCATAAGAGATTAATCTCTAGGTGTACCTGTGCACTTTTCAAGAATTTTTATGTACTTATGTTTATGAATGCAAACACACACTTATTTTAAATAATTTATGCTCTTTGGTCCGCTGCAATGACAGTTCAAAATAGAAATGATTTACTGTTCTAATTTATCCCTCCAAAGAGCGTATGGACTATCAGACTCAGCATGTAATAATCAATAGCAACCTTTTCGGTGGGATTCAGTCAAGGGGCTAGGATTTACCTCTGAGGACCTTAAAGGGCTGCTTCTCTGTCATCTCTTACGTAGGTATGTTAAGACGACTGATTCACTAGATGCCTAAGATACAGACAAACACAACCCTGAGGTTTGGTAGACTGGATCCCCTTCTTTGCCTTCAAGAGTTTGTCTTAGACCTTTTCCAATACCGAAGGCTGGATAACTGAGAAAGGTGGTGGTTCGCATTTTTTGTTTTTTGGTTTTTTTTTTTTTGGGGGGTTTTTTTTGTTTACAGGGGAAATACATTGTTTTCACTATAATGGAATCAATCAATCATTTTTGATGTTAAAGATAGGATTCAATTCATGTTCTCTATGTAATGTTTTTGCTAGTTGTATTCAGTAGAATCTTGAATGCATTAATGACTTTTGAAGACAAAAATGTTTTCTCACTGGGAACAATAATAATCTCAACAGGACAAATTACTGCCAGCATAGCATTTTCAATCTAGTGCAAAGCATTTTAGCTACATGAACTTTAGAGTCTCATGACTAGCTCGTTAGAGAAAACTCCTTCTTCCTTTTCCTTTGGAAATAACTTCAATATCCCTACATAACTAACTGCAATTTGTGGCCTCCATCCCATTGCTACCTGAGTTACTTTAAAAGGGAGCAGTTTATCTTCTCCATAATTTATAACTCAATGGTCTTTATAAGGGCACTAACCAGGGGTTACCATTTGCCTTTGTCTATGTGCAATATATATGTGCTGCCTTCTGCTATAGCACATCAAATCACAAAGTAGAGAATCAATGCCCTTTTTTCTAGCAATTTGCTTAATGTGATAATGAGATACTGTAATTTCAAAACCATCAGAGTTTTTCTGTAGCTGCTATTGCTGCAAGTGGGTATTACAGAAAATTGGGTTTTTCTTTATGAAGTTTTCCCATAAGTTTGTATAGCGGATTTCTCTTCTGCAGAGTCAACCCTGAGGTTGTGTTGTTCTTCATAAGGCAGTATAGGAATGAAAAGCAATTAATTTGCATTTTTATGCATTTTTCAAACTGTTTAAACCTCTCAGAAGGTTTTGAGCAGGTTTAATAACTGAAACTGTTGAGTTTGACTAGCCAACTAAATTTTAAGGTGGCTATGTTTCTTAAATATTTATGAGCACTTTTGACCTCCTTGGGTACTCCTTAGCAGAGCAAAGCATTAGTTGTTCTTAAGGGGGAAATAGTGACATAACTGGTTTGAGGTATGTGACTTAGAAACCCTTCACACTGAACTGTTTAGATTTTGGATCTTATTACAACTTTATGAATCGTTCTTAGTTTACCATTAGTATTCAGCAAGACACCCTTGCATTGCCTTATATAAGGCAATATCCAGGTTTCATTACTATACCACAAACTGTACTTTTGTCCAGTACAGGAAAGGAAAAAAAAAAGAACATTGGATGTTTATGCAAGTATTACATTAAAATTTAAACATCATGAAAATATACAATTGTGGGTTGAATGATGGCGAAGGAACAACCAAGCTTTTATTATATATTATTTCTCCTTCCTTATTTTAACAGCTTGGCTTTAGAGCTCGCTTGATATTTTATTATTCAGAGGTTAAATACAATGGGCTCGGTCTCCATGCCTCACCCAATAGTAAACACAGTTATCAACCAAGTTCCCCTGTAAAAGTATAGGGGAATCCCAGCCTGCAATTGAAATTGGGTTTGTGCCGTACTCATTTTACAATCCACAGTGTTTGCAGGCTGTACACAAAGAAACAGGCTTACGCCAAATTTGACTCAACAGCTGGGAAAGATCAAGAGGACTATGTTTAAAAGAAAACTCTCCAGAAAACTATGAAATAGTATTTGTATTGTCTGCCATTAAATGTAGTAATGTTTCCAAAGTCCTTGGGTAAAGAAGGAAACCCTAAACTGAATCTGGGTTTTCCCTGCAATTAGAAAGGTTATTGGCAGCAAATTCTCAATATAGCTGCTGCCTGTTCTTGCTATTCATAGTCGAAGTATGTTGTGTTCCTTTACTGGATAGTTATGCCATGGATGGGTCCATTCTTGCTGAATACTACACATTGCAAAACCAGTGATATAATACGGCCCTTAGGCCACTAACTCAGCTGAGATAAATTGGCATTCTTTGTTCATTATTAAGGTAAGCAATTCGTATTTTAAAAGTGATCCAAAGCCTCTATAAAATGGACATAATAATCTAGGTGACATAATTCAGTTCTCTAAAATCTGTTTGAAAAACTAGTTTCAGACATGGAAAATGTCTCAAGAGACTGATTAGAGACATGGCTTCCTCAGAGTGAGTGAGAGAGAGATACGGTGTGAAGTCCCAAGGTAGGAAGATGATTCACCACAGACTTTTTTGTGTAAGGTCATCGATATACCTGATGACTGGAGGACATGCATTAAACCGTAAACCATATCCTCTGCTAATATTTGCTGAGATGCAGTACAATCCACGAGAGCATGCCCTAGATAGAAAGCCTGGGTTTTGCATCCCTGCCTGTCATTGACTCACTTGTGTGGCTCTATTCAAGTAATTTCCTTTCTCCAGTTTTCACAAGTACAAAATAGTGCTGACCTTCCTGTGTGATGTGTCTAAATTATGTGTTTTAATTAAGTGCTTTGAATACTATAATTATTAAGTACTCATTAGTCAAAGAAGTCATACTTAAGGGGCTCAATCATGTTGAGTCACTACATTAGACTGATATTAACCCATTTGCTTAGATATCCCTGCTTGCCTTCTCTGCTGGTAGTCAGGAGAGCTTGCGGTTTGGGAAGTTTAGGTGACTTACCTCTTGGACTGTGTTTTACATTTGCTCTTAGGGTCAAAAACAGCTTGGCAATGATGTGAAGCACTTAGCTTCCACGTTTCCTGCTGTGTCTTATGCTACTGGTTGGGTGCCATCCCAATTTCCTCACCCCCTGAGAAGAAAACAGCCAGTGACAGGTACAAGCAGGGACTTACAGTGTTCCTCATTATTAGAGCATCTACCAACTCTTCTTTTGAGGAGAGGTGGAGATGGAGAAAGCTCTGCAATTCAGAACTTGCAAAAAATGCAATGGCAGCTCTTGGTTTTTTTCTTTCTCCTCCTTTCCTCAAGAACTCTGGAAAAAGGTTACAAGGTCTGGAAAAAGATAAGGCACTAGAGTGGCAAGAGCAGAGGCACTACAGATAATCATGAAAGTTGGGGGCACAAAATTAACAGATATTGGAACTGGACCTGACAACGTGTCCCGAAACTGAAACACAAGGCAGTGCTAGAAGCTTCACCACCATGAGACATCAACATAAGTATGTGGAATCAGTACCCATAGCAGGAGGTAGATATTAAAAAAAAAAAAAAAAAGGATATATAAGCAAGCTCAACAGGAGATGGGAGCAGCTGAGCTTTATTACCGGCAGTGAGTTATAGCTCAAAATCTCTCAGCCCTGCTCCTAGGGAGGGAAGATATCCTTCAGCTCCATTTGGATCCAAAGCTCTGGTGAATATTGAGAGTTGGGAGTAGGTGCTTTCTGCAGCTGCAGAATATTGCTGTCTGACTGACTGCTTTGCAGTTGGAAAACTACTTGTAATTTGATCAAATCTAGGCAGGATTTTTAGGAGTGGTAGTAACTTTAATGTAGACCATGTGGTGTGATTTAGCTGGAATTCTTGCAGTAAGGTCTAGGATCAGCTTAATTTGTACGTGTGCTGGAGCTGGCAATGCTGAACCTGTTACTTTGTCATGTTTGTTTATATTGTCCTGTTCCTCCTCTCTTGCCTGAATGCCTGTGCATGGGAGAGAACCAGTGATGATCAAAAATGAGAAAGACCAAAAAGATGTTTTAAAAGACTTCTTTCTCAGGATAGCTTTGGATACTTTCCTGGCTTTTTGGCTCAGCATTGAGAAAGTAGGCCTTGCTCCCAGATAGGTAGGTAATTTGGACCTAAGAAAGGAGTTTCCTCCTGTCTCTGACTGAAAATCATTTGATTTCTGGGAGCCATGAATTCCTGTGCGCTGTGCGGTGGCTTCCAGGCTGTCAAACCCACATTTGAAACTCTACTGACCAGGGATAGGTGGCACAGATATTTTCAAAGTAGTTTTTGTACTCTCAGGAAAATAATTTTCCTTGTAAAACTTTTTTTTCTTCTGTTTTTGTTAACGTTTATTGGCTGTATTTTGAAAAACAGGAAATTATTTTCCATCTTAAAAACACAAACCAGAAAATATGCCTCAAACAGCAGTGTGTTGCTGAGGAAGTTCCAGACCAGCTCTGAACTGCTTGGCTAGGAATGATCGCAGAACTCATGTATACTCTGATGTGATATGGACACATCACAGCCCTGACCCTGCCTTCCCAACTGTAGGAATTCACTGGCCCAGAATTTTCTGAGGTCATGGATAAGCTGGAAAGTCACAGAAACTAATGATGCTGAGCACTGGAATAGGTCACCTACGGAGCTTATAGAGATCTCCACACATGCTAAGCAAATATCTCTGATGTCTCAGACAAAGGTCATTCTTCCTAAGGCAGAAATGTAGAGTAGATGGCATGTTGAGTTCTTTTCTAATCCTAATATCTCTGCTTTTGTTCATCATTTTCTCTTTTGCGGGATCTAAAGATGGTCTGTCAAGTGATATTTAACTTAGTCCTTTGGAACAGGCAGCAGAGCCAAAGACCTGTCTTGCTGTATTGCGTATCCTGCTCTTTCAGCACGCAAAATATGGGACTCACCGTGAAAACTGTATGGGACATACAATCTCATTCAGGAAGTGTCTATGCAAAAACGAAGAGAGTTTTAGTTTTACTTCGCAAATTATCTGTGGCTCTTTCTCCTGCAAGAAAATGTTTCAACTTAGTTGCTTTGAATATGTATGGTAAATTTCAATCATTTCTGAAAAACTGATTGTCTTGGAGTTGCCTCAACTTGCTTGCATATTTTCAGAAAGTATGAATCATACAAGCAACATTGTACAGTACTAGATGTGCATTCATTGTCTTTTCTTGGAAAAACTTTGAGGAAATAGAATTGATTGCAGTTAATACTTTTCACTGTCTCCAGTTTTATTTTTCCCTTTCATCCCTACATATGCAAACTTCCTTGATCTTTTTCCCACTTCCTCATCTCCCTCACCTGCTGTTCTTCCTTCTGTGACTGCAATGACAGATTTCTCCATTACTTTTCAAATTTTGATATCTTCGTATTATAATTTTTCCCCATTTGTGTTTTTTTTTTTTTTAAATTTATTTTTGCAATCCTCATTATTGTATGATGTTTCATCCTTAGTTTTGGTCAGTAGTATGTATTCTTTTAATTTTTTCCCCTAATTTTCAATATATTATATTTATATGTGATATAATAGAATAAACTTTAGAGCATGGTCACATCTGTGTTACCATTCAGTCTGCCTTTATAGCTTATTTTCTCTCCCACTTAGGGGTTAAAAAAACACATACACTTTTTAGGCGAATGTGTGGCATAGGTGCTTTTCAGTGAGTAAGGGCTATCATTAAAAATGAGACATAGGGTGAAGCAACACATGAAGGTACTGAACACTGATGTGTTTATTAAGCTGAGGCCATGCCCAGGAATTATTGCTGCCTCTAGGGACAACAGCGTGATCAGGAGAGTCAGGTGAAACAATGCTGCTGTTGTAAAGTTGGTGGAATCCTGCCTCTTTGGAAGCCCTTCTTTTGGACCTCTGCCTCCTTTAATTGGACTGTGCTAACTTTAGCAACTAGAGTATGTGGAAGATACACAAGATAAAGCCAAACTATATGATTATTCCATTGTTTGGGGTTTTTTTCTTTTTTTTTCTTTCTTTTTTCCACCCCCTAAAGCCCCCGCAAGATTATGCATTAACAGTAAAAAGAGAAATAGACTATGCAATGACTTTTTCAGTAATTATGGTTTTTTGTATTTGATATGACTTCTTCTTCCTTAGCATTTCCAAATTTATTCATAGCTAGCTTCTATATCAATTATCTCAAACTGCAGATGTTTCAGCTGGAATGTACAGTATAGATATTTTCAGTAGGGCTTTTCTACATGGCAAATTTTGAATGTTTTTTAATTTTTCATGTACTCACACTGCTAGCTCTTTCAGGGAAAGGTGTTTTTGGCTTTTGTTGGTCTTGACAGGAGAGGAAAGGCATGTATGCAGGGATTCTGGTGTAAGATTTCTGATGAAGGGGTAAGGCTTCCAGATGCCATAATAATGCAAATATGAATAGTTAGGAAATAATCCTCTCTCCCCAAAATTTTCAAGTATACAGCTGCAAAAAAAAGTTTTTCACCTACATGTACTAAGAAGATTTTCCTCATTTTGCTGTTGCTGGAGTGTTTCTGTAACTCAAGCAAGCACAATTAGAACTAGTCAGGCATCTTTATCACTAAGGCTTTAATGGAATCAGCTCCTTAACTGATGCTGTGGCACCAGGAAGGAATGCGGTGGCCTCTCAGGATTGCCACCCCATACTATACCACTGCTTCTAGCATGACCTGAGGGATCATTTGTACAGCCTTACATCCTTACACAACAACATAACAAGCTAAGGCTAGAATAAAACCAAAGTCAACATTTAAAAATATTTCTCAGCAGGAAGAGCTATGATTAGGGGTAGTTCCAAGTTTAGTTTGAGATTTTTCTCTGTTTAAAGAGAAGAGGAAGAAACTCCATTTTTATGGGAGCTACAAAACCCAGGAACATGTGCTCCTGCATTCTCTCCATGGATTTGAAGGGTGTCTCAGTCCTGACATGTGGCTTCCAAAGTCTTGAAACTGTTATAAGAAATTATTGCCAAGTGTGTTTAGTTGTTCTAAATTTTAGTATGACTTTGTGATCCATGCCGACAGGGTTGGGATTAGTAAGTGCAGTTTTGTTTTTAAGCCCCTCTGCACCAAACATTTCAGGATAGTATCTGTGCAACATTCACCCATTCTATGGCCCTGCTCCTTTCCTGTGGTTCCAGGTTATTAAATACAGATTAAATGGATACCATGAGAAAGCATTAGCGACTTGTCAGGGCAGCATAAGAAACCTGCATGCTCAGCATGGTGCTGTCACAAGTTAGGCAAGGGAAAAAGTTAAGCACCAGGTTAGTCTGAACTCCACTCTTTAGAGCCCAGGAACCTGAGTTATGAGCCAGAGTTTGATGTTCAAAGTTTCAGTTTCTGGGTTTTTTTTCTGATGACTGCTTAAAATAAAATGTAAGTAGCCTTTGAAGTAGGAAACAGATCTCCCATTTGAATGTTGAAAGCACTCAGCTTTAAAAACTACACTGCATCTTGCCTGTCCTTCTCTCAGACCTTCATTCTTTCATTTCCTCTCTATACAATATCACTGCTTCGACAGGAGGCCTGGGAAACCCTCTCATTTACTGGGCAGCATGGCAAACAGACAACTTAGGGTTAGAACTGCTTCAGGTTAAGGAGGATGTTGAACCTGGCTGTCCCTTGAGGTAAGGACTTGAAAGCTAGAGTATTAAAGCTGTAACATGCCCATAGTCTGCTTTTCTCTTCTAGTATTTCCAGTTAGAAAGAAGCTTGGCTTGAGCTCTGTTAGTTTTATCTCTGTTACTATTAAATCTCTTCCAGCCACCTGCTATGCTGGGGCATGTGGGTGTCTCACAAGTGAGTGTATGCCGTCCCAAAGAGCTGTGGATGAGCTAGATGTCATTCCAGCTTCGTTCTAATCATGGACTAAACACCAAACTACACGCATACACGGAGCTTTCAGATCAGAAAGGGAGATGCCTAATAAGCTTAGGTGCTTCTAGTGTTAGGTGGGAATTAGTAGCGTATTATGGATCCTGGTGTTCAGCTGAGATTACCACAGTTTGCTTAAATCATGTTTCAGGTACCTAAATCCTCTTTTAGATTTGGCTGACTTAATCTTATTTTGCAAATTACTGCAAACTTTGGTCTCATTTCACTACCAGTAGTAATGCAAAATCCACAAAGAGAAATTTCCTTACTTGGAAATATGATGTGACCCTTTTCTCATGGGCAAAGCTGAAGTTTGTATAGGTGTATTGGGTTTGCATGGCAAGGTTTTGGTAATGGCGGGGGGGCTACAGGGGTGGCTTCTGTGAGAAGCTGCTAGAAGCTTCCCCTGTGTCTGATAGAGCCAATGCCAGCCGGCTCCAAGATGGACCCGCTGCTGGCCAAGGCCGAGCCCATCAGTGATGGTGGTAGCACATCTGGGATATATTATGTATGTCCTCTGGGATATATTTAAGAAGAGGAAAAAGTTGCTGCACGACAGCAATTGCAGCCAGAGAGAGGAGTGAGAGTATGTGAAGAGAAACAACCCTGCAGACACCAAGGTCAGTGCAGGAGGAGGGGCAGGAGGTGCTCCAGGTGCCAAAGCAGAGATTCCCCTGCAGCCCATGGAGAAGACCATGGTGAGGCAGACTGTCCCTCTGCAGCCCATTGAGGTTGATGGTGGAGCAGATATCCACCTGCAGCCTGTGGAGGACCCCAGGCTGGAGGCTGTGACCCCGTGGGAAGCCTGCACTGGAGCAAGCTCCTGGCAGGACCTGTGGCCCCGTGGGGGACCCATGCTGGAGCAGTTTGCTCCTGAAGGTCTGCACCCTGTGGGAGAGACCCACGCTGGAGCAGTTCATGAAGAACTGCAGCTCATGGGAAGGACTCACGTTGGAGAAGGTGGTGGAGGACTGTCTCCTGTGGGAGGGACCCCAGGCTGGAGCAGGGGAAGAGTGTGAGGAGTCCTCCCCCTGGGAGGAAGGAGTGTGATGAACCTACTGCAACCCCCATTCCCCGTCCTCCTGCGCTAGTCAGGGGGAGAAGGTAGAGACACATAAACAAAATGAGCAGTTGCCTAGAGAAAACCAGTGAGGGCTTTGCTGTGTATGCCAGAGCACTGGAAAGCCAGTCCTGCAATATTTTCCCTCTTCTGCTGAGCAATAGCGTTAGGATGTATGAGAAGACAGTAACTGGAATAGAAAAAGATCTTCAGGCCAAAAGAAAAATAAATATTTCCAAAAGAAATAACCACTGCCTCCAGCTGCACCAGGAGGAGAAATTCTATCCTGGAGGGTCTCTTCTCACAATCATCTCCACTTCAATTCTTGCTTTTTTTTTTTTTTTCTTTTTCCTTTTCTTTGGCAATCTCACTGCCCACTGCTTCCAGTTGCCTCTGAGGCTGCAAGTCTCAGTGCCGTCAGTGCTGCTGAGGGATCTTGACTAAGTTTTTCTTGTAGCCTCTTCTGTGCTACGGAGATCATTATACCATCCTAATCTCAAAGCATGGGATATCCATGGTTGTCTGGAGAGCTTGTGGAATCTCTGTCCTCCAGTTTTTCAAGAAATGGCCAAAGTAATGGCTAACTTGATCTGGGGTTGGTGACAGTACTGCTTCCATTAGGATGCTGCACTTTGTGACCTCCAGTGACCCCCTCCACCCTAAATTTTTTTTATTCCATTTTATCATCCTCTGTATGAGATCTCCAGTCATTCACTGAAATAACCGTCAATGCTGTTAGAATGTCCCTGTTCCATTGTTAGACTAGAAGTGCTGATTTGGTACATTAGCTGTCCTTTCAAGTAGCTGAGTGGTCTGAAACTTTTGACACTCTATGTATAGGATGGTGCTGATTTATACCAACTGAGGGTCTGGCATTCAAAGTGCATTTTAATTTTACTTTGTCTATTGTATGCAATTCTGTTTTGTTAACAACTTGTATTAATATTTTAGGAAACATGACATCAAAATGATTGATAATTTTCTTTTTTTTTTGGGGGGGGTATTTCTTAAAAAAAAAAAAAAAAGGAAGAAACTAGAGCATACTGTTGCTTCAAGCAAATTCTGCTTCTTGTCCTGGAGTTGAAGCATACAATAGAACAAGCAGCTTTTATTTCAGACTGTCATAGCTCCCTTTGGTCCAATAAATTTAAAAGCAAGCGTTTTCTATGTAGATCCTTTTTGTATCACAGCATTATTTTTACATACAATTCACTTTTAAAAAAAATTCAAGGGGAGAATATTCTTCCCAGTTGTGAGACCTCAAAGCAATATTGTTTTGACTGGACATTCACTTATAGGATAAATGCATGTCACTGCAAAGAGTTCCCAGAAATATAATTACTGTGCTGCCAACTCTTTGACTTCGCTCTGTAAAAGGGATAGAGCCATGCAGCCACACTAACAGTTAGACCACGTTCTATGCCACATGCAGGCCGGCTAAAATATGGGACAGCCCAGTTAAAATATGGGAACAGGATTCTTATGCACCACTACTGTGCAGGAGCAAGTACATGCTGACTTGAAGACAGAAATCTGTGCTATACCTGAGAGTAGCAGGTAAACAGAAGGACAAAACCTAAGGGGCCTGAGAGTCTTGCATTAGCATGTGCTCCCGCATCACTGAAGTACTGCTGGACTGTCGTGGAAGTGTTGGCCTTGTGACAAACAGCAGGTCGTGGAGGACAGGGTCCGTATGTTTATACATACATGTGAAACGGCAAGTGGTGCAGGAAACAAAGATTGGTAAAAGTCTATGCTTTAGACCACTCCGAAGCCTTACTGAAGACAGTCCAGTAATCTTCAGTAAGCCCCATAATCTCTTTCCTGTTTGTTCATTGTCGGTTCAGTGTTTAGTTGAGAGCACGTCAACATGGTGTTACCGCAGGCAGAGGTTACCTTGCTCTGTTGGGCACAAGCCAGCTCTCATCCAAAAAGTGTGTGACCTCCTTAGCACTGTACTGAGCCTGAGCTTAATACCCCACTTCTCAGTAGCACTTAACCTCTCAGGTTCAGCACTGCACTAATGTGATGGGATCATTTTTGTTCAGCTTGGAACGCACACAGAGAGACTCAGAGCTGGATAATGCGTAGGCATGACTCAGGTGTTTTGTTTTTAGCATTCTGTAAAAAAAAATCCAGCAACATCCAGGCACTCTTGTAGAAGCCATAGTTCAAAGTAGTCCTAAATAATGCTTTGCCATAAATTCAGGTGCCTGTTTCTTTTCTGCATGGCTAACAGTCCAAGTGATTGCTTAGCTGATCCCATTGCACACTGTTCACGTGTATCTGATTACCACACTGTCAGTAAAAGTTGAAGAACAACCTTGTGGTTTGCCAAAAATTAAAAAGGATCATCAGTAAGATAGTTTTACCTTGGCAATGAAAGTAATTACACATGACGTCAAAACAAATACAGATGTTCCTTTTGAGAAAAGGTCTTTTGGGGACACTGTATCAGCAGTACTAACTACGGATTTTCATATTATGTGTATTAATCATTATAATTCCTTTGGTTCTCAGTAAATATAACTACAGTTTTATTCAGTTGCCTAGTGTGTTCTGTTGGCCTCTTATTTTTCCTTTTCACTCATTTCCAATAACATGCTTTTTTTGTATAAATACTTGACCATGATATAGTTAAGACATTTTTAGTGGGACAGGAATCGTTATATTATCCCTGTGCTTTCTTTTACTGTAATGCTTCTTACGTCTGGTGAGATAAATACAGTGGTCACCTTTATAAGAATAGAATGAGAAAAGTCCTGTGAGGTTCCAATCCCCACCAGTATCAAGGTGCAAAGCCATTATCTTCTTCGCCTATGAAAATAGCTCTGGAAAAAGCTAAAGCGTACTCAGTTCTTTCTATTTGTGAAGTTGTCCCAAGACAGTTTCTGGGCTGAAGGTCTCTACGAAAGAAATTACAGTTATTTGTTGATAGTCTGAGGAGCTTGTGATACAGCTCTGAATTCTTACTGTTTCCATCCAAAGTTCTTAAATTGTATAGATCCATATCACTTTGACTGTGGCTGCCCACCGCTCAAAGACTTTTATCTCTGCGGAGGTGATTGAGATCACATTAGCATTGTCAGGTTTTTCACTAGAGGACATGAGAAATCATTTAGGACTCTTATGGCCCAGCATCTGTAGGGTCTTCTCTCCATGAACTGAATGAGGTGAGCAGATGGAGAAAAGAAGGCCTCTGCTGGATTGCTTAATAGAAAGGGGTAAGTATCTCTCTGTACTGGAGAATAACTACTAATATGACATGACTGTGATGCCCCCAGTTGAGACAAATAATATTACCACTTTACAAGGCACCAAATAAACCCTAGTGGAAGACTGTGTTCAGAAGTGGACAGGTCCATTAAAGTAGAAATAGCTGCTGAGAAGGGTATGGTAGGAAGGAGAGCCTGTCTTATTAGAGATGAATAAAAGAGCTTGGCTTATATAGTCTCACAAAAAAGCTGAGAAAAGATATATTACTTGCTGTAGGTAAATGGAAAGTAAATTCCAGGGTGGAAAGCATCTATTTAAGTGAAAAGATAATGGGCGCAATCAGAAGTCAATACAAGCTAACCGATATTGTGTTTATGTTAGAAATTAAAAGATTTAGTGCTGGCAGAGAGCAGGGCTTCTGGAATAGCCTTGGCTATTGGAGCAGTACACATGAATTCCTGACTGATTTTAAAATGAAGCTTCATCAGTTTTTGAAAGGGATTAGATGATGTGCCACCTGTGGTTATCAGGGGACTAGACACAGTGATCAGGGAGATCCTTTCTAATTGTGTGCAGAGTACGATGGATTTGTGCAGAGCATCCCCTCTCGGCTGGAAATCAAGAAGTACATGATTAGATTCATCATCTTTATCAGCTTTTTGGCTACAATTTGAGCATTGGTTATTGCAAAACCACACCACGTTAAGACAACCCTTTCCCTGTGTTGTAAGACTATGTACAGTCCCATGCTTGCTTTTAGTGGTGGTCAAAGAGCAGGAATTGCTGGAATAGAGGGAAATGTCAGAATATGGTCATGTTCCTCTTTCTCTGCCCTCTGACAGCTGAACCTAAAGTAGGAATGTAGGTAATAGCTCTGCCACTGAGGATCTCTCAAAAAGGGGAAAAACTGTTCACTCTACATTCACTGACTTTAATGCAAACACCTTAATGAATGAATGTTAAGTGTCTGACAACCTGGTCCCAATTAAAGAATACATTTTAAGGCCTTTTCAGGCATATTCCTTATGGAGTTGTGGAAGAGCTGCCACCAACTCTTCTATGAAGGAGGCACAACAGAGCTAACAGGTAGACTGTGAAAACAAATTTGCTTCAGACTCTCTCCTGCATGACAGAACATTCAGGGAAGAATTTCCACACTTCTGCACTTGATTCAGTGCCTGGAGATATGAGAGGAAACGGGAAGCAGGTCTGATCTTTGTTTCTTTTCCTTGGCAATTTTAATTCATGAAAATACTCTCTCTGCCCCCAAATCCAAGTCTTCCTCTGTTGATGTCACTTTCTTCTTTACAGTCTTTAGATGAACCAATGTGATATTACAATTGGCTTAGATTGAGCAGAAGTTGCTGTGCTAGCTAAAAAGTTGGCACCACACCTTCTATTCAGAATGCTGCATGTTGGTGGTGTCTGTTCAGATAACCTCTAGCTACAGTTGGGTAATACCACAAGTGGGGAAAACCCTAGAGAAATAGGAAAATCCCTAACTGTTTGTGCATTGTGTAAGTATAGTTTGCTTAGGCTTTTTGCCAAAGCAGATATGTATCAAAGATGCTTTCTGTACAGGAGTAAAATGTACTATCATGTCCAGGATCTTATTTTTGCATAAAAGACACCCACGGCATTTATGGAAGGGGAAGAAAATTTCCATTCTGGTTTGTGTGTTGTGTTTTTCTATGGCATTCATCATTGAAAATTCCTGAAAACAAAAGATATAGAAAGTGGGAGAGGAACTTGGTTAGTTTATTTGAGTTCTTATTTGAGACAAATGGTCTCTTTTGACTATTTTGCAAAATGATTATAAAAGAAAATACCACCCCCCTTGGTATTGTACAATAAGAAGAAACCCTTTTTTAAAAAAAGGAATTGAGCTGTGACCAAATGCTTGCTGTAACTGGCAAGTGTTTTTGCAAATGTTTGATTATTTATGTAAACCTTCCCAAGAACTCCTCACTCAGAACAAAACCAAGTGCCCAAGAATGACAAAACATCTCCCTACCAGAACAAAAATCACTGATGGGTATGTTTCTTTTCTCCCATAGAGAAGATGAGAAAATAAATGCAAGATGGTACTGGAAAGTGCTCAGATTCATCTGAGCAATAGTGAAAATCAATAATTAATTAGGATATGCTAGAAGACATAGGAGGATTTCTTCATCATCCCACAGCTCCACAGAAATGGATTTTTTTTTCCATGTTTGTAACTTAAGATAACTTATTTACATACGACTTGCATATTTCAGGTGTCATAACAGGGGGTCCAAAGCACTGGCCTTCTTTAAATAAAAGGCTGAATCTTCTAATGTATTTTTGCACCATGATTGTAACCAGAAAGAGTGGTTGGAGCAGTTAGTTTAAAGATGACGTTCTAAGAAATTTTGACTGGCAATTGGGAACTCTCTCAAGCCACCTAACCAAAATATTTTCAATAGTCTGGCTGCAAAATGGGAAGTTAAAAATACGGAAGTAATTTGCTAAATTATCAACTTCATGAGAGATTAATTCCTTCCAGTAAGCAGTGGCTCGGCAATTAGTTGTTCCAACAGTTAGGTTTTCTCACCAAGAAAGCTAGCTCCCTAGCTCGCTCACTTGATTTTTTGCAGTCATTTTGTATATTTGTCTATTCCACTCATGTGTTGGGTTTGCGTGGCAAGGTTTTGGTAGCAGAGAGCCTACAGGGGTGGCTTCTGTGAGAAGCTGCTAGAAGCTCCCCCTGTGTCTAATAGAGCCAATGCCAGCCGGCTCCAAGACAGGCCCGCCGCTGGCCAAGGCCAAGCCAATCAGCGCCTCTCTGATAACATATTTAAGAAGGGAAAAAACAGTTAGAGAGAGCTTTTGCAGCCAGAGAGAGGAGTGAGAAGATGTAAGAAACTCTGCAGACACCAAGGTCAGTGCAGATGGAGGGGGAGGAGGAGCTCCAGGCGCCGGAGCAGAGATCCCCCTGCAGCCCGTGGTGAAGGCCATGGTGAAGCAGGCTGTCCCCCTGCAGCCCATGGAGGAAGGATGAGGGGGTGTAGAGATTCCACCTGCAGCCTGTGGAGGACCCCACGCCGGAGCAGGTTTGCTGGCAGGACTTGTGACCCTGTGGGGGACCCCACGCTGGAGCAGTTTGCTCCTGAAGGTCTGCACCCCGTGGGAGAGACCACGCTGGAGCAGTTCATGAAGGACTGTAGCCCGTGGGAGAGACTCACATTGGAGAAGTTCATGAAGGACTGTCTCCCGTGAGAGGGACTCCATGCTGGAGCAGGGGAATGATGAGAGGAGTCCTCCCCTGAGGATGAAGAAGCGGCAGAAACACCGTGTGATGAACTGACCGTAGCCCCCATTCCCCGTCCCCCTGTGCCACTGAGGGGGGAAGGTTGAAGCCGGGAGTGAAGTTGAGCCCGGGAAGATGGGAGGGGTGGGGGGAGGTGTTTTAAGATTTGATTTTGTTTCTCATTGCTCTACTCTGTTTTGCTTAGTCATAAATTAGATGAATTCCCTCTCTAAGTTCAGTCTGTTTTGCTCGTGACGATAATTAGTGAGTGATCTCTCCCTGTCCTTATCTCGACCCACAAGTTTTTTGTTAAACCTTTTCTCCCCTGTCTAGTGAACCAGGGGAGTGACAGAGCGGCTCTGGTGGGCACCTGGCCCCCAGCCAGGGTCAACCCACCGCAATTCCCTAAGGCCATGAAGAACCCGAGTAAAGAGACTGAATTCAAATCCTCCTTTGGCATAGTGCTGCAGGGTTTGATTAGAAATAATTCAGAATTAGGGCTTTGCAACAGCATTTAAAATTCCAGTAGTTTTATATGAGTTGGCATGTTCCACTTTTCTTGGTTTAGTGTTGCATTGAATTCTTCAGAAAGCTATAGTCTTCTTTCTGTTGATGAACATACATTGGGAGAATCAGCGAACTACCAATGAAGCTTTTTTGGGAGGGCAGAAATAATTCATAAATGACAAATATTTCTATGAACACATTACAGCAGAAATGAGGTCACATCAGTGACATTTTTTAGTCCTTCAGGGGGATTTGAGGAATTTTTGAAACCATTGAAACAGAAATACCTCAGTTACAGAACAGTTATGCAAAGAAGTTTGTTTTCCTTTAGATTTCCTTCTTCGAGTGTTGATGTAGTATTGTGTAGAAGCAGCCAAAGAAAAATAATTAACAATGTCACAAGTAATTTTTATACTCTTCAGTCTACGAAAGTATGTGACCATCTCTGTCTTATTCCAAAAAGTGGTTTAAAATACGACCTTTAATGCATCTGCACTTTTATGAGTCATAGTGACAAACTGGCGATTGTAACTTACCTCCAGAAGTGATTACTGAAAAGTGCCAAAAGGACAAAGGAATGTCCACTGAGAGACTTCTGCTGGCTCTAAAAGTCACAGATTGTTGGCTTACTGGTAAGATCCTAAATTGTTTTAAAAGGACCGAGAGCTGCCAGTCCGTTTGAGAGCAAAGGATGGTGCCTGCTCCTTTTGCAGGTGTGACAAAAGTGTCTCTGTGAATGAGACACTGATTTTAAAGGAAAGCACAGGGGAACATATATGCCATGTACAAAGAAATACTGGTATAAGTACTATGTCAGAAACTCAAATGCTAGAACAGCAGAAAACAGTATTTGCTGGCTAAGTAATAGCCTTTCTTTGGAATGTCGTGCATAGTATTCAAAATAAGATTTGTTATTTTTGTACTCTATAGAATTTCAGTGTATGGTTAAGTGTTTATTTTACTGGGAAAATGGATGCAGTCTGTCTGAAAGATAGCTGGAAACTTGTTAAAATCTCAGTGTCGGGTTCACTTTGCCTCTTATAAAAACACTTTCCCACTTGAACATGGTAAGTACTGTGTCTGAGTAATTTCATTTTCAAGATTCTGAGCCAGATAGTTCTCAGAAATAAAAAGGCAACTCTTATTTCTAATCTTCATTTGAAATTACTCTAATACTTCTTTCCATTGGCCTAGTGTGATCTTCTAAAATGATATAATATTCAGAAGATATCTTCCACTAAAAAATTGCTTGGTTTCTTTGCCTTGATATGAAGCATTCCATTGTAAAGTTTGACAAAACAATAAATAATCTATTGGTCAGTGTGAATGGCAGTACCTGATAAAATGATGTCTGTATTTGATGGAGCTGTTATACTTGTTATAACAATTGCGCCTCAGTAGAAATAACATGAAAATAAGGATAATGCTGTTCCTGTGTCCGTGTACATATCAGGCTGTCATATGCAGTAGTGATGTGCATTTTCACTGTATCTGAAAATCTTTTTTTTGTCTTCAAAATGATTTCTGTTGTGGACTGTGAATATATTTACTTGTTTAAGGTACGTTTATATTTGTTTACAATGATTAAGCAATATTTATTTTTATTGTTACCTCACCTTTTATAATATTTTTGTTTCTGTTTGCAGGGGATTCATTGTAAAAGCAAACCTTCCAGTGAGTATACATCATTCACATTTTTACTGAATTTGTTTTTGAAAGATAAAGATAATTTATTGCAGATAATAAATCTACTTTCCTGGTGACATCAGATCACTGTCATGACAGGGTACGTACCACCAGTTTCCTTGTACAAAACATTGGAAGTTGGTAGGCTCTGGTAAATAATGGGTTAATAATGACTATGCATTGTTGCTTTATAATTTTACTTACCCTTACCATAGATGGTCATTGGGAGAATTTGCTTAGTCATTTCACATGTTTTTTATTGCTTCTACTTATTATTATTGCCTACAGTAATAATACAGGGTGTTGAATTACCTGAACTCTGCAGCCTCCACCAGTGACTCCTCCAGTGCACAGAGCCACTTGGCAGGGAAGCAGGAGGCAGCTGCCGTGCCGGCAGTCCCCTCCGAGAGGACAGTCCTAGCCGGAGGCCCAGCTCTGAGCGCTGCTCGTCTCCACGGCGCCTTTCCGGGGTCCCTGTGGCAGAGAGCACAAGGACAAGCGCATGAGATGCTGATGCTGTGGCACAGGGTGTGAGCTGAACGTCAGCTGTCAGTCTTACTCTGAAAACATGACTTTTACGGGACGTGTTGAGGTGGAGAGAAAGAACACGGCTGTGGAAGGGATGCGGTTAGAAGTCCCACCCGAAAAAGTCTCTAGCCTTCTACTGGCGAGCAGAGTGAAACATCGGTGGCTGGTTCAAGGATTGTGAATGAATCTTTTCAGGATTAGGCAGCTGAGCTGCTAGTTACACAAACTACGATGAAAGAGTTGCAGGAGAAGAAAGAGGGGCGTTGACCTCTGCTCTGCCTAGCTGAAGCATGCCTTCATGCCCTCGGGCAGCACAGGCTGAGGAAACCAAACCCTTCAACCCTGGTCTCAAAGAGAAGGACACCTGCAATACTCTTGGTTATGAGTTTAAATCTGTGCTGGATATTACACAAATGCAGATCAAGATAGTGGAGAATCAGTACAGGTACCACAAGGTGGTGATTCATTCCACCCATCTTAGGACAAGGTGAATTATGTGCTGGGAGGGAGGCGAGAGGGGTTCTCCCTCTCTGTTGATTGCCAGAGGTACTTAGGTGATGCACAAAAGCTTAAACTAGATGTTTAACTCTTGGCTGGATATAGACCTTGAGCACTGAAGAGTTTGTAAACTAAAGATCCTTATCTTTCAAGATGATTTACACGAAGCAGAGCTGGTTGTAGGTTTTCAGTGCTGCCTGAAAATGACTTATCAGCTATCTTTAATATAAGTAACGTGTAGGATGACTCAGCCTTATAGAGGTGATGAAAAAACATTTTTTTAGTCTTCATCCTAATGCACTTGTGCAACAGTGGGTGTACACTCATTTCCATACTTCCTTTTCTATAGTCATTCTTTTTACTATTTATTATTTGAAGTAAAATTACCTTAAAAGACCTTGACTGTATAATGGAGCACCTTTGCAGTAGTCATTGCTTTTAGCCGCAACAAAAAGATGACTTTATTTCCTATAATTTGCAGCTATCGGCTCAGTAGTATTTGGCAACATAGCTTTGACTCTGCCTTCTCCTTCTTGCTCTTCTAGACTATGAGTAGTACATAAGGGCTACTGTAGTGTTTGTAATTCACTGTAATATATCCAGACATTGATATCAATGTATCAATGATTTACAAAAGCCTTAGATTCTCAGAAAATATATTTGGCACAGTGTATCACCATGTTGTCCATTATCCTTGAAAGTTTGAAATACTTTCTGAACTACAACTGTGAAGCCCTTCTAAGGTACTGTGCATTGAAATCTGTTGTGAAGGAGAGGCTGTCAGCCTGAAATTTAATCAATTTCATAATTGGCGTAAGTACTTTTAAGTAGCAAATTTTTGGTATTTATTAACTAAAGTGCACCATGTGGTTATCTTAGGAGAGCATATCTAGTTTGTTTATGAAGATTAATGAATCATCATCATGCACAGATGCAGCAGATACTGTGGTAAATCATATGCAAATAGGTTGGAAATGCTAACTGTAATTTATTCTCATGGAATGATGCACCAGTGAAGCAATTTTTGTGTGCTTTAGGTATGCTCACAGATTTAGCACTGTCAGTAGCCTAAGTCGTTCAAATTCTTACAATTCTTGTAGGGAAGAAATATCAGACAAAAAGTAAACCAGTTAGGGTTTTCTACTGGGTGTTGGCCTGGGCCTGTTCTTAATGGGTTTTTCTCTGCAATTTTTTTTTTTTTAATGTTCTCCAATTTCATCTTCTTGCCTGAGGCTTCAAATTCTCCATCTAATCATTTCTATTGCGTATTCATTGCTCAGCTCTGGCTTCTGTTATCCAAGTGTACATAAGGTGTGTTTTGCTGTCGTGACAGTTCTGAGTTGATTGCTGCATCATCAGATAAAAAACAATAATCTGCTGTGGTTGAGCTGGTGGCAAAAGTACAAGGAAAGTGTCTACATGCTGAATAATACGCTTTGGCTTCTTTATGCCTGGGCTTATATGTGTCCATAATGAAGAAATCTTTTATTACAGCAACAATCTCCTTCTCATGTAGGGCTAATTACAGATATAATTCATAAACATAAAATTTAGGCAAGATTTACTCAGCAGATGGCTTGTGTAGCAAGATGTATCTTTATGTGTTCTGGGGTATAGATCAAACTACTCGTGAGAAAAGGAAAGAGGTGTGTGTTCCAGAGGAAACTATCTAAGGGGGGGGATTAAAAGATGATAAGGTAAGACTTTACTGAAGAATTAGTCAGAAATGAGTCTCACACTGTGAAGATTTATAGAATGAAAATTATATTCTGTCAGCTCTTCCTTGTATCATATACTTATTATGATCCAAAACTAATATTCTTATGCATGATGTGATCCATTTAAATTATTATTAATGAGTTTTGCAGCATCTTTTACGATTCTCAAAATGTATCATAAAACTAATGGAAAAAATCCAAAGTGGAAGAGTCATTTCATTTTATCCAGTGTATTACTTATTTGTTCTCAGTTTGAAGGTAGAAAGTGTGATCAAGGAAGACAGTGTCCCTGCTTACAGACAGGCAGTAGTCCCTAAAACTGTGTTTGTGCATCTGCCTGATACTGATCCAATGTCAGTAAATGCACCTAGATATGACTTAGGATTCTCCTGAGACAGTTCCAAACGTGTTACATCTGATAATACCATACTTCAGGCAGTAATAACTAAGGGCCAAATTCGATTAAGTCATGACAATCTCTCCTAAAAATAAGTAGGGTCAAATAATACGGTCAGGTTCATCCAAACAGAATATGGTGTGAAGAACTGTCAGTTTTGACAATGTGTATGTATATACATATATATATATATGTGTATATACACGCATATTGCTCTTACCTTAAATCATTTCTACACAAACATGGGAATAGGCAAGATTAGGTCTGGATCAAGAACCAAGGAATTAAGCAGAAACAATTGCTACTGAATACCATTTGGTATCCGCAACTGCATGTCACACAGTGCAGTCAAGAAGACATCTTTTTGAACAGAGACAGAGCTAAAACTAATCATCACTTATCACGTTATTAGTAATAATTATCAGGCAGTTCTGCGAATGCAATAACCTCCCAATTCACTGTGAGTGGATTGATTGGGTGTTGTACAATAGCTCTCCATCCTGAGATACCTTCAGGATTATTACACCACCCATTCTTGGAACACAGAATATAGTGTTCACATCTGGCTGCTGTGCTGACTTCTTAAGGCTGTCTCATCTCTGCAGAAACATGTTTACAAATTCTTCAGAAGTCAATGTACTCCACTGCCCTTAAAGCCTAATTTGTACATTTTGAATGATCTGTGTTTTTTCTTTGGTTCGCACAAATTGTCTTCTCTCGTTGCCCATATTACCTTGGATAACTGAGAGCTGACTCTACTGTCAGTTGAGGTAACATGTTCTTGTTTTTCCATTCTTTTCCACTTAGTTCATATCAGCATATCCTGTTGCCTCTAAAAGATGCTTAATGGCACAAAACCAGGATAATGGAGGGGAGATTCAGGTGTGAAGTGTTTGTCTTTTCTGACTTTTGATAGGTATCATGCAGGACTTCTCCTCATACCAAGTGTGAGGGCACCTTAAGGCCTGAGAGATTCAAGCCAAGGTACCACATTTACGTCAGCCTGTCTTCACATCCTGCAACGATCAGTATCTGATCCCTGACAATGGGTTTTAGCCGCAACTGGACACTGTAAAAGTGAGGCTGTCATAAAATAGAAAGAAGTCCTGTGCAGGTTAATACACTTTCAGTCTTTAAATTTAGAGCACTTTCCTTCATTGGAAGGGTTGGAGGGGTAAGTAAGGATAAGGATGCCCTTCCTCCTCCTCCACATCCTACCTTTTCTCTGTGAGAACTGTGGCTGTGTCTTCCATGTGAGTCCATGGGCATCCACGCTTGACAATTCTTGGCTAGACATTGAGGGATGCACCTTTTCCTGACGATTTGAGTTAAGGATGTTATCCTGTATTTTATGGCAAGCGCAGTATCGCGGCACTGCTGTTTCAAACTATGCTCTTCCCCATACTAGTTGAACTCCTCCTAGGAGGATGTTCAGCAGTATGACTAATAAGAGTCAAAAGTCTTTTTGTTCTTCCAGCCTCTCCCCAGGTGGAGGAGAATGTGCAGTGAAATACTGTGTTTTACTTGGGTTTCTTAATTTTCATGCTATGTACCAAAGTGAGAAGGGTAAGAAATATTTCAAAGGAATTGCTGTGATGTAGTTACAGCTAAAATGAGGTGTGCTGCATTGTATACGACAAAGCCAAGGGACAAAATCCAATTCCCTGGCTATTTGTCCTGACAGTCTCTTGAATTCTTAATTTTTGGGACTACAAACAATGCACATAAGGTAGAGAAGCCCAAGGAATGCATTGGGGATTAAATCCACTGTACCAACATAAATTCATAAATAAATAACTGATTTCTCTGCAGGGCAGTCTAAGAAGTAGGAAGAGATAAAATATGGCTAACTGATGAGATTTGGGGCCTTAAGATTTTTTTTTTCTTTTATATTAGCCTACAGGACTCTACTGTGCAAACCCATATCCTAAGGCTTAGGGATAACTAAATTTGCATAGGAAAATTAGATGAGACATAGTAGTTGTGTTCTGTGCCTACTGTTTACACCTTGAAGAAGGCCTGGATAATATTTATTCTGCTCTTGCTGCTCTGGTCTAAAGGAGAAGGAAATCCTGCAGGTGTGAGGGATTTTTCCATAACTAGGAATGCAATGGTGCCCTCTTGTGTGAAAACGATATTTTAACAGCAGTTGAGACCATCAGCCAATCCTAAAATTAAAATACTACCTATGAGAGTGCTCATAATATACAGGTAATGGTTTTGAAAAAAAGTTTACATAAACTATTAGTCTTGCCACGATCTCAGAGATCTGATTACTTGAACCCATGATTAGTCTAGGTGTGCTCTGCCAGCCTCAACTGTTAGAAGTGTGATACCTTCCTCTTGTGGGTTAACACTTCCCCAATCAGGAAATGCATTATGAGTCCCTTTCTGTAATGTAATTCTTTCCCTGCATTGCTAGTGAAGCCAAGTAGCTATGTTGGTCATGTGAAAGCCTTCGGTAGAGTACTGGTTTTGCTGAGATCATTGGTGATTTTCCTACTGATTTCAGTAGAGCTGGAGCTTCACCTTTGGTGCTTTCTCCCCTCACAAATATCTTGTGCACAATGAGATTTCTCGATCTTTGTATTTGCATTTGCAGGTGGCATTTTTAACAGCTTCTGCCATGATGCTCCTGCATCTTTATCTTCTATGGTACTGAAAAGCATGAAGATCTCAACAGTGATGAAATGCATCCAAGGAAGCCCATGCTCTCTTCATTTAAACATTAAAGGAACTCTGAGTCTGGATGGTAAAAAGCAGATCTGCTACTGAATTATTTCTCTTTACTTTTTGTTTATAGCTGTTCAGACAAATTTTGTTCCATAGTGCAATATTTATGTCCAAGCTATTTTCCAGTAATTATATCAGAAAGATTTTTTTGTGAAACCATTTTACTACAAACCAGGATAAAGCCCTGGCGCTGTTCAACGGAATGAGAACTGAGACAGTGAATTCAAGACAACTGAATTTTTACTTCCAATGTAATATACTTAACTTGTCCTCTACCAATGCCCCAAGCATGCTGCTGCCCTTTTCTTTCTTGCTCTGACACACGTGCACACACACACACACTAATTCTGTCTGCCCTGGTAACTCAGACATGAATGAACGACCGCCCCAACAGAGGGAGAAACAGTTTATGTGTCTGAAGTTACAACTCTGCACTAAAATAAAATGAAAGCACTCAAACTTTTTGGGCATAGTCTATTTTTACTAACACCCTGCCATTCATATCCTTAGTGCATTACCATTTAGACATTTCCTGATGTGCTTCACTCAGAGTTAATAGGTTTATATTTTAAATTTTTAAATTTGCATAAGAATTTAATTTATAGCAATTGGTATTAAATCCTTGTGTCTACCCCTATGTGTGTGTTTATATATAACATCCCTTTCTTTAACAGAGAAAAAATGCATATGCCTTTCACTTAGAAGGAAAGCTTAAGATATGGTATATTTTAATTTGTTTTTTGTTTTTCTTAAAGATGCTCAAAATATATTTTTGAAATCTATTCCTAACTAATTTCAGAAAATATCCGTGGGCTGGAAATATGTTCTCTTTCACTGGACACACAGCAATCTCAGTGCACAAGTGTGAGATTTGCTAGGAAAAAAAGCAAGATGCCTAATGGAAAGAAGGTAGACTCCTTTTTTTGGGTTGTTTTTCATTACAATGTTTATGAGCCTTTGGAAAAAAATATATATTTTGTATCTCTCATTTATTTCTCTTATTGACTTTGTGGAAAACTGCAATGAAATGTATGCTTCAGCATTGTCAAATGAAATTCCATAACAAAACATCCTTTTATAACCTATAAATTCAATTCTCCACCATTTTTGTACTTCTTCCTCTTACCTTTTTGCAGAAGAAGCTGCCTCTGCAAAGTCGCATTTTCATATCAATCTCGCTAGCTTTCTTTTCGTGCCCACCAAATTGTGGGGAAGCTTTTGTAACTCCAGGAAGCACAATGCCACAGGGACTTTAAGTGCATACATATGATTTATTTAAGTCCAACCATGTCAATGGAATATATACATTTAGAAGACAGCCAACTGCCTAAGCATGTGCACACATCTGTCCTAAACTCATGATAATAATTGCAACAACAGAGTACAATTTTTTTACTAAACTAAACCCAGAAGTATTTGTTACTAAAATTTGCAGCTGAGGAAAAAAAAAAAAGAACCATCCTGGACCAACTGTTTAAGAGAGATGAATTTTTGCTTTCAATTACTGGTGGATAACTGTTATTAATACCATTCAAAATGTGTTACTTCATGTGCTTTGCAAATACTATATTAATTGCACATGTGAAACAAAGTTCTTCTCCCAAACTGCAATTGCAGTTTATGCTCTGTATTGCTTGATGATCAAACGTCCCTGCGGGGAATGCACGGCCACCAGTGAATAACTGATAGCTTTTAGAATAAAGTAAGTTTTATAGGCAAGACTCAACAAACATATTTAATGAAATTTTCTCAGTTTTAGTTCGGTGGCTAGAATGGTGACACAAGATGTCTTTTATCCTCCAAATGCATTGTACCAAATAGGAGTATATCCAACATGAAAACCTGTATGGAATTTAACAGTTACTGCTATCAGTGAGGGAATGACCTGCCTTAATTGGACCTCAACTTTTGTCTCCAAAATTACATTCTCTCTCACAAACTGGAATGAATAAATTTTCTGAAGTTGCCATTAAATATTTAAATAGACATTTTTTCCTATTCTGCAAGTGTTTGTGTTTGTAAAACGCCTTCAAACTGTGACTCTTTGAAGTTCAATAAGCTTTGGGTACCTTTATTTCTATGCTTTTAGGATTATTTGATAGCTTGTAGATATTTGGATTTCTGGAAGTGAAGAAGATAACAACGTCCTGGATTAGAAGTAATGATACGCTTTGAAATCCTTTCATTAAGTGGTATCTACTTTACATTCCTTATGCTACAATATCTGAGACTGCTTAATGCTCCTTGTAAATATAAACAAATCTAAACAAAGAAAATTGCTTGCTTAACTGTGATAACCAGTGGTTTTCGTGTATTCTGGAAATCACGCACAGACTTGATTTTATAAATGTTTTAAACAGGTACAGGTACAATTCAATTGCATTGAAGTCAATGTAGCACAACACATCTATGTGACCATGAAAACAGTACCAAATTACTGTGAAGTCAAGCTGAGTCAGGAATACTATGTTGAAGGTAGGAAAACATCTTAAACCAGATGTTTTTCAAGAAACATCTTTTCAAAGAAAAAAACCCAACCCAACCCAAAAACCCCCACAAATGCAAAGCCAAACCACATTCTGGGATACACTGATCTAACTGATGGTAGATCATGTATGCCACGACCAGTCTTATTCTATGTTTTGATGACTTATTTTGTGCATATAAATGTCTGACTTGCTATAAAAACCAGAGACCAGAGTTTATATCTAAAAGTACATGGAAAACGGAACTACACTATGCATTTGTCCTAACTGGCCTTCTTGTGGTTGGCGTGTGCTCTTTCTCTGCCTGCAGGTTCAGTCCTGTGTGCTCTCTGGGCATAAGATGGAGCCTCCGCTTCTCTTCATAGTTAGGCTGCAGGTGGTTTCAGAGATTGAGGAAAGCTTAATAAGAAAGTGTAAAGAAATTTCTTTTCACTTTCATTAGGCATTCTATCACCTGTATTTATGTAACTGGATAAGGTGACATTTTTCCATGTTTTGGGGGTAAAGTGCCTACTGTATGCATATAAAAATAGATTCAGCACTGTGGTCCAAGCAAGATACAGTGTGGCTAATGAAGACAAGTGCACCAAACGGTGGTGCAAAAAACCAAAATGAGACCCCTTGTTTGATCCAGTGCCCGGGATCGTCCTGCCTTCCCATGTCCAGAGTGGGTGGGCGGCTCTCGCCCTTGCCCCTTGGTACAGTATCATCCCTTGCACACAGTATCTGTTTCATGCCTTCGTAGAAGTAAAGCCTTTTTGTGTTTAAAAAGCCTTTAATTTTCTTGATAAGTCCTGATTCACTGTTGACGTAGATATGTACTTTGTGAATAAAGAGGGGGGGAAATAAGGTTTTATAAAGGCCAGTTTTAAGACACTTTATAAGGGTGAGTAAACAAATGAAAATAAGAAATATTTCTCTAGGGAAAAGAACTGCGTGGGGAAATGAGAGCAAAGTGCTGATCTAATACTGAGTTAAGCAAGGAGCGACGAAAACACTAGGCAGCAGATTATGAGCTGATTTATTGTTCTTAAATCGAGCTTTAAGTTTTGGAGTTACAAATATTAGATGTTAGTTCTGAAAGTGCTGCTTGGCACACATTGTGGTGAGCTCCCTGGGAGCTAAATAGGATGTTTCTTTGTAAGCCTGGAGTGGAGTCAGAATAGCGAAAATACACAGTTGTTTCTAACAGAGGAATAAGCCTGGTAAACAACAGGAGTAGCTTACAAGGAAAGAATAATTAAATTATTATTATTTTTATTATTATTTCTTAAATTTTAACTAGATGACAGTTAAACTTGACAGTTGGACTTGATGGTCTTAGAGGTCTTTTCCAACTTTAAAGATTCTATGATTCTATGATCTTTGAGGTCCCTTCCAACCCAAACCATTCTATAATTCTACGATTCTATGAAATTATTGTTAGGTGAAGAAGTGCAGTGTTATATCCTAGATTGCCACCTTAAATTACTGATGAGGTTTTCCAGTAGAAACCCCACACTGCTGAGATAGCTCCTTACGGCAAGTTGTGATATAATCTCTGTGTGTGGTAAGGGTACTTTTCTTTTTGGCTGTTTATCTAGAAGTAGATGTAAAGCTGCCTTTAAAAAGGGATATAAGAGAGAGGTTTCCTGTTGGGGAGCTATTGGATAATTTGGTAATTTATTTACACAGTTATATAAATAAAAGATCCCTAAGAAAACTCTGGCTTCTGTTTTGCAGATTGCAGGAACAGTGATGTGGGAAAATATATTCCAGCTTGTCTGGGTGAGCTGATCTTCTATATAAGTTAAAGCTGTGAGATATTTCTGGTGACCTATACAATGATATGTTTTCATAGCTGAACAAGCAGAGAGAAAAAAAAAGATGATTTACAACTACCACTACTTATAATTACCATGTAGTTGATAGATAATGTCCTGGAAAATGGGTTTCTTTGTATTGACTAGGAATGCTAGATAGCAGATAAAGATATTGACAACCTATTTAATACTTAAACTTTTGGAAATAGGTTTGTGTCCTTTTCATGCACTTTGAATTGCTCGTTTTATATTTGGTCTACAGACAGATCTCATAAATAGGTTGAAATTAATTTGCCAAACTGCTATCCTGATTTTCGCATACCCGTGAATATTAAAAAAATAAAACATCCCCCCACATATTGTATTTGTCTAACATAGTTGCACATATTCTCTGTGTAATGAAATTGCAACCTTGGGATAATCAGCTTTTGTAGTAGTATTAGTGTATGCATTTCAAGTGTTTGCACATGAACTACAGAAGATTTCAAGTACTAAGGTTGAGGTACAATCAGCAGGTGTCCTGGCCTCTCAGTATTGCCAGTGATAATTTAAAACTGAATACTATTGAAATTTATTCTTATGAAAGTTATTATATCTCATAAAATAAGAATACACTTAGGAATATCAGGATATAAAAATAATTAATTCAAACATCCTAGATAAGAATCTATAGATGTTGAATTTCATTTCTATCAAGTTATGAAATACATTCTCTACCTTTTATAAAGAAATAACAAAATCAGAAATAATAAAGTAACAAAGATAGATGTAATAATTTCATGCTTGAATTTTCTTTTTCAGCTGGAAAGTTTGATTATAATGTAGACAGGGCAAGAAAAATTATATCAGTGAATGTATCCCACTTTCTTCGAGATCAAGATTATTACGTTCGCCTGTGCCACAAATGGTTTACCTGTGAAGATGTAGGGGCATTTGCTGTGGTGAGTTAAAGCTCAAAGCAGTTTGTTGAACTGGTCAGAGTTGGCTTGTAGATGGAAATGCTCACTGAGGTCATAGTTATAGGAAATGCCCTGCTATATCTTTATTTAGCTTTATTAAAAGAAATTTACTCTCCTGGATTCATGACCGTCTTTTTCATTTCAGATAAAAGGGAAGGAATCTTTAAAATCGGTTTCTCTGAAATATTCTCAGCTACTTCCTTGTCTTTGCATTGAGGTAATACAGTCTGGAATTTGGTATATACTTGTGTTTCTAACTAAAGAAATTTTATCTGGGATTTGTGCAAAGAAAGGAGGAAAAAATCTGTAGAAAAAGGCTTTAGACCGAAGTTTTTGACTAAGGCTTGTCTGACCTTATGATCATGTAAATGTAGAAGAGATTTTTTAGGAAACACTAATTAAAACATGGAGATAAGAAGAAAATGGGATACAATTTACATTAATTTATGGGAAGTATTGTGTAAGATTAATTTGACTGATTTTTTTTATAAGCAATGAAAAAACAGAAAATTTAATCTGACTGAATTTCAGCATAGCACTTGATATAGTATTGCATGAGAAGCTAAAAGAAGAATTGAGGAAGCTGGGGGTGAGAACAAGATTTATACAGTAGATAATACCTAGCTGGAGGGCTAACTAACTCGACTACTCCTGTTGAATGGGGTTGTGCTAGTAGGAAGGTTATTTAAGAACCACACTTAGAACAGTTCTTATCTAAATGTTTTCATCGATGACATGGGCACAAAAGGTGGGAACATGTTAATGACATTTGCTGATAATACAGTTGAGAGGTGTAATCAAAATGGAAGAGGGTCGGGATAATTGGAAGAGACTAGAGAACTTCATACATGAAATAACTAAAGGAGGATTAAGTGTAATGTATGAAGTGCAAGTTCATGCAGTTGCTCTAATAAAAAGAATTCTTGCTGTAAGATGTGAGTCCTCATTTAGAAATAACAGTGGAGGAAAAAAAGATCTGAATGTAATAGTTCATTGCAGGATGATTAAACTAACATGGTTACATGATGTAAATGTGAAGAAAGGTCTAGTGGTTTAGATTATTCCATGTTAGCAGGCAAGTATATGGGCAAGGCCTTCTTTGAAATACTGTAGGCAATTCTTGTATCCATATTCAAGAAAGATTAATTCAAATGGAAGATGTAAATAAAAAATCTGGAATGGTTGGGGAATGAGAGACTTTCTTATAAAGGAGATTCAAAGAACAAGTTTTCATTAACCTGGTAAAACACATGCAACATGTTTGTTGTCTAAATACACATCAGAAGGGCCAATTATAAGGAAAAAGAAGAGATTTTTTTTAAGCTAAAGCCATTCTTGCCACAAGAATGAAGGGGGATAAACTTAATTGCATGAATATATTCAGGATAGATACGGATTTTTTTCTTATAATCTGAGAAGTGAGATTTTGGAATATCTTTCATAAAAAGGAATAAAAAGTCACCAAACCAATTTAAAATGCTATTGCTAAGATATAAAGATACTATGTGACCTAATTTCTCAGCGAATTGTGGGGTCTGATTTACCTTGTGGATTAAGATACCTAAATGTAGATGTCCAGATGTAGATAGATACATTTGAATTAGATGTCGAAACTCTTATAGTTAATGGAGATCTAGTTAACGCAGTCAGTCACTCAGCTGACCAAATGTAGATGGCTATTTTGGGATGTGCTGGATCGCACTGTAGAGTCCACTGGCTGCTTTGGATAGATCTTCATATGGCTACTGTAATAGTAATTTGGCACTTTAGTCACACAGATGCGTACGTTGTGGGCACCTAAAATCACATACTTTAACATGCGCGTTGAGCCACAAGGTCTTTTCCAAGCCTAGGGCTAGAGTTTTTTATTCCAGTCTGAAGGATATGAGGTCACTGGAAAGGTATGATTCCTCTCAGCATACAGACAGAGAATCCCACAATACAATTGCTGAGCAAACAGATGGGAACTAGGAGTAACAGAAACATATGCACATGAACCTAAATAATTAGGGTATAGTAACAGCCATGTACATATGCTTGCAGATTGGGTTAAGAGTTAGCCCTCAGATTTTAAGGATACATGCTTTACCATAACAAAGGCTGGGAGATCTGAAATTATGATTCCTGAATGTCTTTTGATACTCTTAGAAAGTAATGACACTGTAAGAAACTTAATGAAAATCAAACTGGAAGACTTTCTAAATGAAATTGGGCTAAATATATGACTCAGAAACAGTGGGAATATAGTGCTAGAAGGGATCACCTTAGTTCATCAGCTCCAATTCCCCTAATGATGAACAATAAAATAGATTTCTAGTGCAAAACATCCTTTAAAAAATTACTTCCAGAGCTTTCTAATAAACATAGCATCTTTATCTTTGGTGGAAAGGTTTTCTGTCACATTCAGTCTGAAATGTTAAAAACTGGTGTATCTGAGAATCTCTAGCTAATGGCCACTTTTTGGGTTGTAGGGTTGGCTGGCAATTCCAGATGCAAGGAGGATACAACTTTGCCCGTTTGAAAATGGCAAGTATTGTGTGGTTACTCCTCATACGAGTGATTTTCAGCAGCTCCAGTAGTATGTCACAATTTGAAATTCATCTTAGGTGAAAACCATACATTGCAAAACTTCAAGGAAATCGTCATATTGGTTTGTTATACTGTGGGTGGATGAAATTACAAATTGTTCACTACGCTTATGCCAATGTAAACACAAAGTAACTTTCTAGTCATTTCCCACATTTTCTTAAGTCACACACAAACTGGCCAGGAGAAAGAAAAACCACTGTGGTCAGCATTGAAATGCTGATAGGAGAAGAGGGTCTCAAGGAGAGATTTGAAGAAGGTGTCCGACACCCAACTTAAAGGAGGGAGCAGGGAGTTGAAAAAGAAGACAGTTAACTGCATATAGGATTTCCCATACTAAATTGAAAATTATTTACACAAAGTGTTCCAGCAAAGTCAGATTTTGGTCTGAGATGGCAGCTGAAAAAGAAATTGTCATATAATATAGGTCTTTAGTGAAATTTTTACCAGGCAGATAGAAAAAAGTGTAGCCTGAAAAAGTGTTTTATTGTGTTAAGTCCAAGATAAGTACAACAATATTTTTCCCCAGACTATGCTAATAAGGGATTTTAGTATTTGATTTAAAAAAACCCAAAAGAAAATCTTGAGAGAGAATAAAAACATCAACCCATAACAGGACATCCAAACTCCATTACACTGTGTAGACATTCACTGCAATCCTTTTACATTCTTGCAGGGCTGATACATTTGTGTTAAAATGGAAGCAATTTCCTCTTTAGTTAGCCCAGCCTTAATTTCTGATTTACTTTATTATGGCAGAATATAGAATATAAAATATATCTCAAGTAATTTTTCAGACACTAGGACCCAGCTATTTAAGTGTATAAAGAGTTCCAGCTTTTGAGCCAAATTGTTTTCTTTTTAAATCTTTCTTTTTCCTAACTGATAACTCTGTTTGCTGTCATATCTAAAGTAAAATGGTTCTGGTTTTGGGCTCAATTATCACTGCTGTAATAAAGTTGGGATTATAGACTTGGTTCTGTGGTAGGAGGTTATTAACAGTTGTGTATTGGAAAGAAGCTCCTCTCTGTTATAAGTCTTTTGGGTTAATGTAAGTAAGAGAAGAAAAAATGAATGTCTATTGGTTACTGAACAATGTAATTATATGAGACTGAATATGAATGAGTATTATGGCATAAGTAAGTAAATGCCACAAAGGAGTAAAACAGAAGGAAACTCAGGCAATAAGTCAATGAGCAGTCCTGGAAACAAACCTGAGAAGTCTTAATTGTGGTGCTATTCTCTTAATTATTAGGATTACACTTACATTACACCTACATTATTACAGACTCCTGTAACATTCAAAGTGTAGCTGTGAAAACTGTCAGAACTGTTGGAATCGAGGACTTTGCAATCGGGTTAAATATTCTCTAAATATTAGCTTTATAGTACATGCCCATTTATTACATACAGTATATTTTTAAAAGAATCACATTTTTGAGCAGTTTTTTGAAAACAGAATAAAAATTTCCACTTCATAGAAAGTTTCAGTATTTTGATGTATACGCATTGGGACATGAAGTTAAGACAGCAAGAGGCTTCGCAAAATTAAAGGGTCTGGAAGATTTCTATTAGAAAATATCAAAAGGTTTTATTTCAGGACATTTTTGAGAGAAACAATACCAATTGGAATTGTTGTTATACTTTAAAGGAGTTGAACCTGGACAGCTAGTGTTTCCGCTCTTTGATGTAGATTGTGCTTCTTCACTTTGCTACATTTTCTAGTCATGGTTGTTGTTTGTTCCCTCCTCTTGAACATCTAAGTGGCCGTGTTTTCAAGATTTTCTTCACAAATAGCTGCAGAAATAAATGAAAAACTTTCCAAATTACTTCTTGAAGTATGAGCTGAAATATCAGTTTGAATTTCATGCTGGAGATTCTCTCATCCATATGCAGCTAAATGGAAAAGAAAGTCAGTATGAAGTGACTAATTTGACCAATCAAATAAGACATCTTTTATTTTATAATAGTGCCAATTCAAGTTATCTCTAAATATATGTTGACTAGCTCTGAAATTACAGTGTGCCCAGTATACATAGAAAGAAGATTTATCTAAATGCTGTAGAAAAATTATTTGTTGTGAATTATTCACACAGCTTTCTTTACTAGTGGAGTTCTTGATATTCAGCTAAAGGCTTGAATTTATCTTCTTACATATATGTTGAGTGTATGTAAGTCCTACACAAAACACACAGAGTTTGAGTCTCCAATACCATGACCTCTAGTCACAAATGTATGGATTCATTCCAATTTACCATACATTGTTAACTGAAGGTCCTCGGTTAGGAATTTACTTGTGTTGCAGAGAATGCACTTCCAGTGCAGCCATGTAAGAGGTGAGACGTCATTCCCTGGTGATGCCGATCTATTACCTTAGCAGGAGACTGGTTAAGACTGAGCTCTCAGTTTGAGTACCTCTGGTAAATGCCAACACTTTGGTGGGATGAATTCAAGTTTTACACTGTCACAGTGTGAACGATTACGGTTCTGACTGGTGAAAATGGTGAGGAGATGGAAAAGCAATGCTTTTGGTTTTAAGCACATGTATAGATACCAGATTTATGAACAATTTTGATTCATTTTCATCTTGAATAATGTTTCCACTCTTTGTGCACAGATACGAAGGCGCTATGGGATAATATTGTTTACAACCCAGCAACACAAACCCTAGCTTGGGAGCCAGCCTGTCCTGTGCTTGTCATGGTTAACCTATGCAGGTTAATGAAGTCTAACAACCACTGTGAAGATATACAAAACACTTCAAAAAATTCACCTGAGAAAGTAAGAGCTATGCAGATTTATTCAGACTCTGAGATTGAAGGCCATGACCAAAGGCATGATGAAGAGCTAGACTTTGGAATAAGAGCAGTTGCAGATTCCTCTCTTCTCTGATACTTAAAAGTATTCATAATCACAGTCTGTTCTTGAGCACTAACCACATGATTTATTCAAATAGTGACTGACTCACTATGAAGAAATAAAAAGGGGAGATGACTGTGAAGCTAGTAATGTTTGCTAAATTCTTTGGTGTAA
This sequence comes from Grus americana, assembly GCF_028858705.1. Taxonomy (NCBI): domain Eukaryota; kingdom Metazoa; phylum Chordata; class Aves; order Gruiformes; family Gruidae; genus Grus; species Grus americana. The sequence continues at coordinate 22,368,656 of NC_072852.1, read as the reverse complement.
ATAGGGTCTGCTTTTCATTTATAGTAAAGGCATGATTCATCTGCCCTAACTTTGCTGTCTAAAATATAGGTGCTCAAGTCTATGCTGTTTGTCTCAGATTCCCTTTTAAGTAAGTAGATGAAACAGACATATTGAGAGGACAACTCTTCTCATCTGAAGACAGGCATATAAGAAAGGTTGGAGGGATTTCTCACTGATTATGGCAAGAGCTATTGTGATTAGATCACATTTGGATATTTAACATTGAGACACCAAAAATGTAAATGAGATGAAGCTAAATCTCTTTAAATCTTACTGGACACATAACGGTACCTTGGTAGGACATGATTGTTCTGTACTCTATTAAGATCTCTTTGAAGTGCCTTCTTCAAACTGGTCCAATGTCTTGAAATTGTGGGTATTGAAATATTGGGTTCCTTAGTTCTTCCAGCACTTATGTTCTAAAGTGGAAAAAGGTTTACATTGCATGTATCCTGAACTGCTCAATAATTCAATCTTGAAGTCTCATGATGCTGACCGCACTGGATTTATGAGATTAGTTAGATTTCTGGATTTCATCTTGAAAAGTAGGTTTCAAACTTTCCTGATTGTGGAGAGAAGCCAGTAAACTTGAGGTAACAACTGAAAAGGCAAATAAAATCAAATACAAATCATTAATTTTTGAAAATTTATGAATATTATTCTGATGGCATGATTTGGAGGGGGGCTGACTCAAGACTGTTGAATATTTTTTTGATTAGGAACTCCTGGCCAAGTGTTTAGTGATTGTTCAGATTCACCATTTTATGGGTTTCAACACAGCTTTGATCTTGCAAAAACAAATATATTTAATTTTATACATGTGAGTGGTCCTCATGGGATTCATCATCTGCTGACAACAAGCACAACTCACTGCTTGCAGGAAAGAAAAAGAAAAGAAAAAAAAAACCCAGAAAAAAAGAAAGATGCCTGAAATGAGGTTTGGCTGGTAATGGTCCTATCTATTACCCAGAACACAATCCAAGATTAGTTTATTACAGATGATGAATGTTTTCCTGTATTTATTAATATTGATGGACAGGATGCATTTTGCCTTTTTTTCTAATTAATTCTAAAAAGTTCGATATTGAATTTGATCCATTTCTTGTACTGTAACCCTGAAGAACATCTCTATAGTGTGCTGGAGACTACTGCAGAGATTCCTCACACAGTGCCAGCTCCCCCAGTAAATCCACACAATGCTGCACGCTCTAATAGCATGCACATGTACCGACCGAGGCCCAAAAGCTACATAACTCTTCTCTCTAATTAGGGTGGGGCTTCCTGTGTTGATGGCAATGCTGTCTCCGTATCTGAGCGAACTCTTACGGAACTATCTTCTGTGACCCTATGGTAGACATACCCGAGGACATCCATTATGTTCTTCTCAAAGAAGTTACAGGACAGAGGTGTTATTTTGGTCACGATGCCATGTGTTGTGTGCAGGGTCCATTGTGTTCAGTCACTTGAGCAACGGTGTTTAAGTAAGATCACTTACATGGGTAGTAATTATTTATAGGAGGCAAGGCTTTTTATAGTGAAGCCCCTGGCGGGTAAACAGCTGTTAATCAAGAAAGCAACATTTTGTAGGCCACTTAAGTGGGTGTCTAAAATTCAGTCTACGTTTAAGTCTCTTCTGGAATAGGGATACGGAAAATTGAAAAATTTCTGAACCGTAGGTGGAACAACACTTGTGGGTATACGTTTAAATGTTCTGCTGAGTTGATGAATGGTAAATAAGGGACTGAAACAAGATGACTGTGTAATCAGAATTTTGCACACGAGCCACCATAGAATCACTTAATGTAGCTCTAATGGGTCAGACTGACTATTAGGAATGCTACATGTTACAGATAAAAAGAAGCAAACTATTCAGTAATCCAAAGTAGCAGTTGTTTCTATTCTTACTATTTTATGTGTTTAACTTCCTAGGATGTTTATAAAGTAAGCAAACTGGTTCCTTTCTCAGTAATAAAACTATGAAAATTTTGGGTAATTGATTTTGTGAAACTAGTTAATGAAACTAGCTAATGCTGAGCGGTCTCTTTTCAAGCAGGTTAAATATTCTCGTGTGGACACTCACCCGAGACTTTGCATGAAGGTAAAGGAATTTCATTGTAAAACACCTATTAACTGCCCTCTTTCTGTCAGCTCTAAAAGAATGAGTTGCTAATACTCTTTAGGATCAATACTTTGTTTCATAGCTATGATGAATGGGAAGTAAGAATGAAGGAAATGCGAAAGATTAGATTAAAAGGAGGTTCTTTGCAAGTGCAGCAGCAGTGATAGATAAGACACAGGTCAGATTGTGCCCTCTATTCTCTGCTTGAGAAAAGCAGTGAAAAAAATGTTTTTAGGTCAATGCAAACTCTGAAGCATGCACTAAACTTAGCATATAAAGTTTTCCATATTAAATATTTGGTAATAAAATGATGGATACGCTCCATTTATTGGAGTACCTTTTACTATTCTAGTTGAGAAAAGAATGCCACATAAGGTTAATGTAGGCATATTATTGTTTTCTTTTAGATTACTTTTAAGTCAGTGGGACTACATGTTTCTGTAAAATAAGCATGTGCATAAATATCTGAAGAATTGGGGGATCTAATTTAAATCAAGAGTTGGAAGATGCCGTAGACCAGGAAAGCTGTGAATTCACCTTCTGCAACTTTCTGCAATGTACTGAACTTCATCTCTAGTTGAAGTTGTAGCCACAGATTGAAATAGAAAAATCAGTTTTCCTAACAGATTTCTCTGCTTTCAGTTTACAACCAAGCAAGGCTCTTGGGTTAAATGTCCATTTGCTCATGGAGAATTTCCAGGTAAATATATATTTTTAATTAGATGATATTAAATCGTGAAAAATATTTAAATCAGTTACTAGATATGAGCCTTCTCCAGTAAGCGAGATGTGTTCACATCACTGTAGCCTGTAAATTATGGCAAAGAGATTTGTCAGCTTGCTACTTCTATGTATCCCCAGTAGATCATCAGTTTATCAGTATAAAAAGTGACTTGTGGGAATCAAAATAATTGCTTGCATGTAATTTGATGGCACTTAACTAATTAAAAAGGCATTTATTTTAAATATAACAATTTAGACTATAATATATGGTCCTTGTACATCTAAAAGTAAGTCTTTTCCCCTGATATTAGCTTGGAAAATGAGAACTGCTGCAGTTGCAGAACAAATACAAGTTTTCTTCACATCCCAAATGAAGGCACAGTTCTCAGTGCTTGTGTGTAACAGGACGCAGCTGGCCTCATGTGAATCTGTTGGGATGCACCATTCAGCCTCTGTGGTTTGTATATGTTATTTCTTAAACATTGTAAGACTTTTAAACATATCTTACTGCATTCATTTATTATTCCATTTATCGCTCTGCAGCTTGAAAACATTAATAAACCCATGTATGCACATATTGGAACAATTACTGGAACATTTTTAAAGCATGTAGTTCTAATTCTGATCTCAAATTGATGCAAGAAGTAAATAAGGATCTTGAAGTCAAATGAGTCACATCAAAGGAAGTGACTATTGAGTGAAACCTTAATATTCTTTTAACATCATTTTTGTGGTGTAGTATTTGTATCATGTATATAGCAAATGTTAGTGTTAGTACTTCATATATGGGTCACTGATACAGCTAACTTGGCAAATCTCACATCATGAAACGTAAGACTTGAGGCGTAAATTCATGATGACCTTGAGCCACTCCATATCTCACAGCTGCCAAAACAAACTCCACACAAAGAAAAAAGTTAAGTTTTTAGTCACATTAGTTTTTTGTGCTGGCTGACTGGACTACACAACTGCTTCTTCCATCAAAGTGAGGGAGAGAGGGAAAAGACTATGGGAGAGTGAAATTTCTGCTTCAGGTAGCAGCTAGTCATGCAAAGGAGAGACTCTCTGTTGTAACTGGGTCTGTATCTCATACGTTTTCAGTGCAGCTCTGTGGCTTGCTCTTGCCCTTTGACCCTGTCTACCAGAGTTACTTTGTTGGCCTGACCTGTGCACTACTGAGAGGTCCATCTGGAAAGTGGAATCAAAGAGCAGAAGAGTGGCCATAGCATTATTTTTCAAATAGGCGAATATTAGCAGGATAGGTCCTAGGAGCTGCTAGGACCACAACACTGAAAGGCATCCTGCTCGTTCAGCAGCCAGCTCCTCAGTAGTACTATGTCCACCCCCAAATGTGTGCTCCTGCTGTCTGCTCCACCAACCAGGTATATGAGATGTCATATGATGAATTTTGAGAAAATTGAGAAATCCGGATGTTGTTATTTCTATGGTTATTCCTGACTCTGCCCATTGACTTCACTCCACTTGTAGGGGTATGTGCTTTAGAAGACACAAGCATGCTGTAGCTCCTACGCCTGTCCTCTTTTTAGGATATATTCCATCTGTACTTCTTTCTTTGCCACTGTATTCAGGTACATGCTGCAACTGTGATTTTTTTTAAGTATCTCGGTGTGCAGGGTGCACGTACTAGGAGGTTGTTGACAAGCTGGTAGCTATGAATAAGGACTTCTTAAACTCAAAGGGGTGGACACTGAAAGATGATTTTATTTTCTAATGAATCAGTTTAGATCTTTATTATGTTTCTGGTGCTGAGTGTAACAGATCAGGTGTTAAGAGCAGAGTTTCTCAGCTCTGGACTTTGCTGCTTAAGCTGTGGACATGCTTAGGTGGAACATGACAGCTGGTCCTGCAGGAGACCCCACAGCTGAATAATCATGGGGAAAGGCCTGGGAGAATAATCATGGGGAAAGGCTATCCTAGTCAACAGAGACCACAGAGGCATTGGTGGCACTACCAAGAGTCTGTCCTAATGGGACAAGATATCTGGGGAAATGCTGTATTACTGGCAGAGACGGACTTCTGTAGAAGAGTTGTCAAACACTATGTTCAGTGAACACTTATGGTGGCGATTCCCTTCAACCAGCTTATTTCACATGAAATCTGTGGAGTTCAGACTTTCTGGTTTTAAAGGTTCCCTGTGTGAATTGCTAAGTTAGAAGGGTAATGGTGGAGCACCAACAAATCACAGCTAGTTATTGAACTGTGTGTTTCATGAAGGGCACTGATGCATTTAAAAATGCTGTTTTGTTCCCTTCGGGACAAAGCTGTTATGTCCTCTGTTACTGTGACAGAATGGGAGCCCATGTAAATTACATACAGTCCCTGTCTCAACACCATGAGCAATATACGTTAAGTTTTCATCATGACTTAGCTCTGTGTTCCCAGAAACCAAAGTTCATTCTCTACCTAGTAATCCCTGTTCACCCTGCTCGAAACAGAACATATTCACCTAATTTACCCCAAGTTATTTTAGGAGTTTGACACAATAAAGCAAGCACTGTAGGATTCATAGCTATTAGTAGAGTAACTAACATTATTTTGAGGACAAACAAAAAACAATCAAACATTGTCAGAACAGTCATTTAGGACAATTTTACCCTAAGGCTGAACATGTTCTCAGCATACAATATGATGGGAAATCCAGAAGAACTGTAAAGTAAGGGTCATTCCTTCAACTCTTGTACACCAGAGAAAAGAAGTGAAGACACTCAGTGTCTAACGTGGTGTGAGCAGCCACGGTGGGGAAGGCGTCCTGCCTTACAATGCTTCATAAAATGCAGGAACATTAGCCCTCTTCTTGTGCTGCCCAAACTGTGCTTGGCAAAACTACACTAGCTGCTAATGGTCATTGAGATCTGGGGATATCTCTGAAAATAAATAGCCTTCCATATATACTTCATTAATTTTCTGATGCAGTAGAACATGTAGCATTATTGGCAAATGAACCAAAGAGCTGGAGAGACACAAACACAACACATTTTCATTATCCCAGGGTATGGAAAATAATAGTTTTCAATTTTTTTTCTTTTCACTAGGGAGGTTCTGTATCAATCGCTATGTCACGGGAAATGTGTGGGTCAACAATTTGCATTCAGGTATGTGTCTTGACTTTGCCAGGTAGTCTGTACAAAATAAACAAATCATCCAAAAAAAAAAAAAAAAGAAAACCAGCAGGCACTCTCGCAGCTTCCTCCTCCCAGCCACATCTGATTACTGTGCGAATGGAGTTGGCAAAGAGCATTATTTATATCCTGATGTGCTGCCACCACCTCTTGTTGAGATGACATTAATTAACAGAGAAGTTGCTCTCCATGATCTTGCTCCTTTGTCAGTGGCAGATAAAGGGATATCATCAGGAAATTGTTAATCCTGTCTTTATACGTTCCTTTGTAATAAAAAGTTCCAAGGTATCAAAAGATCCAAGTAAATCATAGATGAATTTTTCAAAAATTGGCATTAACTGGAAAAGGTTAGGCAATAGCAAACAGCACAGTAAGTGCATAGCATGCTAGAATTAGCACTCCTGAAAGTAGAGCTGAGCAAATTATTTCTGACATTTTTGCACACTATTTCCATAGCTGAACTTAATTAAGACAACATTAAGAGAAAATGAGCATGAAGCTGATAAGTTTATTCCTCTCTGGAGTTAATGTTCTCAGCAGACACTGGGACAAGGGAGACTGACAGCTGGAGCTGTGGGGCTCCAGCAGCTGCCCTGGAAGGTCCTTGTCAGCTTCACTTTCTGCTGCTGGGAAGAAAGGGGCAAGATGAAAGTGAGATTGGCAAGAACCTTCTGGGTAAGGAGAGTTGTTCTTCTTTCCCTTGTGAAAAATCAGATTTGGTGGTAAAACGGATGTTTTCCTGCATAAATAATTTATTTTGTAAATAAGACATTATCTGTCAGAATATAGTTCTCCCTCCCCCCAAAAAAGTTAAGAAATCCGATTAGCTTTATTATTTAGAAACCTGAAAGTGATTGCAACTCACTAAATATACACTAGACCAGCAGTCTCCATATGCATTTATTTACTCAGAGATTAAAAAATGCAGTCACTTGAGTAAACTAATAAAGTGATCTCATTTTGTCAACACAAGTTTTTAGTAACAGTTCTGCTGAAAGAGGAATAAGCCTCAATTCTTTCTTTTAAAAGGGCTGGAGGACAGATGTAGATTATTCAGTTCCACTTGAGATCTGTGATATCCACTGTGGTAAGTATGAATGATAACAAAAGAAGAATTAGGTGTTGACTGTGTGGAAGACAGCATCTCATGTGAAGTGTGTTTTCATTTGGAAACTGAGATGGGATTCACCTGACTGAATGTAGACGTCTGCATGAGCGCTAGATATGCTCACCTTCCTCAGTTGTCCCAGCAACGGACTCGCATACCTCAACTAGCTTTTAATTAGCTACTGCAAGGGCAACTTGTGTGGCTGTCTGTTTTCTCTGCTTCCTGGGAGAATTTTGCATCCAGTGCCAAGTTCTGCATGCCACACCTATATTTACCTTGCTGTTGGTACGTGAGGTAACTAGTTAAAAACAGTCCTTGGCAAGTAGGCACGCAGTGCTGTCATCGTAGTGATTGCAGCACAGCCCTGCTGTTAACTCCCCACCTCTGCAAATGGGACGGTAATACTTCCCTCCACCGCAGACGTACGGTGAGGTTATTATTATGATTTGAGGTAAATTCAGATACGCTGACAGAGTCAGAATATTCTGAAATCTCCAAGCCCTGAAAGTAAGGCCTTGTAGAAGTTAGTGAGTTCAGAGTGAACTAAGGCTGTGGGGTTTAAGGTGAAGAACGCAGGAGTGGATTGACTAGTAGACCTAAAAAGTCTAAAAGGAGTCAAGCGAAGAGAAGGCTCAGTCTGAGCATTGCCAAAAACACCTACCCACCCACCCAACCTCTCCTCCCAGTTCATAGTGATTCCTCTGGCAGATTTTCCCTGTTGTCTAAGAATACCTGTCAATTAACTGCAGCTTCAGATTTGGAAGCCTGATACTAAAAAGGAGGGGGCTTGAATCTGTAATCTAAATGTAGCGCTCTGTGCAAGCCCTTGCATAATGCTAGTTTAGGTTTCTTCTCCACTTAAAAACTCACAGCAAGCCCACTCAAGGTAAATCAATTAAATAATCAGTGTGTGGTGATTCATGCAGTCTGGATGCATTTTCCTTATTCATATTTTCCTTTTAACAAATGTGAAGGGTATGATGAAAGCATATAAAATAATGAAAGGCTCCAGAGATGGCAGTCTGGGAATTCCCCTCTACTTTATAGTCAGAGAGAATGGGTCTGCGTATTACATGAAAATGATGGAACACTGAAAACTGACTAAAGAACTTTTTGGGCACAGTATTTGATTTCAATGTGGAACTTTTTGTCACAAGTTTTTGTTTTAATCAAGAATTTGTGGATATTTAGAAAAAAATATGAGAAACTGTGTGCATATCAAGAATATCAGAACTGTAATACATGATCACTGTGTTGTATAGAGGATATTAACCTCATGCTTCATGCATTCTGCCATACTTTATATTTTTTGGATAATGTGGTCCACATTAGTGGGTGGATAATTCCATCTCTGTCAGCTGACCAGGAGGAGGTTCCCAAAACTTCCCTCTGAGGCAGATGGTACAAGTCAGTGTCAGAGATGGGACACTGAACTAGGTGGGTCCAACTAATTGCTGTAATTCCTGTGTTCTTAATGACTCATCAGGAGCCATGAACTGCTTGTTATGTGTAAGATTTTTAATGTAACAGTAATAGCATTACTACTAAGGACTTTCGTATTCTTAAATGCTTATTTTCTATAACAGAGATATTTTCTCAAGCACTAGCTTTTTAAAATCAGGAGATGATTAAAGTTTCTTAAAGATGATGTCACCAAGGGTGATAATTCTTACACTGGAATGCTATTGTGTTTGAACCCAAGATGTTAAGAAAAAACAATCCACACAAAGGTGGAGGGAATATTAAACCTAAGATTTGTCCATAATTTGTGTAAATTTGGTTTATACAAAATGTCAAAGTAAATGAGAAATAATCATTATAATGGCATAGTGAAAATAGTGAAAATATTTACTGCATACATCTTTGTAAAATAGAAATTTACATTGTTAAGTATCACTGTTAAAAATACCAAGCAGCGTCAGTGTGTCCAAAAGAGCCATGATGTTATTAACCTGTATTTTGTTACTCAAAACCAAGATTCCAGTGATGACCGTATCTATTATGAAAAAAAAAAAATAGTGTAGCTAGCCATCATGAAGGCTACTCTCTGTCCAGCTGGAAGAGGAGTTTTCTGGCATGTAGAATGCATTATACCGCAATGCATTGCATTTTTCTATCAGTAGCTGTACTTTGGAATTAGAATGGTTTAGCCTTATTTGCTCTACAGAGGATGGAAATGGATTTTTTTTTTTTTTTTTTTGCATTTAATAGCATTGACTTAGAGGCAAAATTTTGTGTTCTTTTAAAATGTTTTTTTTTTTTTCCTTTGGCCACTTTTCTGCATTTTGTTTAATGTAGCCAAACATTTCAAGATATTATTTCACCTATTAAAAAAAACCCTTCTCTATTGTGAATTAAACAATAACCCAAATCAGTTAATGTGAGAATAGATATGTGAATCATAATGAAAACAAAATGGCAACTTATATTTGAACTTGTTTCTTCAGGTTTTCGTGGTCAGACATACGGTGATGGAAACCCAGCAAAGGCCATGACACACAGGTATCCATCCGATGTATAGTTTAAAACATCTCCGAGAGTTGATAGAGTTGTCAATCCTGAAAACATATCATTGGTCTCTCTAAAGAACAGAAGCAATGTCTAAGTGAACTCTGTACTAACCAGCAGGAATATCAGGTTCCTATCTCTCCCCTTCCTCGTCCCACTGAGGACATCTCTTGCTCCGGTGCTCTGTCTCCTCTTGCTCTCTCTCTGTTGCACCACAGTGCAGTCTGGCATCAGAGGTAGCTGCCTTGCTGCCAAAGAGAGAGGACAAAGGGAGACAAATAACCAGTGGAATTGAGCAGTTTGTAACGTAACAAGACAACCTTCGAGAGCCCTGGAACAATCTCAGATTTGCTGAGTATGACATTCACATTATTAGCACCTGCCCCCTGCTTTCTCCCTGACATTTGCAGGCAGATCAGTCCCCTCTCTGCTCTCACTCAAACGTGTCTGCTCAGCTGTTCCAGTGCTTCTTTTCATTCATGCAGTACTTTGCAAAACACTCATTCCCAGGTTGTAATCGAATCAGTAATTAATGCAGCCCATGGAGGTGTGATTTGTAGACCTAAGCTCTTAAAAATGCTCTTCCTTTAAGGATACCTTTTCAGAGGCAACCCAGAGTAGTGGAAGCAACCTAGAACTGCAGAGAGAGTAGAGATGTTCTGAAAAGCCCTTCTTCAAAGATGGGGAAAAGATGCAGCCTTGCAGAAGTTATGCAAGTCATGTGGGTGAGAAGGGGCTACCACCTTTGCTTTGAGGCAGTCTTTGGCTTTTCCCTTGCCAGAAGATGCCATTCAGGATAAAGCATCTTGGGTTTGTTAATTTGTTCATATGAGTGCTGTTTGGACTGTGACAGTCAAGTCCACTAGCTGTAGACAAATGGTTACATTTGTTATCGAACTCCAACTATATATGAATGCAATGAACTCTCTCACGCTTCAGAGAAAAAAAGCCAATCTTCTTTCCTCTTCTCTTTTTCCCCTAGAATGAAGAGTGTGCATTCCTTGCATTGAATTTAACAACACATTTTCAAGGTCCTTAGTATCTTCTCAACATGAAGTTGTATTTTGGTGTAACTTGCAAATCTTGTCTAACTGGTCATCTCTCATGTCAGTAGTTTCTGCTAATTACTGTGAGATTATTCTCATGAGTGAAGAATTTAGCAAGTTAAGCCTACTCTAACATGTCCAAAAGAAGCTGGATTATGATTCCTCATTTCCTAGTATTTCAAAACAAAACATGTCTTAGATCACTTAGAAAATCAGGTTCACATTTTCCTTCTAAATTAATATTTTTACAAACAATATGCTATGAATGAGTACTTTCATAGTACCTTGTGTACCTATAGAAGAAGTATTTAAGATTTTCTTATTTGTAACCTTTGTTTTTAAACCATAAGCAAAAGTTTTTGAGAAATGAAGAATGCAGATGTTTTCTCAGCTTTGTTACCGTATCCTTCTTTGTCATTTCCTTTGTTTTCTGATGCCATTCTGATGATCTCACCATGACAGACCATATTCCTTAAATATATCTAACAACTGCTTTCTGTGTTTGCATTTGTATTTGACTTGGAGATAACTTTACTATTTGAGGAAGTACATATCTTTGGTTTGATAGCTATTTAAAACAGTCATGTGGAAATCCAGCCTAGAAGGAAACAGTTTAGTGGAAAAAATTGAGTTTTTGTTTTTTTTTCCATCATATCAGTATTTATACTCAATTGTTGAGAATAATATTATGCATTGTACTGATTATCAAACATTGGCCTTTATTTCATGGAATACTCCTATCAAACATCCTTATTTCCTGTTGTGTAACAAGGAAATAAAGTCAACTAAAAGATGATTAATAGCAAATCCTGAAACCATGTGGAATTGCTCATGTGAGATCAGGAATATGGGTGGGGAGTGAGGGTCTGGAACAAGAAGTTGATCAATAAAAAACCAGTTGCCATCTGATTGTGTTTTTTTGCTTCAAGACTTTCAAAGAACAATTTACAGGAGACAAATATGGTGTAGGAGACATATCTGCTGTGTTGAAACACAAGTGTTTTGAGGTGCCGTGAAGAGAACGAATTCTGCTTGGCTCCTTTGATATAAAAGCTTCATTGTGTAGGCTGCACATCTATTAGACACATTCTTATTCCAAGCAGTGCTATAGCTCCAAAAGCAGAGGTGGCAAGGCAGCTTTCCTAAAGCATTTAGTTACTTGCTGTGGCTGTGAAATAGAAGTACTGATCGATTCAGACATTTGCTTTTCCTTTAATACCCTCCAGACCACAGCCAGAAACAAGACATTCAGCCATTCAACTCAGAGAGCATCATAGCATTAGTCTCTTCACTTCCCTCCAGTGGAAAAGTCTTTTCTGTAGGAAAGGTTGATTTGTACAGTGTGCTTTTTATTGCAGAGAAGTCTTAAGATCAACTTTTTGAATATGTCCTCAGACTGAAAATGAATTAAAATTATACAGGTGTGGCAGGAGCTGAAAACTTAAGTGTAGCTAAGATAAAACATCGCCTCCAATGATAAGCTCATATGAGGTCCTGAAGCAATAATGGCTGTACTGAAGCTGGATGCTTTCAATGATAAGATCCATTTCAGCTGCACAGACATTAAATCTCTTGCAGTATATCTTCTCTTCTTGGCTGCAGCAATGGAAATACCAAAGACACTGTGGCCAGCCATGGTCCTGATCACTTTGGTGCTGTTTTACAGGAAAGCTTGAATGGTGAACATAGCGGACATGTCACTTAGACTGTCTGAAGTAAAGTGTTCATTCAAAGGCAACAGTCTAGGCTCCCATGATGGCCACTGCAGAGAGACAGGTGCTTCCCAAGTGTAAGTTATTCTGCTTGGATACTTGTTTTAGAGGGAGCCTAGACAACTTAGCCTAAATGCTTACCACTAAGACATTCCTGCTTATGGCAATGTTTGCAAATAATCCCTAATAGTATTTCCATACTTTGGCTCAGGTCTGCCTGTTTGTGTTTGTGTAGTAGAGAAAATTGCTGGTAGCTTTTCTGATTGACTCCCAAGCTGATCTTTAGGAGCCATATTTCTAATACACCACTTCAGGTAAACATTGTCTCTTCTGATTAGAAAATTCCTGCTCCACCTGAGACCAGCTCTTCAAATAGTGACTGGACCACCCTAAACATGTAACACACTGGCAGGAGTTCCACTCAGGTGGTGCCTTTTCTAGAGAAAATAGAGTTCTGCATTATTAAGCTACCAGACACTACTGTCCTTGTGACATTACAGCTTCAAAAATAGTTTTTTTTCTTTTTCACAAGGCATTTTAAACATTGGTAGGCCAATTCTGAAAAAGAAAGTATGTGAGTCTTTCCCAACTCTAAAAGTATCCATTTCACTCTGCTGACCACTGAAATGTTTTCTTTTTCTCACCCAAACTATGCAATAGTTTTGTAATATCGACCAACGCACAAGTAAATGTGCTGTAATAACAATCAAATGCAAAAATCCCATATGTGATTGCCTATAGACTTGGGTAATTCTGTAGACCTCCATTCTTTAGTTGAAGGAAATTCCCTTCTTGCTTATTGTGGGCCCAGTCCAATCACCCTATTTTGAGACAACCTGCAGTTATTTGGCTTTCATTTCATATGTACATTCTTACTATTATTATAGAGCATCGATGTCCCAGTTCTTTTGAGATACTAGCATTTATCAGAATATCACTGAGGTATAGCAAAAGCACTAATAGATGCTTTGTAGTAACATCTTCAAAAAACTTTCAGTTTTGTCTAGTGCATTGCACAAACCTGAAACTAACATTTAAAGTTACCACATAAATTAAAGCAGTTTTCCTCCACTTATTTAGAGACTTATTTTCACTTGCTACACCCACACTGGGTCTGGTGTGGGAAACAGACTGCTGCTGCTGCAGTATTTTGGATGTCTTTATTTGAAGTAGTGGATACATTTCCTTGATAGCAAGTTATAGTTGAGTGGCATGCTTGAATTGCCACATCCTAATGAGTAGCCTTGTCCTAAGGCATAACAACAGCCACAGCAGATCTAGTCCAGTGCTCTGCAGGCTGTGTTCCTGACTCATCTCTTTTCTGGACTTCTGATAAATTACTTCATGGAAATCAGTGGGAAGAGAAATAATGACTACTTTTGTAGGGTTAGTTTACTGCCGATTTCACTCCTTGAACTACAAAGTCAGGCATATGTGAGCCAGCAGAAGGGAAGCACCCAGCCATGGAGGAGTGGAAAGTGTTGCTCCTGTTAGTTCCTTAGATAGCAGATTGACTGAACTGTAATGTAACACTGCAACCTGATCATGTACCTCTGCTTAGCAAACAGAAAAAAATGTTTTTGCTTCAATTTACTGTGAAAAGTTTCAATGAAAAAATTCCCCTTGCTCATATCCTATTAACAGCTGGCCTTAAAAAATAGTGACTCTATCTTATATCTCATATCCTCTGTAATTTTTTTTTATTTTACACAGAAATATCTTTCCTTGATTAAGAAAACAATTTCTCTCTCTTATCCAGAAATACCTTTAGTGCAAACATGTAATGCTGCTGTGTTTAATGCAGTACTGGAACAAGTCCAGTAGCAGCGGTGGGAGCTATTACTCCCATCTTTCTTCTGGTTTTCTACTGCTCCAAGCCATTGTCAGTATCACTAGCTCACATTTTGAAGGAAAAGGCCCTTTTATGTGGCACTAAGTGCCATTTTTAAAAAACTTTAACTCACTGAGTAGGGGTCAGTTCCTGTTTTGGATTCACAAGAACTCTAGAAATTATGATTTCCAAGGAATGATCAGTGTCAAGATACATCTCATCCACTCTCCATCTTCCATTGGAGTAAATGACTCCTTAATATATATTGCTGATACAATAAAAACAGGACAGCTTATCTCCTGAAAAGCATATCATCATTTATCTAGACCACATCTTTCAACAGATGGAATTTGTAAGATATACTTCCTGCCATCAACTACATGCTAACTAATGAAACCTAAACAATCCTCTTTTGAAGCTGTGTTAAGTTCCTATCTAACTTCTAAAGGTCCAGTTTTCAAAATCAGCTTGGGATGGGATCACGTTGCACATTGCTATCTCCACTTGAGTGCTGTAAGGTTTTGGACTTTTTCGTACTGTAGCCAATACAATAAAAAAACCCTCTTGCCTTTGAGCCAATGCCCACTGTTCTCATGTATTTCACAGCTGCTAATACCTGCTCAGTGGCTGAACACCCACTGCAGAGGTTTCCAAGTTTTGCTCTCATAGCTTATATGCATTTGGAAACTGGCCAGCAGTTTTTGCATGAGAGGTTCTCGGATGGGATGTGTCTGGAATAAGAATGGATGAAAAGCAAAAGAAGACCCAGACATATGTTGACTAGATAAAAGATGGGGACAATGTACTTTCAGGCATGTATGGGCACAGGTAGGGAGAAGCACTCAACAGAAAATGGAATATATGAAGCCTGCAGAAGGAAACTCCTAAAGGGTGAAGTGGACATGCAGAAGTGGAGGCAGGGATGACTTGTGGTGGGGCAGGGGAGGTGGACTGGAGGGGACAAAGAGTGTGAGGCAGGAGAGGGAAGGAAGAGATGAAGCCAGCCAGCCCAGATGTGATTCACATTGCTGGCTCAGATCTACTCCTCAGAACCTCCGGGTAAAATGGGAACGCGAGTGAAGATGAACCAGGCATGTACTGCTCTGCATCCAGTACATACATTTGCCCTTGCTGGTTGCTTCTCACCTTCATCCTTGTCCTATGCTATCTTGTCTCCTCCTTCATGGAGCAAAACGTCACAGTGAGTGGGAGGCAAACAGACCCAGAACCTCCTTGTATGACAGGGAGTCCTCTTCAGTGTGCCTGTAGGCTTCTTACCGATAGGACTCCCCAGTTTGTTGGGTCCTCAGCAAGTCATCTTACGTCTCAGCTTCTAAGTGCAGAGCATGGGTTAGAAGGGGGGTGGAAACAGCCTGTCATTTTTTGTTCTTCAATAATAACAGTCCCAACAGTGGGGAAAGAAAGCAAAGGTGTGATTCAAACGAGCAGAGAAACACCGTTACACAATAGCCACGTATCTTTAGTAGTCCTTTCATGACCATTTTCACCCTTAAAAGTACTGGCACCTGACAGAGCTGTTTCTTTCATTTTTTTGCATTGCTGTCAGTTTCCCTTTATAAAAATAAGTATAAAAAGAAGTAGAACTTTCACTTTCTTTAATTACTTAATATTATCATGAATCTCGTCCTTTCTTGCAGTGTTCAACTTCCATGGCAGTCATCTTCCTCTCTGGTGGCTCTTCCTCTTCTGTTCTCAATTCACATGCTTTGTCAAATCTAGAATCTATTCCTACCTCTGTAGTTTCTACTCATTGATTTTTTATCTGCAAGACTCCGGCCAGCTGACTGCCTTCAAATTGCGCTGTTGCCAGCTCACCCTGGAAGACATGGTTCTCTGTATCTCTGCAGATACTAATACCATATTAACCATTAAATGTTCTGCTTGTTCCATTGATGTATCCTTTTACCCACCTACTTTCTTATCTGGGCCCTACTCAAGTCACACCGATGAACCTTACAACCATGAGTGTCTGAATATCTCAGAATATTTCTAGATCATGCAAGCTTTTTCTCTGTGCTTGAAGATGGCTGTGTATCTGAGTCCTGGGAGTCACTTAACTACAGTTATGTGGGAGTATGTCTAAACTAATGATTTACTGAAAGGCAGGATAGATCATTTTGACCACAGTACTCATGTAGTTTCCAGATTGAGGATAACTTACTCTGGCCAAGTCAGAGCACAGACAGCAATCTGGTATCTCTCCTCACCTTGCTATATACACAAATATTCAGCTTTTTTTTCTGGATATATGTTCTGTAGTGTTATTTGAGCTGTGTTTCCCAAATTCCCTCTTTCAGTCTTGGCTTATTTAAGGTATGAGACTGACCTGAGCCAAATGATCTACCTTCTTTGGGGTCCCTTCCTTCAGAGACTGTGGGGTTATTTTATGATTCAAGCTGAGGCATCCTTCCTACGTTCCTTTAAGTTTCTGTGAGTTAATGATGAGCAGAAAACTGTCATAAATATCTAGTCTGACTAAACTCCTTTGGCCTGTTTTCAAGCTGCTGACTTCTGTGGTGTTTTTTGACCCCCCTTTCTAGTGGCACATTTCTAGCTCTTTAAGGATGTGTTACAGATCACCTTTATTTGTAAGCTCCAAGGTGATCAGACTTCATCTGCTTCTACTGCCAGGAGAATATTCACCAAATATCTAGTTGTTGCTGGCCAGCTCACCAGGCTTCCAAAAAGAAGTGATGCAACAGGGCTTTCCAGTCTGTCAGTAAAAACTCCACTCAAATCCAGCCAACATTTTTCTTCTATTTGACTTTATGTCCTTCAACTGTTGCTGCAAAACCTTCAGATGCCATCTTATTGCATTGGGTTTTTTTAATTTTGTTTGCTAATTTTCATTCCTGGGAGCTGCTCTACTGCAGCTCCATCTGGCCTCCACATGAAAATGAGCTCACAAGTTCTTGAACTGGATATCTTGGGGGAGATTTAGGCCTTTGTGGCATGCCCAAAGTCCAACAAAGGCCAGGGGCAAATCAAGAACCTATGCCTTCACAGCTGAAGCATGTGTTAGTTCCTTGCTGACAAGCAATCTTCTGACTTTTCTTCTATGAGCAGAGCTCTTGAAGTTCAGAGTGAGAGCTTTGTTCCTCTGCCTTTCTCTAGTCCAGAAATGGTTTTGGAGATCTGTTTTTGCATGAATGAAATTATTAATGGGTTTCTTTCTTTCTCTCTTGTCCTCCTATTTTTCCTTTTGTCCCATGAGGTGGAATGCCTCTGAGGAGGCAGCCCTTTCTGTCACAGCCAGCTGGAACTAACTTAAAGGAATACTTTGGAGAGACAAACACCAACAGGATGCTGAGGTAAATGTGTTCCAGTTGCTACAAAGGTCTTATCAGGCACTTAAAAGTGATACAGGGCCAACTTTCTGGAAACTGGGTCTGAAGAGGCATTGTGAAATGACCCTTGGTCTTTGGGGAATACAAAACTCTGATATTTTCTTATTTTCTTTGTCTAATAAATATTGTGTAGTCCCTAGGGCAAAAATTTATTGTTCCAGTTTACTTCAGAGTTCTGATCATCCACATTACATACATATTAATTCACTCCAGGGCTTTCATTTGGAGCAAATCAATTTTTCCCATCTGAGACAAAGCTTGGGCACAGCTTAGGCTCCAGGGTATTTTCCCTCCCTTCGGGGGGTGTGGATATAGCCAGTCTGCTCTTGAAAGAGCCCTGGAACAGCATATATACAACCTAGTCTGCACAAGTTGATATTGCAGATTAAGATTTACTCCACGGAAAAGATCACAAAGATAACGTAAATGTACTTGTGAGGGCTGTTTATCACTTGTCATTATCTGCTTGGCACAGAGACATTGGGTATCATGGGAAACAGCTGTACAAAAATTGCTGCTCTTGTGTCCTCAGATGAGACAGGACTCTGTGATTCCTGAATGGATGCTCTACTGTACTCCAGCTTAGCAATGCTCTGTCATCATTACAAGAGAAAAGTATTGACTGTGTTTAAAGAACGTAAGCCATCATCTTTGTTTCCAGTATTTCATAAGACTCAAAGACTACAGGCTAATTTGGGTTAAATTCTCACAAGGTTTCATTCTCTTTCTCCATTAAACACTCCAATATTTTGGTTCAAACTCACAGAAATGAAGAACCATTGCATCAGGTCTCTCCTGGAGATAGGTTTGTGTAAGACTCAGCATACAGGGTAGCAGCATTCCTTTATCTGTATCTTAAGGTCTGTAAAGAAACTGCTTTTAAATGTGATAGGCGATTTTATGGAATACTGAAAAATTCCAGCAAAGTGGGAGGTTCACTTAAAGAACGTTCATTGTAATATAGTTCACAACCACAATTCCCATCCCATGTCTAATCTGATGGTTGTGAATTTTTGTGAAGGGGGTGTGTGTGTGCATGTGTGTGTGAAGTGTGAGACAAAGGGAGAGGAAGAATGAACTTCATCACGAGGAACTTTCTCTGAGTATTATCTGCCCTGTGAACTGCTGCTTGACAGCAACAGTTGCTGTGCCTGCCAGAAAAAACATCGTTCACTGCCCACTTAGTATTGTCACGAAGAAAACAGACTTTGTCCTGCCCAAGGAAAGTACGCCTCTGTTCTGTAAGTCATCTGTAATAATTAGTAGTAAATCCCAGTCAAATATGGATTCCATTTGTCTTTTGTGCTATTTTTTGCACACTACTGAGTTTCATTTCCCAGAAGCACAAAAGCTCTTAATTCTCCTGTGAAGTCCAGTGATTCATTTCCAGGTAAGCAGAAAGCAAGTTTTTAGACTATGAGACATACAGAACAGCTTTTGAAATGTGGGTAATTATATGTTTTGTTCAGAGAGTACAAATGATATACAGTATAGAAGCATGAGAAATCAAAGTCTGCTCCGCATTAGGCAAATTTTGATGAGCTCTGGATCAGGACATTACGAGCTTCCATGCTTTTGCTGTCATCCTCAGTAGCTCCCCTAAAGACTTTAGGTCCCCATCAAAAAAAGTCAGGGCAGGATGCAGTCCTGATTATTTTGTGTGGGTAGCTACTTTTTCACAGTTGCCAGCACTGTGTCCTGTGACAAAGGTGCTCCTCCTTCAACCATCTTGTATCACATGATGAGACAAGTCACTTCCCTTTATGCCATCTCCAAATCAAGTCCATTCTGGGGGAGGACTGTGGGGCTGGAGCTAGAGGCACACATTCCATTTTTGCCACACAACACTGCATTTTCTCTCCTGTTCTTGGAGCCCACCTGGTTGGCATCTGGGAAACTGGGGCTGAGGAGCCAGAAGAAGCAAAAATTACTGTCTGGGGAATGTAGGGAATCACAGACAGAGGTAGGAAAAGTTAAATCTTGCCCTGTAAATCCCATCCTTCCTTACCTATTGCAGAGCATTTCAAAACCAATCCTGACGAGTTAGCCAGGATTTCAATGCAGTGTCAGCAGGGCTTCCCTGCACGTTACCTTTTACACTTTCTATCCAGTCACCTCAGGCTTCCCTGACTTTGTCTAAGGACATATGAGAGTTTGCACTGAGTCAAAGCAAAGATTCATCTAGCTTGTACTCTGTCTTCAACAGGTACATCTGCAGATAGTCAGGACGACCATAGGGTAATATTCCCAACTTCAATGCCTATTTCTTAAGAACTTAAGGAATGATTTTTTTTGGTGTTTAATATCTCTGGAAGGGTTTTTCTTATACAAATTCACTTAAGTCTTTTTTTGAACTCATGAAAACTTCTCTAATTATCTATTTCTGGTGGCAAGGGACTCCACAGTGTAAGCAGGTGATGAGTGAAGTATCTGTATTTGCTTTAAACCTGTCACCAGCCACTATGCCATTCACCTAGCTCTAGCTGTCCTCTAGCTCTTGTGTTGAAAGGGACAAGGAACAGTTTCTCCGTACTTATTGTCTCACGCTCCTTATGCTTTATCAACCTCTATGTTATCTCCTCCTGATCTTTTTGTCAGTTTGAAGAATTCAGGTCTATTTAGTCATTCTTTATACAGAAATCACTTGAACCGTATACAGTATTCAAACTATGATTCATTAATTTATACAGTAGCATAATGATGTTCTGTCCTGTTCTCTGTTCCCTATCTAATAATGCTGACAACTACATGCCTCTCTTTAGCCAGTACTACTAAGTACTGAACTGTTGACAACACGGAACTGTCAGAAATCCGAAATTTCGTTCCTTAGTGCATATGGCTAAATCAGAGTTTAGCACTATATTACAAAAAAAATGCAGCTTTATACTCTGTGCAGACCCCGCTTCTTGTAGACTGGACAGAAGAGAGAGAGGCTTTGTTATTACTTCTGTAAATAAGCAAAATCAGAAGGAAGACTGCTAGCACATCCCTTGTATTAGACATTTTTTGGTAACACTTCCGTGCATGTTAATATGCACCTTCGCCAATCTGCAGGGAAGACCCAGCCAGAGGATGTTCACACCTTACCTGGATGCTTGTAAGGTAAGTAGATTGTCATATATAGTGGCACCTGCACACTATATGCACTGTTATAACTCTGTGCTCTTTATGTAGTCAGCTTTTAAGGGAAAACTGTCTTGTTCCTCCAGTCCAAATCACTTCTATCTAGAGCAGGCTGTACATGACAATATCATATATGGACTATAATATTTTTCTGTAAGATAGGTAGCTTTAGAAAAGTTTTGCAACCCACTCATTATGGTAGCTTTTTTTTTTTTCCCATAAGTCTACCGAGCTACTGTGAGCAAGCACAGGATACATTCTGCTTGTAGTTAAGGTTTCATGGTAGGGGTTGTGATGGTGATGGTGGTGTCAATGATACTTTCTGTAGCTGTGAAGTTAGAATTGTTTTTTCCCACACACATCACTTTGTCTATCAGCACTGAATATCACCTACCATTTTATCACCAGCTGCTCACTGTTGTGAAACCCATTTGTAATTTGTCATGTTCAGCTTGAATACCTTAGGTTCCTCGGCAAATGTTTTATATCAGTACCTAGATAATTTATGAGTATGTTGAACAGTTGAAAAACCAACATGCGCTCCCTCTACAGCAGTAAAAATTTACATCAATATTTCTTCTTGCATTGCTGGATACCTTTTCCATGCCCTCTATCTCATCCTCAGTTTTTTGTCACTAGAAGACATCATTGTCTTCAGATAGATTGCTCAATAGCACAGCTGGGGCCAAAAATGACTGACTTGCAATTAGCCATAGAGTGCTCCAAAGGGAAGTGCTCTGAAGTGAATAATATGTCTCCCTGTATTTATTTCTTAATTTATGCAAAGTACTGTTTGCTTTGGATGAATCATTCCCCTTCACCTTCTCAGCTGTGATTTTTATCAAGCGTTTCTTAACAGCTGCGTAGGTTTAGCATTTATTTGATTAATTGTGAAAAACTGAATACAGCATTCAAACTGTAATGACTGGCAAGGAAAGAATAGACTACCTGTTGGGCCTAGGCTCAAGTCTTGCTGCACTTGGGAGTCTGAAAACTCTCTGGATGCCATTGCTCTGTGTTTTCAATGTCCAGTGGGACTCCTCAGCAGCCACTCAGCCTCTCTTCCCTCTTAAAAGTGACAAAGAGAAGAAGAAACAGAGGCCTTCCCTCTCTTAGTGCATTTTACTGAAGGTTATGGTATGATGGTTTGGAAGTTACCTTATCCAGTACCTTGATCAGTAGGATGTGAAGCCAGGGGTTTGCTAACACCATGTGTGTCCGAGCTCTGGTATTGACTTTTTGTACTGCCCCATCTCCAGAATTTGGGAATTGCACAAATCACTTTTTGGGTCTGACAGAAATTAGGAGGGGGAAGAGGGACTCCCATCCACCTATGCAATAATAAATGCAAAGTAAGGGCTTGAGATACAGTGAGGAGAACAAACCAGGCTGGAAATTCCCTCTGGGGGCTGATGAGACTGAACCTCAATGCAAACTTGTTGTGACCAACACCCCAACACTGATGTGTCTCTGAGCGGCCTCTGCCTGGCATGTCAGTGACTCGTGGGAAGGAACGGGAGTCCCGTGGTCAGAGCCCGAGGGCTGGTCCCTGAATACATGGCTGTGCTGTGGTACCTCTAATGGCAGAACTGCAGCTTTGGTGGGAGTGACCCTCGGGCAGGTGGGGAGTGCGACCTTTTACTTGAGTGTGCTGAAAATAGACTGAAAAACCTGGGGCCTGGGCCAGCTTGCAGACTGAGAGAACCTACTGTGTGCCAGGAAAACATCTCTGGAGCATTTATGTGGAAAAGAGGATAGATAATAGGTACATGAAATGCTCTACCTTCCTGTTCTAGCATGCATTTCATAAAGCAAACACATATGTATGCAATGTTGATTAACACATGAGGTACAGGGAGCAGGCCCAGGTGAGGCTCTATTTCCTCATTCCAGAGGAGAGCTGTTCATCCTGAGGTAGAGGGATTGCTCTGGGGTGACTTCCCTGCTGCTTCACTGGAAAAGAAATATGTGTTCATAAAAGCAAGTGAAAACTAACTACAGATTAATCAGTTTTATTGTGATGCTTCATGATACTATTTACTGGGAATTATTTTCCTCATAAAAAGCAGCGGTGACTTTGCCATGATGGCGGTGGGGCTTAGTTACGCTTTCCATAGAGGTGGATCCTCTGGTTTCCCGGAAATTACTCCACACATAGCTTTCAGAGAAAAAATGGGCACATGGTTCTGAATCATAAAAAATTTTGCAAAGCTTGAAATCCACAGTTCCTTAATATTTTTCTGTCAAGGCAGCTATGTAATTTTTTCAGATTCCTTTTGTTTCTCATCTCTCTTGACACCCGTTTCCTACCCACTTCTATCTACTGTAGATCACCCTCAGCTGTTTCCTTTTCATGATGCTTCTGTTTCAGCTCCAGTGTTCCTAAAACATTCTTCCAATCAGAACATGAAACCACAGTGAGAAGAGCAAGTCCTGCCATTTTTACCTCACAGCTTTTTAATTCTGAATTTTTTGACTAACTTAATATAGCAACATCAGACCCTGCGGAAGGTCTTTCCGCTTTGCAAAGACAAGAATGGGGAAGTGAATACAAGTTTGCTAATCCTTTTTTTTGTTTTTACCCTATAAAAATCTCAAATCCACTTAGATGCAAGGGGAACAAAAGGAGAAGAATGCTAAAATGATATATAAAAGAGAGGAATATGCATGAGAGGAAATGTGCAACCTATGACTAATGTGGTACCTTTTGAAACAAAACACAAACGATATTGATCTGCTGTAAAATTATCCCTTCCTATGAGGTAATGACTGAGTTATGAATTGCAGAGCCAAGTCTTCAGGGACCACACATGCACATACTAAGAGGTAATTTCTAAGGAGGAGGAATTGCTTGATTGTGAATCCTGACTTTGAAAGTGACTTGGCTTTACTGCCTTGGTTTTCCTTATTACAGAGGTTTGCATTAATCCTTCTCCCAGTATTGCACAAAGAATTATCTCCTGGTCTGTTCATAGCACCCTTGGATCCAGCCATGCAGACCAAAGATTGGCTTCTACCTCTGCACCCTCTAGCCCTTCCCTTCTTTTAGCTCCCATTGGGGGAAAAGAAAAGCCCATATAAAACATAATATTGTTTTATTGTATTGTGATGACACACTCTTCTCCCTACTTTATTTTGCCAGAGATATTCAAATGTTTATTTTACGCTACATGTTCCTTGTGGTGAGAAAATAGCTTCAGGAATAGTTTCTGCATTTTCTTCTTATAAGTTATCTACTTTGCTTTAGTAATTTGTTATCTGTTTTACTTTAGCCATTTGCATCCTCCAACTGTTTATGTGGAAAGACATAATTTGTCAATGGGTAGGAAGAGGGCCAATAGTATCAGTATAATTTGTCTTTCGGGTGAATTTTCATTTATTCAAAGCTGTCTTCCAGGATTGCTTCACTATCAGGAAGGAATCTAAAAGCTGAAATCAGTCATCTTTTCTTATCTCTTTCATTATTTTTTTCTAGACCTCCCTGAAAATTGTTCCAGTCCTTAAACCGTGTTTAACTTCAGGCTGAATTCATGGACCGATTTTTAACCAGAGCTTCACCACCAATAACGACTATTTCAATGTAAATTCTCATTCCAGAACTTAATTTTTAGCTTCAGCCGACTGCATAAGAGGATGCTTTGGGGTGATTCCAGGTGCTTTTTCAAGCAGACAATATGAGCAAGAAAATTATGCCAGAGATTTCAGAGCGAGAATTCATATAATCAATGCCTGTGCCATGGTGGCTGTGCCACCTCAGGGAACAGCCTATTGCTGCATCCAGGTAATTATGTTACTTCCTTGGCTCCAATGGCTGCATGCTATGTTGGGGAGCTGAGCCTTGGCACGGAAACAACAATAACCAAGGTTATGATCTGACACACAATCCATTACAAAACTGCTGATCCTTGGCTGCTTTCCAGTTACAACACAGCTTCTTTTCATTTTCAGAGGAGGGCAACTCAGGGAAAGTAAACCAACTAATTCTAAAAACACAACCTGTCCCCAGTTTCCTATAAGGAAACTAGGCAAATATACTATAGACTGTAATCTGTGTAAGTTTGTTCAAAGTTGGGAATTTCCACTTGACAATCACTTCTGAAAACTGGTGCAATAATCATGAATGATGAATCCTGTGAAGAACAACAACAGGAACGACAGTTTCCAGTAAGGCTATCATGATAACACCAAGTCAGCCAGTGCTGGGAACCCCAGACAGAACTACAGAGCAACACAGTGTGACAAAGGGAGAAACAACCACAATCCAGCAAATGCCATTAGTGTCAATCATCTTTCATGTGGGTGTGCGAGGAAGTGTGACTTCCTCTTCTCTGCTGGTTATGGGTTATTTCAGATGAGAAAGCCCCTTGGAATTTGCATAGATAACACTGAGGAAACTCTGGCCTTTGCAGATTGGGATGTTTCTGTGCCCCCCAAGGGACTGCCACTGCTCGGGCTGTGCTTATCTGAATGGTCTTAACCGGTTTGTTGTAGAATTGACAAAAAATCACTGCACCTAAGGAGGGCACAGGTCAGTCAGGAAGGTCTAAGTCACTGTTTCTTTGCCATGCTAACCAATCCTGTTCTCAGCCAGTTAGCAGCTACTAAAATGACAACGTTAATGAAATTAAATTAAAAAAACATTAAAAACCTCTGCCGATTTTATTTTTCTTAACACCATCTCATGAAGGGAGCAAGATAAGAAACCCCCAGAGAAGGTCAAGAATATGGTATCCCAACTCCCTCAATATTTGGAACATCTGGAAGAAGAGGAGGAGGGTTTAAGTGTAGTTCTATCTAGCCTCTACCTCGCTGTTGGAAAGTACCTCTTCCAGCAGGCTGCTTTCTGCAGGAGGTAGGTGGAAAGCTTTGCAGTGGGCGGGATGATGGTTTCCAACTTGCATTTTGTACTGCAGGGATTCTGAATTGGAAATTTGAGGTTTGCCAGTGGATCAGTAACACATGGAGTTGCTGCTCCTAAGCTGCAGCACTCAGGAGATACTGAAATATTTTCATTTTCCATAGAGGTCCAGGGGTCTCAGAGGTCTGGGCTGCTGAGGACTGTCATGCTGAATGCACTCCAAGCTGCGTGGTTTATCACTGCTCCTCTCCACATGGGTGTTGAGGGAATGAACCAGTGTTTTCACTTTTAATGAGGCATATTAAGTATGAAAGTTGAGAAAGAGATTGATCACAGACTGGATATACTCCGTTTGCTGTAAATGTTTGCTCTTTTGCAGGCTAGCTCATGCCAGATTGTTGGATGATGACACACTGATCTATATTATGGAAATACTTAACAGGAATTTATTGCTGATATGTAGCAAGCCACAGGAGTGTAAGAAAATCAAAGCTGATAAGAAATGTCTACTTCTTTTGGGTGAACTTCTCAGCTTTCACGTGTGTGCTGAAGTAATTATGCAGTCCTAGGCATTAAAATGTTATTCCTTGGCTAATGTACTGTGTAATGACTTTTTTTGAGAATATTTACCTATGACTACATCAGTCTGATTAGACCTATCTGAAATACCAGTGACAAATTTATGCTAAACAGCATAAGATAGCAACTTTTTTCCAGTTTTTGAATCATGACTGAGTTGAGCACGATTCTAACATACTTTTCAAATTTGGTATAGAAAGGGAAAATAGGATTTTTCTCCTAACTAAAAACTCATTTGGGGTGTACTTTCTGATCAGTTGTTCTGGTCAGGAGTCCCCTCTGAGCCAAAAAGACTTAGAGTAGGTCTTTTCATAAAGAACTGTGCCCCTTAATGTAATTTGTTAGGTACGGTTAAATAGGAAGGAGTAAGAGTCTTGTGAACTTTTTCTAGCAGGAGCAGACCCAGCTCAGCAGCAGAAGAAAATTTACAATTTCTGTGCAACTACAAGCAGTGAAAAATCCTCTGGGGACTAGGAGACAGAAATAGAGGATAAGGCCATATTCATATAAGTTATCAGGCTCTTTAAGATCTAAGTACAACATGCTGGTGTTGTGGTATAGACAGAAGTGCCTGTGACGGGAGGAAACGTGTCTCTGAAAAGACTTCTGTAGAGTGAATGGGGGTTTATAGAGCAGGGACAGACGAGCACCGGCTTGGGGACGGGGGTGTGGGTATCACTGGTTTTCTTCTGGCAACACCAGCCATGTGCTGTCCAAAGGGTTCTTAAGGCATGGCCTCGGGCAGCCAGTCATTTGGCGTGTTATTTCTGTGCTCTGTGTTCGTCTCTCTTCCTGCAGGTAATTCCAGTAAGGAGCTGCCTCCTGCAGCTGGCATTTTCTCACCAAATGACAGGGTTATTTACAGAAATTATTCCTTCTGCTCTCTCAGGAGCATAATATCTCTGCTTCCTTGTTTACTTTTACTCCCTTCCATGGAGGAAAAGGAAAGATGATCAATTTTTGCCTTCTGTGAAGATGAAAAAGCAGTCTTTTTTTTTTTTTTTTAAATGGGAAGCCTTGGCTTTATAAAAATAATAATAAAAAAAACCCAAACCCAAAACAACCAAACTATTTTAATTCTGAAAACTCTGAATTGCAGGAAAACCTGAGACATTTCAAGCCATTCTAGCTAGTAACTGTGATTTAGTTTAAATAATAAGAGTGGAAGATATGTGGACTCAGGGGTGATAAAACTGAATTAGAGACAGATTTTGTGGGATTGGTAAAATGTTTGCATGTATGGGGATTATAGGGATAAAGAAGAGGTGAAGACAAGTTATTTGACAGCATGCTTGTTGCCTATACAATATAATGAACAGATATTACAGCCCGTGTTTAGCCATATGCCTCTCATACCTGGTTTCATGTAGCTCATGGTTGTTCCCACACCAGCAGAGCTACATCCTAGTCTGTCACTTTCCTTTCTTATTAGCTTTTTAAAAATGCCTAGATTCAATGCCTTTTCAATAGTGCAGGGATGATCTAACCTAGAAGCTCATTTGGGTGACTCTCTGTTTTACCTTACTTACAATATTTTTGCAATATCACTTCTTCCTAGAAACCAAAGTACTTCTGTGTTACCTAATTCCTGGCATGAACTTTCCCAAGCTTGTTTTTGGTTATATCATCAAGTCAGCGCACCTCTTGAAACTTCTTTTGGTGTACTTCTGGTGGTTGTCCCCTTTGCCATACCACACTGACTGAAAAGGAGACCTGGAGATCAAAACATAGAGTGCAGCAACAGTGGCCAACGCATGGCCAGTGGGTGTCTTGGGGTGGCCTTGCTGCACAGCTCCATGTTGGCTTTACAGCCCTGTGGCTCTGTAGCTAGCGATCACACGACTTTGCTGATGAGTGCGGCAGATCTCGCAGCAGATAAGGGATTTACAATGAGGGACTAGGCATTGAGACAGCTGATGATGGGTGGCCTGTGGTGCTGAGCGGAGCTGACAGTAGAAGGGCCCAGGATTAATAGGCATTTTGGGTGATGCATGAGAGGGCAATGCACTGGTACGCTGGGGATTTTGGGGGTAGGCTGCAAGTGCAGCTGTGGGGTATTGAAACAGTCCAGGGAAAGAGAGGCTTGTTGCTGGAGGTGAATGTCTACCTGTGCCTGGCCTGGCAGGTAGAGTCCCTGCCCCACCACCTCCCAGCCCAGGGGACTGGGCTAGGTCCTTCTGTACATGAAAAAAAGAAAAACCTCTTCTTCATTTAATTGACATAAGAAGCTATCACACGGATCTGAAATGATTTCACGTTTATTACATTGTTTATTGCTATTGCTCTGAAACATGGTTCTCCGTGAGGAGTCGCCAGTCAGTCAGGCTAAGATTTAAACATAAAAGACAGTATATTAAAAAAGTGATTCCTCAGGGTGTTTCCCAGTAGATTACAAACCTGTATCAACAAGATTTTGTACAGAGTCTTGGTTATAGTAATTAGTGTTTCTACAAAGACAATGAAAATAACGTGCTTGTCTAGAGCTGGAATTTGGCTGTGAAACAGCAGTCCATCTCACAGATTTATTGGACCATAAAAATTACAGGCATAAAACTAGCCTTCCTTTGGGTTTTTATGAAATCTGTAAAAAAAAAAATCTAACACTATAAAAATGTGATATAATTCATGACATCCCTTCAGTTACCAAGAAAAGACTGAATCAGGGCAAACCAATTCACATTTAAACACACTGTCTACGTTGCTGCCAAAAATACAAAATCATGCTTGAGTGCCACAGCCTTATTTTATAGCACATGCCTGAAGATAAATTTTATGGTTCAGATAAAGCCTTTTGAAAATAGACATTTATGAATCTTTTATTATAGGAGACTCTTCACTGGACATCACTGCAATAAAATCATATCTCTGCAAAACAGATCGCAGTGTCACTTTGACTGTTACCGTGCAGCAGAGTGTTGTTTCAAAGCCTGGCCACAAACCATAGGCAAAAATGCTCCAGTTTGGAGCAGTAAAGTTTAAGTTATCCTTTGTGTAGAAATTGTACATTCCCTTCAAGTCCAGTTGTTCTAAAATTAAAAGCAAAATTTTGTTTTCACATTGGGAAGTTTTGGCTTTAGAGAACATGAGAGCTAAGCACGGTTTGACTCTGGAGTCCAGTTCTCCAGTCTATGAGGAGTTCCCAAAGGTGATGATGGACCATTGTTAAACATTTTGTTAGAACCTGAAGGTGCTACTGCTGCTAAATGTACAAGGGCAAAGGAGAGAGACTTTGATCATCCACTCTGTTTAGTTGTAGTTTTACTCCATGGCTCTGGTTTGGCCCTCTCCAATTTGCTTTAGCTAGGACAAAGCCCAGGCATAGTTCTGGGGACAGGTCACTCCCGGCTCTTTTCCCAAAAGGTAGTTAGTATGTAGGAGACTACCCTGACTTTGGCTCTCTTCCCCTGTGCAGTCTTTCCATGATATATCAGCATCTTTTGCCCTCACGCACCTACACACACTCCTATAGCATATCTCTGGGCATGCAATACACACCCTATATGGCTGTTTTGGGTTTGTGTGGTAAGGTTTTGGCAGCGGGGGGGGCTACAGGGGTGGCTTCTGCAAGAAGCTGCTAGAAGCTTCCCCTGTGTCCAACAGAGCCAATGCCAGCCAGCTCCAAGATGGACCCACTGCTGGCCAAGGCCGAGCCCATCAGTGACAGTGATAGTGCCTCTGTGAGAATATAGTTAAGAAGGGGGAGGGGGGGGAAGGGAGCAGCAGTTTTTTCAACCAGAGAGAGGAGTGAGAAGAAGTAAGAAACTCTGCAGACACCAAGGTCAGTGCAAAAGGAGGGGGAGGAGGTGCTCCAGGTGCCAAAGCAGACATTCCCCTGCAGCCTGTGGTGAAGACCATGGTGAGGCAGGCTGTCCCCCTGCATGGAGGAACCCCACGCCAGAGCAGGTGGAGACATGTGAAACAGGCTGCGACCCCGCGGGAAGCCCACGCTGGAGCAGGCTCCTGGCAGGACCAGTGGCCCCATGGAGAGAGGAGCCCACGCTGGAGCAGGTTTGCTGGCAGGACTTGTGACCCCATAGAAGGGACCCACACTGGAGCAGTTCATGAAGAACTGCAGTCTGTGGGAAGGATTCATGTTGGAGAAGTTTGTGGAGGACTGTCTCCCATGGGAGGGACCCCACACTGGAGCAGGAGCAGAGTGTGAGGAGTCCTCCCTGTGAGGTAGAAGGAGCAGCAGACACAACGTGTGATGAATTGACCACAATCCCAATTCCCCGTCCCCCTGTGCTGCTGCAGGGGAGGAGGTAGAGAAACCAGGAGTGAAGTTGAGCCTAGGAGCGAAGAAGGGAGGGGTGGGGGTTAAGATTTGGTTTTATTTCTCATTACTCTACTCTGATTTGATTGGTAATAAATTAGATTTTTTTTTTTTTCTAAGTTGAGTCTGTTTTACCCATGACGGTTATTGGTGAGTGATCTCTCGCTGTCCTTGTCTCGACCCACGAGCCTTTCATTGTATTTTCTCCCCTGTCCAGTTGAGGAGGGCAGTGACAGAGCGGCTTTGGTGGGCACCCGGCCTCCAGCCAGGGTCAATCCACCACAATTGCTTGCTACGAAAGCATCACGATGGACTGCAAAGCACCTCTTATATTATTTCTAGACACTTTGAACTGAAAAGAGCAGACAGAATAGTAGCTTAGAAGCAGTGGTGTACCACATGAGGCACAAGGAGATCTGCTCTGAAGGGAGCTAACCTGAAGTGCTGTGGGCATGAGCCAGCCTACGCTACTCATGCTTAGCAGAAGTAAACTAACAGCAACCTGCAAGCAAGCTAAACAGGGCCAAGACATTGGCTTGAGAAGCAGCAGCTATCATTTGTACTGATTGGTGTTTACCACCCCTCTCCCTGGCCCAGTGTTGGCTCCTGACCATTAACTGGCACTCCATCAGATGATGGCCAGGTGTGGTTTCAGGGATAACATGAGGCCAGGGGCTGGTTGCAATACATGGTATCGTGAAGACCATGCTGTGGAAGGGGTCTAGCTATGCTGATGCAATCAAGCCAGGCTGTCCCATTTGTTGGCATGGTCAGAAAATACACGCCAGTTGTCCAGCTTACCAATACAGATTTGGCCATTATTTCATAGCAATCAGCATTATGGTTTGCTACAGCAAATGTAAAAGGAAAACACTACTAAGCTCTATAAATATGGTAGGTTCTTCTTCACTGTAATGTCCTTTTGTAACTTTGTGACCTAATTGGCTGAACTTAGTATGTTTTTGGTGCTGTTAAACAGAGCCCAGTTTCAATCCCAAGCAAAACTCCAACATTTCAACATTTGTTCTTGTTACACATGACGAAAAAACGTGAGCTCGTTGCTCTTCACAGAACAGATGTTCCCACAAAAGTTTAATTAAAAGTCTAGAAGTTTTTCTGCTGTTTTTAAAATATAAATGAAATGTTATCATAGTCCACAATCAAAAGAATCCATTTCAGTTTACTGAAGTGAGCCCAAATGATTCATTTTCAGGTCTTCACCTCCCATCATACACCCAGCATAATGAAGTAATATGACTATGCAGAGTGATCAAAAGAAAACATGTATTCACAATGAAAAATGTAGGGATTGAGAAGCCTCTAATCTAGTAGCTGGGGCAACAATTTGGCTGACGATGGGATTCATCTGATCAGGTGTAGACATCTACTGCTGAGCTGGTTGTCTGCTCTCTTATTATAGTCACTGGAAAGAAATAGGCACTGTTTGGAAAGTGAACAAGGTTCAATTTCTGAATGTAACTTAACCACACAGACTGAGCTAATGATCTAATTCTAGGTAATTTTAGTGAGTAGAAACAGGCCTTTTGGGGTGTAATCCTTTGCCAATATTTACTATATAGAGAGAGACAGAAAAGGACCCAGACAGGGCTGGCACAAAACAATACAACTTGCATGTCGTATTTCATCATACTCGGGTAAATTTCTGTCAGCTATTTTACTGCCCGTATTGCCCGAGAGACAGACATGCTCTGCAAACTCCCCCAGTACTGGACTCTGAAGCAGCCCAGAAAGCCCATGAATGATCTCTCTAGCATATCTCAGGATAATCAGTGTAAGTCATGATAGACAATGACAATGAAGTGAGAAGCAGTAAGAGCTTTTCTCAATGCCAGGAGGTAATCAAGCTTTTGAACTCATGCATCTGGCATCAGATCACTCTGTGCAGCAGTTATTAGAACAGTCTGGTGGATAACTTAATCAGGCACGTCTTTAAACACCACAAGTGAACAGTCATAGACTCTGAACGACAAGGATTTTTTTTTTCTTTTTGTACTTACTGCAGATTTGACTTGTTTACAGGACTAACCAAAAAGAAATTTGAAAGTTTCCATTTCTGAAGAGCTTAGAGTTAGGAATGCCTTGCCAGTGTCTCCTGGACAATGGAGGCATCGCTGTAGGGTTGCTCTCAGCTCCTTCTGATCGCTGTGGCTCTTTCCAAAATCAGAGGGGAATCCTGTGACTCCACCCAACCCCAACTTTCTGTACCCCGTTCTGTTGTCACAGAATAGAGGTGGGAGGAAAAGCATCCCACCACCCTTCAGCCTAAAGCTAGATGTTTGCTGTCCTAAGTGAAAATCTCTTCTCTACTAATTTTTGCTACCTTAATTGCCATCAGCAAAATTGCCAGGCTTTATGATGAGCTTTCCCACCTGAAAGAGACTATATAACACTGCGTGACATATTGCAGCTCTCCACCTCAAACTACTGTCTGGAGATGCAAGAAGCACTGAATCAGCCTGTTCCTAAATTTAATCATGCTATACGTTAGCAGATCCTGACTACATCATTTCCACCTGGACGAGTTATTTCTTAAAAATCCACTCTGCTGAAAGTGATTGGAGAATCTTTGTTAACCTAAAAAAATTCAATTATGTTCTTCCCCATAGCTCACAAATCTCATATAGGAATAGTGGCCTAAAATTGAGATGCCAGACAGTGTCCCATTCTTTGTCTTTTGGATCATATATTTTGGCTGTCTCCTTGGGTGTTACTATGGCCATAATGGAGGCCGAGGGTATGCCAATCTCCAACTATTTAGGAACTCTCCAAAAGGATGGTAGGTTGCATAAAGAGCTCTTACAAGGTGGTCAAGATGGACTTAGTTCTGAATGCAAGAGTATTTTTAGCATTTTTAATGGACCATTTTCTGTTGATGTTATACTATTTTTTTTCATATGCAGTGAAACAGAGCATCAGAGATGTTTCAGCAGTGTCAGTGAAAAAAAGACATTTGAAAGAACAAACCTAAATCTCTGATGACACACTAATTTACAGAAGCTTCTGGATTTAATAGCTGGCAAAGCACTTCTGTAATCACTGTTGCCCACAGCAGAAAAATCCCTCAAAGGCCTTCCCTTTTGAGGGATTTTCTGAAGGTAACTTATGTTACAGTAACTGGAGTTTTTCAGACTGTGCTGTCTGCTCTTGTCTGCCTTGCTTTCCTGAGGAAGTGAACTGCTGTGTTATAGGCACAGGCTGTCCTTTGTGTCCCCATCATGAAGCGTGAACCACTACAGCGTGCATGCCCGCTACATATCTATATAGGCAGATATATAAATATTCAGGCTGTTGTCTCTTGAACATACACAGCAAAGAGAGTGCAAGGCCAGGTACAAGCACCATGCATATGCCAAGAGCTCTTACACAGTTCCACATACTCGTAACTAAGATGCCTTCTCACTTCTAAAACTGCTTTCCTTTCATAATCCCATCGCTGTCTTGCAGCCCAGGGTAATGGTAGGTCTGGTATCTTCACTCATGTAACTTTTCTGCTAGGGACTGCCTGGCAGAAAGGAAGGCACGATTCAGCCTCTTGGCCAACCTCAGCCCCTGAGGATCCCTAATAAATAAGCACAGGCACACACTGTTTTGCACTCCCATGCAGAACTGTGGGGAAACGAAATTAAATTAAATTGAGGAAATTAAACCAAGCTCTCTAGGCTTTGAAGAAGAGGTTTTTCCTCAGTCATAAGCAAGGCACTGTACAGATGGAAGGAAAAAAAGGGAACATGGGGCGGGGCCGGGGGGGAAACCCACAAAATACATGTCATGAATATCCCCAAAGGCAAACTACCACCCCCAGAATATACTAGTGCCAGGGCAAATCCAAGTTTTTCCCCTGAGACGGTGGAAGCAGGATATAGTGGCTCACCTCAGACAACCACAACAGCCATCACCTTGTGTGCTCATTGATCTGGAAGATTGTGACCTCT
The DNA here is from genome assembly GCF_028858705.1 of Grus americana. Taxonomy (NCBI): domain Eukaryota; kingdom Metazoa; phylum Chordata; class Aves; order Gruiformes; family Gruidae; genus Grus; species Grus americana. The sequence goes on along the minus strand of NC_072852.1, from coordinate 22,334,294 downwards.
GCTGCTGAAGCTTATTTTTCAGGTCATGGCTCAAAATGAAGGTCTGGGTTTTCTTGGAGAACTGCCTGAAATTCTTTTTCTCTAAGCCAGTTGCCAGCGGATGAGGAAAGCAATCCTCAACTGCAGCTGTGCTGGGTGACAAGACACCTGAATGGAGGGCAAGTCACTTGAGCAAGCTATTAATGTTATGTATGACAAAGAGGATGAAAGAAAATAATGCAACAAAAAGAGCAAAAATATATGTTTGATGTATGAACCAGCTTCCCAATCCAACTTTTTCCACTGCAAATGACCAGACATAACTCCCTTCCTATGAGCTATTAACCAGTAATTTTTCTGTGGTAAAGGTTTTGTAATGTTACTGTGTTATCTGCCACTATAGAAGTAATGGGGAGTCTTCGCTGGGTTCCCAGGAATAGGGAATTAATTTAAACCATGGCTGTCTTAGCTCACGTACAGGAATTTTAGTGGTAGGGGAACCCTCTTTCAGCGTTTTCATTTTACGCGGTGACGAAATTACCTGGCTGACTTCATAAGCAACCCAGAAAGGATTTAAACTTGGGAGTTCCTCTTTTGCATTTCAGTAGCAGCAGCAGTTTCCCTCTGCATCTTCCCACATAGGGGACGTTTTGAAATGTCCTGTGCGCCATGAGTTGCTCATATGGTTTGGGAATCCCTGACCAGAGGCCAGTCTGAGCTGTGCCCCCCACTTCTCCCAGCCTCTCACATGTATTCCAAGGCTCTGCTCAGAACAGATATTTTTGGCTATTTCAGAAAGCTGTGTTGTTTATTCCAAGAACCCATCTGAAGAATTTACACATCAAAGCCCATGCTGCCAAGAACATGGAAATTATAACTGCAATAAAAAGGATGTTTAATAAAACCAAGACAAGATCCTAATGAAATAAATGCTTATTTCATCCACTATAGCAAGCAGGGGATCTTAATGTGTGTGAAGGTATAAGACAAAAATTCTCACTGCTCAAAATGCTGGTATAATTATTTTAATAGGATAATAACTAGGTGAAGACACATTCAGGTCATGTCAACGACATCTATCTTTTACAAGCAGAAGTGTAGAAACTGCACCTGTGAATGGGAAGATGGTGTTCCTCTGACTTGTCCATAAACTGTGGACGTGCTCCCGCAGAAGCTGAAGGGCAGGGACCTGCACTTTCCTCTCTGCTTCAGAGTACTTTCTGTTCATCTGTTGCTCATCTGAACTGAGATGTGCCTGAACTTGCTGCCTTCACTCTTCAGCCTGCATTGCCGATATTCCCAGTGTTTCTGCAGATCCCCTCTGACTGACTGATATTGCCTTTTTAAGTATATGTCAGATCTTGATGAACGGTGTCTTGGCAAATGATAGTCCCATGTGCAGTCATACAGCAGTGAAGAAACAAAGTGTCCTCCTCTTCCTGGTACCTGATTGGTGCTGCTGTTGAAGCAAATGGAAATGTCACCCAAGCAGGTGTCTGTGTGTGTGGAGAACGTGACGCTGAGTAAGACTGTTGGTCTTCCGGAGGTCCTGGTCACCACTGTGAGAATCCACAGCATTGCCAAGTGTACTACTGTTCTCCAGTGAGGCATGAGAAAGTTTTGGTAGAAACCCAAAGGATTTCTCAAGAATGGTTAAGAAAAAAGTTAAGTCAAAAGCAGGAGTGGTATGTAATGCCCTTCCTGTGCAAGAATAATTCTGAGGAACTGGGAAAAAAGCAAAAATAGGAAGTTACATTGCAACATGGGGCTACATCATCCAGGAGCAGTGAGTGCTTCCATTTTTTTGTGAAGATCATTCAATCAACACTGTTTTGCTGTCAAGTTAGGGGGGAGAATGTGTGCTTAAAGTCAGGACAACTTCACGCACTTGGGACACAGGGAGGTTTTATTTGTGCATGAACTTTGTCTCCGAATAGAACTTGCTGAGAAAAGCCCCCATGAAAGGTCTGAAAGCTGTATTCTCTCTTTTTTTTTTTCTTCTGGCAACATCATGTTTACTTTTAAGCTAAGGTCACCAACAGAAGGAAAGGAGTCCAGATGTGACAAGCTCCAATGCTAATCTTCGCTCAGGGAGGAGGGGTTGGTGTATACAGTTTTTCAGCTACTGGTGGTGAAGTTGATGGCTTAAGATGGCTTGGGCCACTCACCACAGCTGAAGGAGTGAGGTCCTTCATCCTATATTTGTCTCCCCAGTTGCATGGCTTCCGTATTCATCTTGCACCAATTTGCACTCGTCAGACCCTGAGCTGGTTTAACTCCCTTACTTGGCAGAAAACTGGCCCAGGAAAAGATGGTCTTCTGCTTGATTAGATAGGTTAGGGCTTCAGGGAGAGAGAGTAAGAGATAGCAGGAAGAGCACCTCTTTTAAAGACCATATCTCCTTAGCCATTCTGCTCAAATTTAACCCTGGCTTCAGAGGGGGTTCGATCCCTGCACTGAGAAAATTATCTAATCCCAGTGGTACTGAACTAAATGTTTTAATTCTCTTAGTGTTTCAAACAGAGAATGAATTCCTGCTCCCCTCTGAAATGGCAGGAATTGGCTTTAATGGAAGTGGTTTAACCCCAGCTGGTAACCAAGCAGCACGCGACCGCTCGCTCCCCCCTTCCCCCTCCAAGGGGATGGGGAGGAGGATGGAAAATATCCTTGTGGGTCGAGACAGTTTAATAGGATAACAAAGGAAGAGATTAATAACTACAACAACAATTATAAAACAAGTGATGCACAAATACAATTGTTCACCACATGCAGAACGGAAAAAAGTCCCCAATGCCCAGTCTATTTCTGAGTGGCAGTTCTGCCTCCCAGCCAGCCTCCCCAGTTATATTCGGAGCATGACGTTGTATGGTAGGGAATATGCCTTTGGTCAGCCTATGCTTACCCAGCTTCTTGTGCACCTGACAGGGTGTGAGAAGCTGAAAATTCCTTGACTTAGTGTAGACATAACAACTACCTAGCAACAACTAAGACCATCAGTGTCTTATCAACATTATTCTCATACTAAATCCAAAATACAGCACTATACTAGCTACTAGAAAGAAAATTAACTCTATCCCTAAACAGGACAGGACCCATGGAACTACCTCTATTTGTGGAAATTTGTTGAGATTGCAAATGAGAATTAGTATCCCAAGCTGACAGTGGTTCTTTTCTGCCTCTGCAAGATGTGTTTTCAGGGTTGATATCTTGCCAAAGTTGCTATGAAATTAAAGGTATGCAAGAGCAATACAATGAAAAGCATCAAACTATTGGTGTGGAAGGGTGTGAACTGGTGCAGAAGTACAGTACTAGAGTTTCATGTTGGATGGGAAGGTGAACTGGAATTCAGAGAATCTGAATTCTGGCTTGTGCTTTGCCCATGACTTAGTTTATGACCTAAAATGAGGCACTGAACCATTCTGTGGGTTACCTTGTCTACAAATGACACCAAACTGATATTCACTTCTTGCTTTGACAAGGAATAATAATAAAAAAACCCCCTTATGTAAATGATAAGTAGTAAAGTTTCACAACACAGAACACTCCTGGAGATTCTGTTTTACGTGGAAATGTATCCCTTCATAAGTTAGCTGCTTTACCGAAACCACCCCCACTTTTTTCAAACCACAGAAATTCTGTTTACTGAAACGTACAAACTCTTGCAGAGTTTTGACCTGGAGACAATCCTCTACTGTTGCAACTCATTACCACATTTTGATTTGCTCAGTATCATTTGGCAACAATCTGAAATGGCATTTCTGGGATTTCATCTGCTCTTGCCCAGAAAAACAACCAGAAAGCCTCGGTACCCCAATGAGGGTCGCTGCCTTTCCCTCCTCTCTGCTCCGCTGCTGCTTTTCGCTGGACAGAACAGGACTCCGGCTGTCACCGCAGCTTAGCGAAGCTGCACCAACTCCTCACCCCTCCCGTCATGGGGAGCAAACCAGTCAGCGAACGGTCTTCTGGACCTGAGAACCTCTCTGGGTGCGCGGGTGAGCCAGCGCCTGCCCACGCCGCTGCCCGCGCCGCAGCACTCGGGCGCCCCCTGGTGGCTCCCGCGTGGCGGTAGAGGGAGCGGGCGGGTGTCGCTGGCCGCCCCCGGGGTGCCCGGACACCGGGCCCGCAGCGAGTATCCGGCACAACCGCACCGAGGTAGCACCGAAGGAAAATCCGCTGCAGTTTGCCGTGGGGATGGCCATCCTGCAGAAGAGCTGCTGCGCGCCAGCGTGAGGGGTGATGAGGGGTGATCAATCTTACTGCTGCTGCCGTTAATGCTCTCCCGTATGGCATCTGTTGGAGAGAGTCCAGAGGAGGGCCGCGAAGCTGATCAGAGGGCTGGAGCACCTCTCCTATGAGGACAGGCTGAGAGAGTTGGGATTGTTCAACCTGGAGAAGAGAAGACTCCGGGGAGATCTAATTGCGGCTTACCAGTACCTGAAGGGGCCTACAGGAAAGATGGTGAGGGACTGTTTATCAGGGAGTGTAGTGACAGGACAAGGGGTAATGGGTTTAAGCTGAAGGAGGGTCGATTTAGATGAGATATTAGGAAGAAATTCTTTACTGTGAGAGTGGTGAGGCACTGGAACAGGTTGCTCAGAGAGGTTGTGGATGCCCCCTCCCTGGAAGTGTTCAAGGCCAGGTTGGCTGGGGCTTTGGGCAACGTGGTCTAGTGGAGGGTGTCCCTGCCCATGGCAGGGGGGGTTGGAACTAGATGATCTTTGAGGTCCCTTCCAACCCAAACCATTCTATGATTCTATGATTCTATGATCCGGGGGGGGGACGGGGGGGGGGGCCTCCTGCCCACATGGAGGACTCTGCCTTCACTTCGCAGCCTGAGCGAGACATGGAGTAAACAACTGCAGAGAATGAAGATGGATGGCTGAATGTATACCATCCCTTGCAGATTTACCATGCATTAACCAAGAAGATTCGACAGAAAGTACTCTGAAGTCTCACAGTATTCAGCAGAGTATTTTATTTGATATGAATTGTTAAATAGAATGGAGTTGTATAACAGGAATATAGCAGCTTTCCTACATATTCTGACACTACATGTATCTTTCATGGCACAGCACAGGCTGGCGGCTCCCATGGGCTGGGAGCTGGGAGTGGTGAGGGCTGCCCGCGGGGTCTGTCAGGGCAGGGCCTGACTCCTAAAAAAAATAGAAAAAAGTTTCCATGCTGGACTTTCAAATGAGTACTAGCTACATTGGTCTGTCTTAGTAGTGATAAGGGAGGGCAACATGAAAGCATTTGTGAGACACTAGACAGACAACGGGAGACGACTTTGGTGTTTTTTTGGAATTTTTACCTGCCATGTGTGACAGCCAGGTGCCCCTATACCTGCACAGCTTGGGAGCTGACTAGCTGGGTGGCAGCGCTGCCAAAAAGGACCTGGGATACAACAAAAATTATTAGCCAGAAATGCGCCCTTGTGCAAAGGTGGCCAGCAGCATCCTGGGCTGCATTAGGCAATGGCACCAGCAGGCTGAGGGGGGTGATCCTTCCCCCCGCCCCGACTCAGCCCAAGTGGGATCGCAGCTGGAATGCTGTGTCCAGGCCTGGCCTCCCCAGGGCAAGAAGGACATGGACAGACTGGAGGGAGTCCTGCAAAGGACCACTGAAATGATTAAGGGATTAGAGCCAATTCCTGTACAAGGAAAAGCTGAGAGAGATGGGGTTGTTTAGACAGCAGAAGAGAAAGCTCAGGGGGATAATATCAATGTGTGCAAATATCAGATGGGGGCAGTAAAGAAGACAGAGCCAGACTCTGCTAAGTGGTATCCAGTGAAAGAACGAGGGAATTGGCACAAACTGAAGTATGGGAATTCCCACTCGAACACAAGGAAAACTTTTTTTACAGTGAGGGTGGTCAAACACAGGCACAGGATGCCCAGAGAGGCTGTGGACTCTCCGTCCTTGTGAAAATTCAAAACCCGGCTGGACATGGCTCACAGGAACCAGCTTTAGGTGACCTCGCTGTGAGCACGGAGGTTGAACTAGATGATCTCCAGAGGTCCCTACCAACCTCAGCCATTGTAATCCTGTGATTCCAGGAAAAGAGTTTTTAAAGCAAGCCATGTGTCTTCTTTTTAAAACAAATGTGAAGAGGGAAAAGGTAGTGGGAGAGGGGAAGATTTCCCTTACTCTCTGGATCCTAAAGACTGAAATAGATAAAAGGTGTTTTGTTTTTTCTTTCTTTTTCTCCTTTGCTGTTGAATTGAGTTGGGTGGAAATATGAATAAGGATGGGAAGGGCACTGATAGACATAATACTTCTATTATTACTCAGTCAAAAGGATTGCAAGCCTAAGATGGGGATTTTTTTTTTACTGGCCTGTAAATCTGTTGGGAATAACCTTGTGTTTTGGCTGGCTGCCTTTTTCAGCAATGTGATTAGCAGTAGGTTTATTTGTCATCTTCAGGCTGGTATAAGCCACTTTCACCATTTGAATAGTTTGTGTGGGCTTGTTCACTGCAACCTCATTTTAACTATGTATTTTGAATGCCACAGAAATGAAAATTAACTTTTAAACTGTAGGTCTGGGCTTGGATTTAGAACATCTGGCAATACAGAGTGCAGCAGTTTGCTCCTGCAGTCCAAATGGATGCACCCCAAAATTAACTGGGACATAGCAATCAGTCTCTCTCTGTTAAATTGATCTTGCAATCCTTATCCAAGCAAAACCTCAGCTTCAGTTTTTGGGTAACTATTAATCTCCTTCATAACTTCTCCATAAGTACTATGTAGCTAGTAAATGCACAGAGCTGACTTTTGATCCTGTCTGGATTTCAGGTGTCCTTTATATGACCTAATTAGAAAATCCATTGGCCAAATGGTGGTGGAATTCCTGATTCCTACGTCTATCCATGAGAACACTGTGAAATGGGAAAAAAAAATCTAACACTAGCATAGTGTAAAGAAAGATTGTCAGATACTTTGTCTTTTTGTCTCTGTTCGTGACAGGTATTATTAGTCCATTCAGGGCAAAATGTGGGGGAAAAAAAAAAATAGGAATGGACATCTGGCCAGTTTTCTCTGTTTTGGGGGGGGGGTGTGTGTGTGTTATTTGTTTGGGTTTTGGTGTTTTGGTTGGGTTTTTTTGCTTTCAGTTTTATGTGCATATTTCCGAACCTTTGCTTTCATGTTTGGATTCAAGTAAATCTAGGAACCTAAAAAAGAATTTAGTCAAAATGTTGATGAAAGCAAGTGTCTTGCTCAATAATCTGTATTTGCATCTTGGAGCTTGCTATGGACAAATGCTGTCTACTTATGAAACTGTGCTTTCTACTCTCTTGTAGTCTATAAAATGTTGGCCCATATTAGGCAACATGGCAGTAGAAATTGCAATGTTCCTGTGTTGGTGCAACAGGAAGCATATATTTCTTTTATGGGTTGTGCAGACTTCTGTTTCAGATCTTCTGAAGATTTTGCTTTCTTCTTGTACAGAGTTTACACACTGTAGATGAACTTTGCCTAGGATGGATGATGAGCCAGCTGAGAGCTTATGGGTTAGGGTTGGTAGGCAACTGACACGGGCATTGTGGCGTGTGTCTGCTACAGACAGGAAGAAGAAGTAGATGAGGTCTCCTAACTAAAAAACATAATAAAGGAATGCAGAAGAGGTACAAGCAGGGTCAGGTCATTCCTCCAGACTTTGGAGGAACAGAGACACTGTCTGAGTGTGCAGGGATTTGATTAGGAAAGTGAAAGTCCACCTGGAATTGAGTCTATCAAGGGATGTGAAGGGCATTAGGTGCATTAGGATGTGTGGCAACATGTGCTTGGATTACCAATGTCTGTGTTATTAATGTACGGGAAAATAACCTGAAATGAGAATTTTTCATAAGGAACATATTCAAACAGAAAGAGCGTACTTTCTTGAAGGAAGGTATCTTCTTTGACGTGAATTCACAATTATTTGAAGATCGGATTGCTCCCAGCCTCCTATTTGTGTATAAAGCATGCAGTATCTGTACTCCTAAAGCACATCAGTGTTGCCGTACCAAATATTTATTCTGTATGAAACAACCAACAATGTAGTAAAATTTCCAAGTGTGATTTTCCTGCTTGCATGCCTACCTTCTGTCACATTGGTTCTAGTCACTATCACTTTGTAGCCAAAATATATAATTCTAGAAAAGGAGAAATTTCCTCTTGCAGGATCAGAAACTTCTGAGAGACTGAAGACTAGTGACTTTTTTTACAAAGCCAACACCAACAACTCTGGGCCACAGGGTGGAGTGAAAAGTGCAGATGTTTGAAAAACTGTTTCCTAAAAGTAGCATTTTTCTTTGCATTTTCACTAATGTGATAAAAAATTACCATTATTCAGATAAAGGTCTTCCAATCTTTCTTGTGGCTTGTGCTGCTATGAAAGGACAGACTGTTCCTTTAGAAACTGATCAGAGCCTGGTTAGTCACTGTTCCAAGGTCTGGCCCTTCAATCTCAGCTTTTTGGGTCTCTGAGCTTTGTGTCCCAGCAGAGTTGGGGCAGCCAGCTGGAAGTTAGCCTATGTGATGTGAATTTTATGCTCAGACTAGGACAAGAGTAATATCTTTGATCACTGGATGCAGGCAGCCCTCCCTGTTCTGGGCAGCATCATGAACACCTGGGAGACACCAGAGCTAAGCCTGTGAGAACTGGAGGAAAAGAAAGATTCCCACCAGGGACTGTAGCGTAAGCAGACACTTGTAGAGCTTTTTATTATTCAGCGTAGTGTTCCTGTGTTTCTATATTGTTTTCCAGACTGAAATATGGGTGTGGATAGTGAGCAAGCCACTCTCAACAGATCCGAGGCACGCAGATTGGCGTGGAGTACATAAACAACATAGGATCTACTGAATCCCATCTGTGTCAGGATAACTATATTTTAGCTGTTGAGTTGCATCTGAACGAGCACCACCTTGACTCAGATTCCTGAGGTCCCCACATGCTGCCTGGACAAAACTTGCAGATGGAAACAGATGACAGATCTGAGAATTCAAATGGATGACAGCTTGGTTTCCAGGCAGTTCCACGTTGTACCTGTAGGGCCTTCATTTTCCAGCACTGAAGATCCATCTGCTAAGTTCTAGAAAAATGAGACAGACACATTAGGTTGGGTTTTTTTAAAATTTTAAATAAAAATTCCTTCTCCTCTTTACCTGTTTTATTGCTAGTCTTTGTTTCCATTGCCCTGAGACTCATGCTTTTCAAGAGCTGTAGTTTTAGTATAACTCTGCATATTAGGAAGGCTCAGTAAGTTAAGAAGGTTATTAAGAGAAGTTGGCTTTTTCCTTTCAGCTATTAGCTTCGTCAACAGAACTGATTTCTGTTCTAATTTTTTTAATTGGCCTAGTTTGATATTGGTCCATTTCATATTAATCAAAACAGATCATAGAATGAAATAACTTTTAAATTTGAAAAGCTGAAAACGTTACTGAAATTCACTGTTTGGAGGACTCTTCTGTTTCTATAGTTTCAACTGTCGAGAACTATAGAGGGAAAACTAGAGAGAGAAAAGCTGAGACTCAGCTTTTCACTTGGGGGAGGAGAAGAGGGAAATGGCTTTTGCCTGATTCTCCTTCAGTAGCTTCTTAAACTAGAATACTTTAAGAGTTCAGTTAAACAGAAAATTGCTTGCCCATGTTTACAACAAAGTTGAACACATTTGCAGATCAAGAAGCTCAAATTAAAATTTGTGGGAATGACCAGATTGCCTAAAGATATTCTTAAAGATACAGATGTTAAGCTGATGAACTATTTTGGAACAGATCTGTTGGACTCAGGCACCAAAAATGTTTTGACTCTCAAATATAGTATCTCTTGGATTTTTCAAAGGTACTTGAAATTAGTAGGATTACTCCCCAGAATCACAGCATTCCCCAACTCTGTTCTGTCGACTTCCCTAAATGTGTAAGTACACTTCTAACTCCATTCCTAAGAATCTCGGAGATGTTCAGGTATACTATTGAGCAAGGCCAGTGGAAGTAAATATTCATAGCTTGTATAAGAATAAAGTTTCATAAAATACATGTTGCTAAATGTCTCATTCTGCTTTCCAAAATGCATTACTCCTCTTGAAGCCAATAAGATTAGGGTAAAGTTAGAAGATAGTTCTCTCTTACTTTTAAAGAAGATGTTTAAAATAGAATTATGTCTTGCCTGCAGCCTGTAAAGGAATTTTCATAGGTGTTAAACCATAAACACCTTTTGGAAGGCTGGCGCAACGTGCACTATACATATTTATAGTTAAAATGCCTCGGGTCCGTATTTTAAGCATGTAGTTCCAATCTAATAGTGTCAGTAAGCTGCAGATTGGCTTTGAATTGTATCTTGGTTTGGATATGAAAATCGGACTACAGATCTGGAGTTGATGACAGTATGTTTTATAGCTGGCTGCCTGTTTTGCATGGCATGGATTTTAGTACTGTTCTGGCATTTCATATGCTCATTTAGTGAAAAGACCAACATTAACACCTCTGATGTGGAGCAGTGCAGTAAAATGATAGCACAAAGGCCTTCCTACTTGTAAACAAGTCCACTAGATGTCCCTCCAGCTCTTTGTGATCATAATGCCAGGCTGATTTACTCAGACCAAATGGCTCTAAGATGAAGAGCACTGCATTTTATGTCCTGTATCTTGCATATATAGCTCTTCCCAGGTTCCTACAGAAGTTATGAGTCCAACATAAATCCAGTTTCAGAAGGTGAAGGTAGGCATCTTCCTTCCCTAGGTGTACACATATGGTTTTGATCTTTCAAATTCTTTTCGCCCTTCTAACTTTCCTTTATAACAGAATTTTTGCAATAATTGGAATGAAAGGAAAATGCAGTCTCTCACTGTATGGATAGTAGGCAGATATAACACTGGTGTGGAAAAGTGAATGCATTTGTAGGTTTTGGCTGGGTTTTACAGGAAAAAGACAACTTAGCTCAGTCTCAACATTTCTACTCTGCAGGTGAAGACTAGTCTAGGAGTTAATCTAACATGGCAGTCTAGCTAGGTCTTACTATGAAAGTGGCCAGCCCAGATACCTCAGAAAAGTTAAGACACTTTTTCACTACACCCTGAAACATGAAGATTAATCTCCTCTGAAATGCTGTTAGCTCTGTTCCATATTTTCTTCTGCTACCTCTGAACATGTAATCTTATTTTCCATCTTGCTACTGTCCTGATGCTTGTGACATCTGGAAATGTAGTTCCAGAGTTTGAGTAAGTATCGTGTGAGAGGATATTCTATTTTGATTGAATATCCTCTTACTTTTGTGCTTTAACACAGAGAAAATGAATCCTTCAGTATTGTTCTTTGTATATTTTAATCCCATAGCCTCCTATTCACCTGTTTCCTAAGAAAATAATCCTCATGTTTTTGCAATTTCTATCGATATCCCTACTCTTTCTCATCACATTTTCCTTGAATTTTCTCCCTCAATTTCTCTATGTTATATTTTTCTTGTTGAGGTGACTAGTGTGGCATAAATTTCTTTAGATGGCAAAACCACAGGAGATGAGGCTAATATATTGCTCACTTCTTAACAAGGTTACCAATTCAAACATAGCTTTCCCTCCATCAACAAGATGTGCATGGAACAGTATGTCCATATTTCTGTTGGCAAGATAATATACTAGGAATACTAGATGTAGGCAAAATAAATTAATTAAGATACAGAGAAAATACCCCTCTGGGTAGCTTCATCTACAGCACTACTCATATAATGATTACACAGACTGATAGCTATTTGCAATAGAAATAAAATTGTGTTGAAAATAAGGGATATTGCTTTATGATTAGGAGGTGCTTCTGTTGTTAAATTTAATGTCACCATTCCATTATCTTCTGCTTGCAGTGCATCCTGTCTTTCACAGCACATCTCCTGTACAGTGATATAGCAGATTTAGATACAGAGTTAACAGAGAGTTAATAGGTGCTCTGCAGAAACCTTTGCTGGATGTCAGGGATGTAAATAGTGTAGGGCAGGCTCCTGCATTTTAATCTTCTGCTGTAGGTTTATACTATAATCTTAGAGAGAAGAAAAGCTTGGTTATATGATGTGGTAACTAAAAGCAAAGAGACTTCAGTCAAAAAACTGGTGATTCAGAGAGAAAAGAACAGTGTTATTTAGTACCGGAGCAATAGTTCCTCAAATCCTCTAGGTTCCTTCTGCTCCAGCTGTGATCGGCATAGCCCAGTTATGAAATTTAATATTATTGAACTGAAGGTATGGGTAAGAAATGGAGAGTATTATTTTCTCTGCATGGAGATGCCAAATGCCTTGAACATATCTAGCAATAACAGTGGGCTGGAGTGAGGACGGGGGGGCAAGAGAGTATATAAAGGGGCAGCAATGTTGCTGTGCTGATTTACAGTAGTAAATCAGACCACTGGACTCTGAATCAGCTCTGGCACAGAAGTGCAATACTTGAGGCCCTTATCAATAAAACAGGCTAACGCATACCCAAAACAGAAGGTGGAAACACTACCTCTCTATTAAAAGCAAAGATAAAATTCTGGTTTTCTCTGTCAAGAATTTGACACAAATCATGTAAGATGATTTTCTCTGACTGCAGGAACACAGGAAATTTAGAAAACTGCAAGTTAATTCATTGTGGGAAAAATATTCCCAGTTATGTATACCAAAAAAAAAGAGGGAAAATCAGAATGGCCAGTAGAGAAGTTATCCCTGTGCTTGTAAGATTTCCTGGAGTAAGGAGAAATGGGGAAGCTAGTGATAGTGGCCTGTGTGGTAATTTGGAAGCCAGGACTCAACTGTGGAAGGATCCATATAAACTTGTTACAAAAGGATAGGATTGAGTTTACCTTGAATAGTAGTGTCAGACACGTTCAAACATTTTGATGATGGTAAAGTTGATGTTCATATGCAGACTGGATTGCGAAGGAGTTTCTCAGGGCCTAGCAATAATAAGGAGTCTGGTGATCCTGTGTACCCCCATGACACCTCCCTCTTGGTCCTTCTAGCCTGCTTTGATCCTCTGTACCTGCTGCTGTTTTGTTACTGTTCTTGTGGTATTGGCTGTCATGGATAGGAAGGAGCAGGGGAAGAAATTAGCAACATGTTTTTCCTTTTCTCTTCTGCTCACCTTTTTCCTAACTCTCCTTTTCTCCTCTCTCTTTTAATCATGGGAAACCAGACAAGGGAAGGAAGATTAGGGAGGTTGATGGGAAATTCCTTTCCTATCTCTGTTCCCCTTCTGAATGAAAAACACATGCCTGTATTAGTCCTCTAACTCCTTCTAGTCCTAAAGTTGTCACTTTACGTCTATCTCTTACCCAACCACCTGACCCTGTTTTCCTATCCAGTTCTTCTGTTTGCCAGCTGCTATTTTTAGAGATAATTAAAAAGAAAGGATCATTATTTGTTGGTTGGTTAGTCATATCCATGATAGAAGTCTTCAGAAGGGCCATACTCCTTGAATTCTTTGCTGCTGAAGTTAATAGTTCATATTTTTACAAGTATTTCATTGGCAATGGTGAGAGTGTACATGAAGATAGATTTCAGGATCAAGTAATTGTTACAGAAATTGGCTCATGTCGTTCAAGTAGTAAATAGCGTCATCTGCACCAAATTTTTCATTTTGGGCCAGGGATGCAGACTGATGCACTTGTAATACATTGAGGGTGCTATTTGCCATCTCAGACACATAAAGATGGATGCATAAACTTCTGACCTTGCTTTACTTTGTAAGAGAAGCCGTACTACTGATCCTTGCCTGGACAGATGGTCATCATTTATCATGTAAAAAGAAGCTTCAAACCATGCAGGATTCTTTGTGTAATATTCTTCAGGGTTGTTGCCACAGGGAAATAATTCACTTTATTTATTTAGAAAATGTCTTTTACTAAATCCCTGCCTGTTACACCTCAAGTCTTCCTTGCAAAACATAAGACAGAGAACAAATCAACCAAGCTAATAACATACATAAGATATGTTTTCCTGTTGGACAAAAATGTCCTATTTTGAATTGACTGACAATAACATCTTCTTTTCCTTATTTATTAGTATTTTAGAAATTAGGCAGTATTAACATGATAATGGAAAATCAAGAGATAAACATGACTTGTTAAACACTGAAATCTCTTTTGTAGTTCAGACAATCGTAACAGATAGATAATTCATGGCAATAAAGCCAAGCAAGAACACTAGTAATTGTTTTAGATGGAAATATTTCCATGATAAAAATTTCATTAAGGATTTTCTGTATGTGTCTGTCTGTTTTCTTTATCTTTTAGAAAGTCTGTTCTTTGAGAAGTCAACTCTATATAGTAACTCACAGCAACTGCAGTTTTAGTACTTTGAAAGACATAGGTTCATAATTGCCAAAATCCTCCTCAAATATGTCTATTTGGAGTAGTTTTTACAGGCCAAGATATAGTCATGAATAGGCTGTTAATGATTTTAGATTCTAGACATGCAATCTAGTAAATATTAGTCTGATTCAGGGCTATCACAAAGTGCTATGTCCTTCTGATTGACACTATTTTGAATAGCACAACTGAAAAAGCTCACTTGTCAAGGATGACAAGGCTTAGTCCCATTCTGGAGAACATGAAGAAATCATATTGCATCTAGGTTATGTCTTTGGGATTGTGTGTCCGTGGAAATTTAATTTGTGCTTATGAAGTTCACACAGTAGCTATGCTCATGATTACATGGTGTAGTTTTTTTAGGGATACAGCTTGGTGAGATCATTTGTATGCACTCAGCTTTCACCAGAAAGGACAAGTTCATGTTTTAACAAGGGTAAATTCTCAATCCATAGCTTAATTACCTTGTCATGAAGATGAGAGAGACCATTTGAAGATCTGGATTTATTTTCCTTCTTCACTTTCCCATCCCTTTTTGATTGTTAACTCTCAGGAGAAGAAATACGTGACTGGAAGTGAGCCTAAACCACTCCTCACTGCTCTTGGAGAACTTGTCAACCTGATTTTTTAATGATACCATTTCTTGCCTTTAATAAACTATCAGAAAAAAGAATCTAGAGTTTGACTTGTCTCAGCTTGCGTGGAATGTAAGGGTTTATAGTATAGTTGGTGACACCATTAATAAGTTACTTGGTTTAGGAACAACCTTAGATATTGTACTAAAATATGGCAGTTTTTAAAAAATAACTGCAAGCAAAATTTCACCACTGTTCTCTGATCTGAATTATCTTCTTTTCACAGTAGAACCTGTGCACATTAATGGATAATTGCTACAGGCAGTCCTGGGCACCAAGTGCATGTCTTGACTGTGTCTAACTCTAGATCGGAGTAAGATGTGGGTGGCCCCCTTCTCCCACCCTCCATAGGCAGCAAACCCAGGCAGGGAGGGCAGGCAGGGAAGGAGGGAGGTGTGACATGTTCCCACAGCTCCCCCAGGGCAGAAGATTGGGACAGCAGGGTTAATGATGATTCTGACACTCTCTTAACAAATTTAGGGGGAAAAAAAAAAAGTGCCAATAAG
The DNA here is from genome assembly GCF_028858705.1 of Grus americana. NCBI lineage: Eukaryota > Metazoa > Chordata > Aves > Gruiformes > Gruidae > Grus > Grus americana. The sequence goes on along the minus strand of NC_072852.1, from coordinate 22,318,864 downwards.
ATGGGTTTATTTGTAATAAAATGCATATTGCCCTTTTCTCTTCTGTACCCTACTCTACCATTTTTATTTTACACTAATAAGAGTTTAAATTGAAAGCGTGGGGCATCTCCTGAGATGAACTGGTACTTGTGCCCCTTGTGAAGTGCTGAAAATGACAGTACCAGTTATGTAGGAACAGATCACCTTTACCCTAATTTCATCAGATCAAAAGCCATCTCTTCACAGTTTTATGTATGAGCATGGTGTTAGCAAAAGCTGTATTACTTTGGTTATTAATGCGCATAAAGGATGTTTATTGAAAGATGTAGTTCATTGAACACTATCTGAACTGAGTTTCTCAGAAGTCAAAGATTTGTCTTCTGTGCTGAATGTCATGGAAAACACTTTCTTTTTCCACTTTAGTCATCCTATTTACTATGTGCTGCTTCTCAAATCTGTCATCATGCTGTTGTTCTTGCCTCATGTTTTCATCCTTTTCTTTCTGTACTTTAGGTTATTTTGATCCTGGCTTTTATTTTCTTTCAGTTGGGTAATTAATAGACCTGGCTTCAACACTTTTATGCCCATGCTGAATTTGCCTCATTTCTATTTTGCTTTTCAATTCATACGTCAGCAGAGATCTCTAGTTACAATAGCTTCATGTTTCCTGGAAGTTCTGCGTAACGGGGCCAAATTTATCCCTGGTGTATTTTCCATTGACACAGAAATTACACCAAGAATGAATCATCCTCTGGTGTTTATGTTCATCTGGTCTTATTTTTTTACTCAGATATTGTTCGTTTATATTAATCATGTAATACTGGTAGTAATTTGAATGATATGAAATCAAATTATGTTGTTTTGGGGACTTGACAAAGACAAAAACAATGAAATAAAATTATGGGAGTCACAGATCCAGGTTAGGCCTGTTTCTTTCACAATGTACGTAGTACTCACGGTAAGTACTAAATCTTATTGCAGTCTATTTTTCACTGTTCTGAACAAAAGAAATGTAAGATGGGAAAATAGATTTTAGAAATAATCTCAGATTTGAGAGTACAAAAGCTGCAGATACCTCTGACCCCTGTACAGAATGAAAATACAGCTAGCAGTGAACTAGCTTTAAAGTGATACACACTTAAAAACATATAGAGCAGCCCTTCTGAGGTAAAGGTGCTTGATATGGAGTTAAATGGTGAAGCTTTTCATTGTGTTTGTTAATAATCCTAGAAAACTATACATAGAAAAAGGTAAAAATGCTATCAAAGTTGCAAAATATTTAAATCTAGTGGTTTCCTCCTGAACACTGTCTGGTTGCCAGCAGTTGAGAGAGACAAGCATAAGAAGAATGAGATTTCTTATTCTCAGTTCAGTGCCTGTCTTCACTCTGGTCTTAAATAGCTGATGAAGAAATTGTCTACATCCCTGCGCCTGTTGGCTGTAGTACGTTCAGTGAGTCTGTGGGGATGGTCCCCGCACCGCTGCCACAGCAGGAGGAGCTGTAAGAGGGCAGAAGAGTTGCCGAAGCCGTTTCATTGATTTTCCCCTGAGCTGAGAGGCAGCAGTACCTAGCCAGTTATTACAAACTCCTTGCCAGCTGGCCAATATATCTGCACATGGTGGTGGGATCTGGATGTGAGACCCTTCCCTGCCCAGCCTGCCCCCAGCCAGGGAGGGCAAAGGAATTCTGGAAAGAAATCTGGATTTTATCTGGATCATCATGATGACAAATACTGTTGTCTCCCACCACACTAAGGTTGAATTTCAACCCAGCATGAGGAGTCTTCTCTTTGAGGCCTTGCAGGGAGCACTCTGCAAAGGAAAAACAAGTTGTAGAATGTAATAGTTTGATTGATGAAAGAGGAAATCTTCACACATTAATAAAACATATTCTGGAAGTCTTCCTTCCCTCATCTGCTCTTCAGTGATGCATATTGCGCAGCACCCAGTTGTTCCTTGTGAAGTCTGTTTAGATTGGGGGTAAAAGGTGGGCTGTATTTACAGAAGGTAATATTATGGGATCTCTGGAGTCTGCTTGGTTCATTTTAAACTCACTCTGAGGCTGCTTCTGCCTCAGGCGTATAGCAGGACTCTGAGCTGGGGAGAAGGCATTAGCCCTAACTAACTTCTGTGTCTTCCGCACTCCAGTGCTGTGATGGGCTGGAAAATTACGCTTTTAGCTCTGGCATCAAAGTGAGGCAGATTGGGGCCAGGATAATACACACGTGGGTGCTGGAGTGTGTCAGTAGTTCTTCCTGGCAAAGATGGTTGGCGAAATGGGTCCCAAACTGTGAGGCAGCAAAGGAGGAAGAGCCTTGGTGCTTCAGAGATGCAAGGAGAGCTGGGGAGGGAGTCAAGGTGAGAGTCTTTTGTAATGCATGTGTTCAGTGTCCCTGCCTTCATACACATTTTTGTAGAAGTAAAACTTGAAATTGCGTGCTCTCTGTTTTAAACTATAAATGAAACCAGGAAAAATATTTTGGGGTTTTATTTCAGTTGTCAAAACTATCAGCAAATTTAATCCTAAACTCACCAAAACATTGTGTCCAAAAGAAAAAGACCAGCTTTGACAACTGTATTTTTGCAAATTTGTGGTAAAAGCATGAAGAAGAGACATACATTATTCACTAAACAGCCAGACAGAAAAATTACTTTTTTCTTAATTCTCCCTACCAAGCCATTCTGGACTGGAATTTTTGAAGATGTGAGAAACCCAGATTCAATTCCCTTGCAGTTCAAGGGCATTTGAATCCATATCTCACAACAGAGTTCATTAACCACTATTGTATGTGTTACTCCAGAGTGGATTTCTTTCAAGTACTCCTAACAATGTTCAACATTGCATAGAATACTAAATCTTTTGGAGGATATGGGATAGTAACTTAGCTGTCTTGCCTGTTTTGACTCTCTTTACTTTGATGGGTATTTCATGTAAAGTGGACTTACTCTAATAGGAGAGACTAAGAACAACAGTCAGGTATAATTTAGAGTGGTTCAAACTCTGCCTGGGAGATGGGAGATGAGAGTTTAACTGCTCCTAGGAAGTGGAGGAGTCCTGTATCCTCCAAATAATCTTAACTCCAAATATCCCATATCTTTCAGACTCTAACACTGCACCGTTAGTGTGTGTGGTATGGGGAGGAGGAGGTGCTCGTTATTTATTTCCTCCAGTCAGCCTCCTCTTGTATTGCAAGTACAAAAGCACAAATGCTTTGCTTGATGGTTCCTTCAAGGATGTTCACCTGTGAGAGAACTAGAGTGAAAGATGTAAAACCTCATTGTGAAAGATGTAAGACTGCACTCACGAAAGCCTTTAGGGAACAGACACAAATGCCCATCACAACCTTCTGGTAGCAACCAAACAAGAGTGAACAAGCTGTTTTAAAGTAATCTCACTTAGCCTTAACAGGTCCTGCAGGCATATCAGCAGCACCTCCACATCAGAGACTGATGAGAGATCAAGTAAAATTGGTAGGAATACTTACTGTTTTGAATGACAAATAATTATAATGGGGAACAGTAAAAGAAAGCAGGAGTAATGCTCAAAACTACAAAGACTAATGTGGGCGTTTGCACATGAATGTGACTTGCAATTCTTTATTTCCCAGTATGTGATCTTGAGCAAATTCAGACCAAGTACTGTCTTTGTTCACTGCTTTAATCGCTACAAACCTCCTTAAAGGAAAGAAGCTTTTACTTTTATCATCTTATCAACTTCATGTGAAATAGAACCTGGCTGTCTAAAAGAGCCTTATGTCTCAAGGTGCTCTACAAAGTAGGAGCTTTGTAGAGACTGATTGTGCACTGACATATAAGCAAATGGAATGGACAGGTGTGTTTAACAATAACTTTTACACAGTATTTTGTTTGAACGCCTGGAAGAGCTGTCCAGCTGTGCTGCACAATCTTGTTACATTTTTTTCATGTCATAAAGCCAGTCTGACAGAACTAGGATGTGGTGAAAAGAAGTGACTCTCATACACATTTAAGTGGACCTGTAGCTTATCAGGCTATTGCTAAACAATGGTAACCTGGATTATGTGCAAATGGTTTCCATGTGGTGGTAAGCCTGTCTTTGTGCGGTTCTGACATGGGAATGCCATTTTCAATATGAATTCATATACAACAAACTGTTCGTAGGTTAATTAAATATTTATGTCTTGCAAGACAAGTTCTCCAGTGTTTTAAACTATTATTGACACAATGGTGGCAGTTCCCAAATGCGAATATTCCTCCACATCAGCTCATATCAATGTTATTTAGCTGTTGTTTAAATATTTAAAACTCAATTTTAGTTTAAAAATGCAGACATCATAAAATATAACACTTAACTTGTTTTTAAACAACTGAAAAGGCAGTAGAGGACTGAAAGTACCGTTCTTCTTAGACTTAACTTGAAGTGGCTTGCTGATTAGGGTAGTGGACTTAATTTCAGAGTAACATCTTTGTTCTCCTTGCAGGTTTTGGAAAAACATGTCCATATTATGAATTCACTCTGATAAATATTTTTTGCCTCTCTCTTTCAAACAGAGACCCAATACACAGCATGAGCAAATGTGATTCTCATATTTGGAGAAGCATGATAAGCATTTCAAAATTCAGCCCAAATATCATCAAATATATTCCTCGTTGGAAAGAGAGACTATAATTAACCTACTAAAGCTTTTCACTGAGGATGATCACAGTTGTTTTCATTTCTTTCAGGAGCACATCCTTGGAAGTATGTGGTATTTTAAACTATGGATAAACCCTAATGGTTTGTGTTTTACTTTGAGAAGACAGGTTTATTGCCAGATTCAAGAGCGTGCCTTCTCAGAGATACCTCTTTGTAGGGAACTCAGATTCTTTTATGAAAAACTAGGGACCTGCATTCTTCCAAATTTGTATTCCGATGGCAGCACCTAGCTGCATATGTGGAACAGCATGAATCCTGGCTTTCTTGGCTCTCTGACTAGGTATAAGCATGTCAGTTTTCTCCAAAGTTTTGAAACTTCTGTCTGTGCTGCTGGGGTTCTTAAATCTCCATGGATTCTCTTTAAATAAGGCACAGCTTTCACTGCATCCAGAGATCAACAGTCACCTGGTAGCGGAGCGTAATATTCCCTGGAATTGGCTTTTTGTGATCAGGCTAACCCAGACTATCTCTAACTGTGACCTTGAGACTTTTGTCAACTGAACTGGAGCCTTCCATCAGAGAGGGGACCATGATACAGTTTATTGATTTTCTCAGTCTTTTCTTTCACGGAGATCTGTGTTATTGGTCTAGGAAACATGCCTTGCTTAGCATGTCTGCCATCAGCTGCACCTTATTTTCTATTTCTAGCGCTGCAGTTGTTCCCTGGGCTTAGTGGCTTTATCAGGATGGTTTCTCATGGCTTGTGATTAGGTTGCATTCCCACCAATGCTCAAAGGTAATTAAGCTATTCCTTTCCAAAGGGCGCAGCCAATAGATGATAGCCCCTGCTGCTGCTAACAGCAGTTTTACCTAGTAATTGCTCCGTGCAAAACCAGCTATGCTGGGAAGGAATGGCAGAACCTCGGGTTCTTTTAGAGCTGGTGGACGATGAGTCCGTACTGTTAGGGTCCTCCTTGATTTCTTCTTCTGAACTTACAAATCATGAATTCCATTCTTTATGGAACAACTGTTTCAACAGCAGGGTTGGAGTGTGCTACTCCCTTCATTGTAGTCCCAGGCTTGGTTTTGAGGACAATCTTTAGAGAAAGCAAAGCATGTGAGAAATGCCTTGGGGCAAGTTTTCCTACTTGGATGTGGTAAGACAACAGCTCACTCCACAACATTTGTCAAACCATGAGGGTTAAGGTGGATTTCTGAGCCATAGTTGGCAACATGTGCTATCTCATTAGAAACTCTTTGAGATGCAGGGTTTCAGGTGAGCATCACTTCTCCAGTATAGAGAGGACTGAATTTTAACCCTGAGGCTGTTGCAATGTTATGCCCTGTTTGTATGGGTAACTGACTTGCTCTCTTCTGTTTGCTTATGGGAATGATGCAGATTCCAGGAAAGCTGGAATTGGATTGTCCATGCAGTTTCACACAGCATGCATGTTGTGCTGGGGGGAACATCCCTCTAATTTTGGGAGAAGTGGGATCCCATTTATTAGCATTTTCTACTCACTAATGTAGATAGTTTCCTCATTATTTCTCTTCCATATTTTTTGTAGTGCTGCGAGATATATATGGTCTGAGATTTACCCTGACCAGAAGTCAACTATTTCCCTGCCCTGGGGAATGAAGGTGTCCCACCTGTGTTTTATCAGAGTAAATGGGTGCTCTATTTATGCCCTAAATATTCCACTTGCAGTAATGTGTAATGCTTCTTTTCCACAGAGAAATGTAATCCAGGTCACAATCCTGCATAAAGTAAATGTTGCCTTCCAGCCTGGCATCTTAATTTACAGATATAAACTCTAATTACATGAACTATTACCTCTCATGTAATAGTATACCATAAGGTCAGAATGAGTGTTTCTGGACATTCAGTTTTGATTTAGCTCACAGGTTGTGACTTCTTGCAAAACAAGAACCAGGTTCAGGTTCCTTGGAGCCGATGCTGTTGTGGATCTGGGCTCACAGGTGCTCTGATTCCACTGAAGATAGCAGAGGACATATCATACTTCATGTCATGTTGTAGTTTCAGGGGAGTTTTTGTTACAGGCATTCCAATGATATTCTTATTCAGAGCACATATTTAATTTCAAGCAGGCTCTGCTAGTCTAGTGCCATTAGACATATTGTTTGCACAGTTGGTAGAATTTTGAGGAGTGTTGAAAGTAACAAGTGGATTCACTTGTATCTTTAAATTGCCAGGGAAACACAACCGTGCAATCAATTTTTCCTGTGACATTGCCATCCTCAGCCAGCTTTGTTGAAAGTATGTTAGCTTCAACATGTGAAGCATTATGACTTTCGTTATTCTCTATCACATTCAGAGTGAATAAGAGCTCACCATTTGTGTTTTACAGCAACTGAAAAAATTAAGTGTACAGTGAATTGCAATCATTGAAGTCCAAGGGAGTTTTCTGTCTACCTGAGCAGTAACAGCACCTTCAGCAAGGCAGAAGGATTGGCTGTGGGACTTGGAATATGCCAGGAGGAAAGGGAGAGGAAACATTTAGGTGGTCATGGAAAAAGAGCAACAGCATTCAGTGAGCATTTGAAAAGTGCATGCCCCATCTTTATAAGTAGCGGAGTCTGACTCTTGTTTCTAATCTGGTAGAAGGACTTGGGCAAGCAGCTCTATGCAGTGATTTGGGAATGCTCCATGAAGGCAACTGAGCATACGTGCTCAGGAGGGAGTTTAACTTCTGAATTGTCAAAAGACTGATTCAGAAAAAGCAGTAAGTCCTGTTATTTGCAGTAAGAGTAAGCCTGGTTTCTGTCTTCTTTTTAATTGTATTTGTTTAAATTTTTTATCTTGTTGCCAGTACTCAAATTCTCTGCGATATGCTGAATGCATACCCCCTTTTTTTTAAAAAAAAAAAAAAAAATTATTTCAGCACCTCTTGGTGTTTGAGTAAATGGTCCAAGGACTGATCTTACTGATACTGCCCCCAGAAAAATAGTCTGTTTCTGCTGCTATATTTCCCTGATCTGTTATAGAGGAGATTGTGAAGAAATTTTGAACCAACTATATATTTTGTTTGCAGTTAGCTTTTGCCTAATTTTGTCATTTCTTTGTTCTAGAAATTGCATTAGTTGTGTTACAACTCTCAAGAGGAAGGATCAAAAATCTCCCGTCTTCCAGTATAAGGAGAACACTGGGGCACAGCAGAAATACTGAATGTTCTATTCATGGTTTTATTCCTGCACTTGCCCTGTCCTTGCCATCTAGAGCTTTAACTGTTTCTCAGTACCTCAGTCAGTAACTTGTGCTCCTTACATTTAATATAAGAGCACAGCCCATTTTGTAACATTTGTCAAACTATGAAGGATAAAATGGAGCTTTTAACCATAGCTGATGCCATGCACGTCTCATTCATAACTTCTGGAGGTGCTGGAATCCAGGCAATCACATTTTCTTTTGCAGTATGGGGAGACCCGAATGCTGTAATGGCTATTTCCCTCCATTCTTCTCTCTATTCCCTTTCCCACACGTTGTAGTTTGTGTTTAGAAAGGTTTCCTGATTCTCACTAGGTGCTTTTTGTTTCCAGACCTGTGCTCAATGACTGCTAGGAGCCTAACAGCTATACTAGAAACTGAAAAGATATCTAAAAGGCTTGGAAACCTAAAGCACTGGTTCAGAACATGGCACAATCTGTCTTTCAATGAGTTACAGTTTTCAGAGGCTTCAATCCAACTAGCTGAGAAGTTCATTGGCATGGTTACACAAAGGAATTGAGAACTGGTCATCTGCAAAACAACCTTAATATATGTATGTTTTTAAACAAGTTTGCTCATCTCTGTAAATGCCAAAAATTACATGATTTTTGCAGTGCCTTGGGAAACTCAGCTGCTTTTCCAACTTATTGTTATTTCATACCTTTTTCTTTGCTACCAGAAAGGCTGAGAAATCATATTGCCTCCTTTTGAGAAAGCTTTGTTTGGGAAATAAAAATGCAAAAACAGTCTGCAGGAGCCTCTTCTTTTTCAGCATCCTTTGAGGCTGACTCATGGTTTAGCTTTTTGTTTTTCCTCAACGGGTGACCTCCACACACAGCAATCCCTCTAAGCAAGCTTATTCCACTTGCTCTGAATTATTTGACCAGCACAACTCTGTTATACAAGGCTTCATACAGAGTGAGAATTTTCTGTCCTGAAAACCTTTCATCAGTCAAGAAGCCAGAATGAGTGTATACATCTTCTTCTGTTCTGAAATTTCAAGGGAATAGGTTTGGGTAAGAATATGCTTTTAAATGCAGTCTCACTCCAGCTGCATTATGTTATAGCTTGCTGTCCACAGCCTTTGTGTTCCATAACGATATTAGAATATGTTAGGGCTCCTGTGGCCTAACTTCCTATTGTAAAGCTCACGCTGAAACTGCTGGTCATCTGAACTGCTGTATGCACAAAGTATTTATAGAGAGAGGAGGATACAGTGGCATCCCTCTTATCACAGCAGAGAAGTCTGCTTCATTGCACAGAGGAATTAGTGTTACTGTAGATGCTTTTAAGGATAAATCAGATGCAAGTTCAATGTTGAAACCACAATCCTGTGGGTCACTAATAAATACCTGCCATCTACTTGAATGTATGGGTGCTGCATACATTTCCTTTTAGTTCCACAAACGTTCCCTTATTTCCATGCAAAAGGCTAATTTTCAGCTCATACGCATTCCCATTGCCTGTATATCAGCTTTTAGTAAAAGGAAGGTGTAATTGCCAAAAGGGGTGTTTTGGCATAGTGGCTACTTAACATGTTTAACATTTAATGAGGAAGTAATCATTAAAACTAAGTCAAAGCTTTGATCACAGTGAAAATCTCCTTTCATGAAATTAGGACCTGAAAATATTTGTGTGGACACCTGTATAAATCACCTGTGTGTTTGTAGGTATTGTATTTAAAGGGCCTGGATCACCTGCTGCTCCAGCTGCTGTGCATCTAATGTTGTCAAAACCAGAGCGGATACCTAAAAAAATTCTGAAACAAGTAGTAGGTAGCAAAACTGTTTTCCTTTAGAAATGCTGAACTTCCCACCTGCAATAGCTGAGTATGTTATACAACAGCAGGTTAGATTTAAGCATACGTTTGCATAATTGAAAGAGATGGTTTTGATTAATGAAGTCCACCTGATATAAAAATTACCTTTAGGTTTGGGGTTGTTTTTTTAAAAAATATATTTTATTTGTATCAGCTAAAGGCCTTCAAGGCAAATTTAAAGCACAAACACAAAGGTACGCCACTTCCAAGTTTCTAAGATCTGTTGGTTTGCATGAGTGCATCAAATATTTTCAGAATAAAAGTATTTACAACTGTGATTATGTAATGAATTAAGGAACAGTCAAAAATGAAACGCAACACTGATTCAACTAAAATTAATGTTATACTTTTATATCTGATTTGGGGATTTTAATAGTCTGCTTGCATGGCTTTTTTTTTTTTTTTTGTTAAAGTTGATGTGTCCCTGCAGAAGGACACTCGTAGCCAATGAACGTAGTGCTTTTGACAATAATAATGATGAATCAGTCCATTTTTGAAGGAAAGAATAGAGCCTATAAAAGAGTAAATCTGCTTATTTATAGGGTAAATGGCTGGTAGGCCAGAATGTCAAAGCAAAAATGTTTGAAAGTGCACTTTTCCTTTCTCCTTTAATATAGCATTGATATATGCTTAGTCCTTTATTCCTTGTGTTTTATATTGATGACATTTAATGAAGTCATTCTAGTGGTCACTAGAAATGTAAGATTATGGGTTATTTCACATGTATTGAGCTTAGAAGAATGAATGAAAATAAATGACCCAATTATGTGGAATGTCTTGGCACTACTTTGTCCAAATATTTTAAGATGAACTGTAGGTTTCATCTGCACAGATTTAGTTCTGGTGTAAATAAATGTTGCTAAAGAAGAATCTCTGTGCCTGCTTGTCTCAGAAATATTTGCATTTGTTGGAACTTTTTAGACTAGAGATGATGTATTGACTAAAGAGGGCGACTTTTATGTTGTTGAATAAAGAGAGAAAATTATTTATTAAAATCAAATAGATGCCGTGTGTCTGTTTATATTTATAATGGAACTTTTTCTTTCTACATTTATGCAGTATAAATAATTCTAAAGCAAAAATATCTGCATTTTGTTCATATTATTGTGAATATACATGTTGGTGGGATGTACAGTCCTGGTTAACTGAAAACAACTGGAGATGTATTTGGCCAGAGATTTGCTGCAGATATGAACAGTAGGATTTGTGGATGGCAAGGTGACATTGTCACTGTTTTGAAACATGTTTTCTGCAGAGATGGCAGAACTTTGGAGAATAAATGTTACATGGGGATACACCTTGCTAGCCTAAAATACCCGATTAAGCCTGTAAAAGGTCTGCATAATTGACATAGAGATTGTTCTTGGCTAAGAAATTCTGCAGTAAAAAATGGGGTAAACCAACCTGTTTGTTTCAAAGACATTACTAGAGAATAAGAAATTTCAGAATCTTTTTTTTCCCCTTCATATGTATTGGTTTTGGATAGTTGTGATCTATGTTAAAATAGGATCAAGTTTTTGGCTTCAGATGTTACTAAAGGAGAGAGAGAAAAATGTGGATCCTAAATGTGAATATTATGCTCAACTTTTCCAACTGGGTGAACAGAAATCAGAATTTTTTTATCCTAGCTCTGCATCCATTTCTGTGAATCATGTACTGTATCCAGCTTTACAGTGAGTAGTCTCTGCTTCCTATTGTTTGTGCATTTTTTATCTGTTTCTTAGTTTACAGTTAATGGTTTAGATGTTATATAGATGTTAATGTATTTCTCTCTCCTACTGTTCTATTTTAGGGAGAGACAATAAAAGAGCTTATTATATTTTATGTCACATTGTTCACTAAGTTTTAAGAGAAGGAAAAGTATTTTAATTTTAAATTGACCCTTCCTGAAACAAACCGCTCCGTTTTTCTTAAAATGAATGTCATGATTTTTATGTAGATAGACTTTCAGGTTCTAAATGTCTGGATTGATGTTTATGTTTTCCCTTTGAGTGCAAGTAATTATTTTTAAGATTTTCTTCATATTAATAATAGTTACCAGGGCACATGCTCATCTGTTCTGAACGTTAATTGATGGCAAAGTTCAATTTTCCTGTCATTGCATGGGGTTTGTCAAGGACAGACAATGAGGACTCAGAGCTGGGAGACTGTAAAACATGTGTCTTAGCTGAGGAGACATTGTCTTCCATCACAGCAGGCTTTCCAGTGTATTAGGAAAAAGTGAATATTGGGAAACTCCCTTCAATATTTTTAGTATTGCAAAACAGTGATACTCTTCCTACAAATGTGTATGGTACAATGATGCTGGTGTACTGTCGTTCAAGCCCTCTGACCCTCTTTTTTTTAATCCTGAGCGTTCAAGTCTGTACTCCTGTAAGACTTGGGAAGTGTTTCTGAAAGTTCATGGAACATTTCATAGATGGGTAATGGTCTTGCAAATGAAGCTGTGATGGGCTGGCTGCTACTGTTATTCAACAGGACTGAAAAGCCCTAAGAACTGGCTGCTTTCTGCACTTCCCTGCCTCCAGGAGGAAAACAGCTGTGTCAGAACGGAATTTCTGCTGTCTCTAACCCCTTGAAAAGAGGAATCTTTTGAACAAGAAAGAAACACAGGAATTTGCTTATTTCTCTGAGGAGAACAGTGAAGTGAACAGAAAGGGTCCAGAACCTGCAGAAAATCAGCTCCTGTGTTCCTGTGCAAAAAATAAGCTGAAATCAAGTAGTTGTTACTTACTTCTTTCTTGTTTCCCGTTTCTTACAGCTGCAGATCTGAAAAGTGGGAATGAAATCTGAAAAGTGAGAATGGAGAACTCCTTGGACCTACAGATCTCCCCAAGCAGAAGCAGCAGGCCTGAGGAACGGTCGCATCAGGTACACCTTCCCCAGGGCTAGCAGAGGTGCATGGGGTAGCCCCATCCTCGACCAGCACAACCACTGCTGCAGGGAGAAGAGGGAGCTTGCTGGGGGACCCAAAGGCAGACGTGGGGCTTGGGAAGTAACTAGTGCTGGGGAGCAGAAGACAACCTCTTGTTTCCCATTTTAAGTTTTGTGAGACGGTAATTGCACTGGAGGTGGGAAGGGAGAAGCCAAAATCTCAGTGAAACAAGTAAAGCTTACATTCGCTCACAAGTTAAACCTGTAAGTTGGAAGATTTCTGGTGAATGTCTTTGGATTAGGCAATAATGAAATACTATTCCAGTCTACCAGATACTTGCTCTGAACTACTTACTATCTGATTTAAAAGCAGCAAAAAAAAAAAAGCTCAGTTCTTCATTGGCATGTTACTTTTTTCTCTCTCTCTCTTTTTTTTTTTTTTCTTTAGGGGAGCTTCTGAGGCACTCTGGGAGAGCAAATGTCAACACTGTGTGGGAGATTTATGTCCATTTAAAAACAAGGTCTGTTGGATCAATTATGAGTGAACATATATTATTGCTCCAAATCTAGGTATGTTGTTTTTCCATGCAAAATTCAGGTTCTTGCACAGTGCTTCCAATTTCAATGTATTATGTGATGCAGTTCCGTATTCTGGAAGACCATAGTTGCTGTTATCTGATATTTATACAATGGAGACTCTGGGCAGGCAGATATGTGGGACTGGCAGCAATTTTTGGGTAAACTTTCTTGAAGGAGTTTGAGTTGCTGTGTAGTCTTGAAGGGCCAATTCTTCCTTTTTCCCTCCTGTGAGAAGTTATATACACGCACCGCCCTGCCCATGGCCCAGGACCCCATTTTAGCCCCCCGGGACTCCCCCACCCTGCCTACGGCCCAGGACCCCATTTCTGCTGTCAGGGCTGTCAGGCCCTGCCCCAGTGATCCCACAGCAGGGCCGGTCTCCAGCGCCCCACAGCCCTGCCCTGTCTGGCCATGGGCCCCGCTGAGCCGGGCCCACCCGTGGGCCCATGTCCCAGCTTCAGCTCGTCCCCGTGCCCAGGGAGGTGCCCGATGCCTGGGGCTGCCCTGGTGCCCCCGGCTTCCCTGCTCCTGGCTGGGGTGGGACGGGCCCTGGCTGCCAGGCCCTGCCTGCCCCGGTTGTCTGGGGAGCCTGTGCCGCTCCCAGTGCCTGACCCCGAGGGACCCACCAGCCTTCATGGCGCCTTGACAATGGGAATATTTATTAATGACATATTCATAAAAAAAAATAAAGTAGGCTTTTTCCTAACTTAAATGTTTCCCAGAAGGAAACCTTTTCTTCCAATTCAAAGCTCACATTTGCAAGATTTCTGTCCTCTCTGGCAATTTGCATTGAATTCAAGAGTGCAAAGTGAGTTCTGAGTCAGCTGCCACACTCTGAATCATCAAAATACTTCTGTATTATTAGCAGACATTAAAACCGACATCTTCTTTGAGTGGGAAGAGTAATGCAAGTTTAAAGCATCCTTGTAAGTCAGTGGTGTGTGTAGGAAGCACCGTGGCGTTGTATAACGGGAAGAGCAGCCTGGAATCGATCCTGCCAATTTTTCCAGGGGAAAACCGCCAGAGACTTGAGCTGTTAAGTCAATGTTGCGTTTTAATGAAATTCCTGGCACATCTAATGCTAAAAGTCCCCTGAAGGGAAAATATTGTAATTCTGGCTGGTAGTGCTAGAAGTGAGGCTCACAGGTTGGGAAGGAGGTTGTTGCTTCTAGCGTTTGTTGGGAGCTGGGGAGAGGCGCCGCTTCCCATCCCGCAGGGTTAGCCCCAGGGGAGCACGGCCCGGAGCTGCCACCCACTCGCTTCCTTTGTGGGGGTGTTTGCTGCGACTGCTGGCGATGGCACTGAGCCCTGGATGTGAGCGGGGATGTAAGGGTGCCCGATGGAACCACTGCATGGAAACTTGTGTCAATAGATAGTATGATGAGTGAAATGAACTGTGAGTAGATAAGGGGAATACACGGACCAGGTGGCTTGTGAGACGTGTCTTTCAATATGGGGCAATATGTGATGAACTTCATGACTGCGTGCATAAGTGAGGAAGAAAGCAGTTGACAAAATGTTTATACTGAAAACTAAAATTTTACTTCAAAGACTGCTCATAGGCATCAGTTAGGGAAAACGCTCTGTTTACTTTCCTTATGAATTTCAGAAGTTGAGTTTCAAAG